>NC_140182.1:35004252-35054252 GCF_963971535.1 Notolepis coatsorum | reverse complement strand
GCACTATGTTGGTGTCACTGTTTGTCCATCTGTCTGCCCCGGTCTCTCTGTCTGTTTGTCTCTCATTCTCTCTGTATTTATCTGTCTGTCTGCCCCTCTCTCTCTGTCTGTATTTATCTGTCTGTCTGCCCCTCTCGCTCTGTCTGTCTCTCTCCCTGTCTGTATTTCTCTATAGGGCTGTCAGCTGTCCTCCAGAATGCCATCTGACTATGAATTGAATGAAATGTGGCAAAATCGACTAAAATTATAATGACAAAATGTGAATATTATTACCACAAGAAAGCAATGCTTAGAATTACCAATTTCGTTACGTGTTTTATCTGATATTATGTTAATTACCAAGTTCATTACGTGTTTTATCTGCTATTATGTTAATGACCAAGTTCATTATCTGTTTTATCTGCTATTATGTTAATTACCAAGTTCATTACTTGTTTTATCTGCTATTATGTTAATTACCAAGTTCATTACGTGTTTTATCTGCTATTATGTTAATTACCAAGTTCATTACGTGTTTTATCTGCTATTATGTTCATTAACAAGTTCATTGTGTGTCATGTAACAATTATTAATGTAAATGCACATTGTCTATAAATAAAGAAAAAAAAATTACCAAGTTCATTACATATTTTATCTGCTATTACGTTAATTATCAAGTTCATTACATGATTTATTTGCTATTATGTTAATTAACAAGTTCATTGTGTGTTTTATCTGCTATTATGTTAATTACCAAGTTCATTACATATTTTATCTGATATTACGTTAATTACCAAGTTCGTTACATGATTGATCTGCTATTATGTTAATTACCAAGTTCATTACATGATTTATCTGCTATTATGTTAATTAACAAGTTCATTGTGTGTTTTATCTGCTATTACGTTAATTAACAAGTTCATTGTGTCATAATATTTTATCATGTGACGAATAGGAAACAAAAAATCGATAGACATTGGGCTGTGCTTTTGCAGTTATCTACACGAACTCACTGACCGACTAGCTTACACATAAACAGTAGATATCAACTATCTTCAGTATCATATTTTCCGATACAATCAGTGCGTGGCAGGAACCCAGCTGGCAGGGTCGGCCGTGACTAGGTGTGAGCCAGAGTTGCGTTCAAGACCACTGTTTGAGTGCGTTTAGCAAAATTCTAATGTTAGTAGTAGTTAGCAATGTGTGCTAACAATTAAACTAGCTGGCAGAGGAACTGCACCACGAGATTTATGACATTGAATCAGTGAACGGAAGCCAGAGTTGCGTTCAGGAGCAGCGTTTGATACCACTGTTTGGTCATTTAGAATATTCGTATACATTCTAATGAAGTTTCAATGTTTTAAATTCATTCTGACAATCCTAATTCTCTCTATCTGTCTCTCTTTCCCGCCACACACACACACACACACACACACACACACACACACACACACACACACACACACACACACACACACACACACACACACACACACACACACACACACACACACACACACACACACACACACACACACACACACACACACACACACACACACACACACACACACACACACACACACACACACGAACATACACACTGACACTCACACAACCTGATGAATTAAAAGGATTTATGTAAAAATAACAGAGCAATAAGCTAACATATTTTTTACATCTATGCAAATGCATATGTAATACTTGTAACTTGAATAAGTAATAAATACAGACATTTATTTTTTAACAATATGTAAAGGAGTAGTTTACATTACATCACATTTACATGGCCCTTTGAGGGCAACCATAGTGCTGATGTGGCCCTCTGTGAACATTAACACGTTAGCAGACCCCTGGACTCAGGGTTTGAAGATCTGACTTGGCGAGGGACACCAGTGATGGAACCATTTCAAACACCAACTGATGTGGCTAACACACATGCGCATGCGCACGCACGCACACACACACACACACACACACACACACACACACACACACACACACACACACACACACACACACACACACACACACACACACACACACACACACACACACACACACACACACACACACACACACACACACACACACACACACACACACACACACACACACACACTTCCTCGCTCGTTCACCATTTACAGTATTTGGGAGAGGTCCAGGAGATACAGTTTCTAAATGAATTTGCAAGAGAGGGAGTGCTCAATTAACAGTGTTTTTTTTAAGAATAAAAACAAATTCTCACTGTCTTCTCTCCATCTATCTCATTCAACAAGCCTTACTGAACTGTCGAGTATAGGGCAAGAGTCAACTAGGTGAGATGAGATGAGACTCCCCTGGGTGAAGACTGAGTAGTTGTCAAAAAATACTACACTACACGTCAAAAAAGAACATGGAAAATAGAAGAAGAAAAAAAATAGTACATGGCGCGCTCTCTAATTCTCCCTCCATCTCCCTCTCTGTGCGTTGAGTTATGACATGACATAATCAGCTGCTGCCCTCAAACAGCTGGCCTGACAATTGGTGACATGAGAGACAGAGAATGAGATGGTTGCTGAACCTGCTGACCTGTCCTGGACTAAACTGGACTGGAGCGGACCAGGCATCACAGGATCAGGGTCAGATATACTGTACAAATAATGCCTGTGAGTATGTGTGTTTGTATGCATGAGGTGACATCATTCATATTTGAACTATCAGATACTGTAGGGCTGGGACTAGGGGTGGGTGGTATAATGGTCGAACTGGTATACCGGTAGAAATCTAATTTGACTCTATCAGACCCGGTAGAGCTACTTTTAGGCTAGCTACTTTTAGAGTGTTTTACTGCTGCTCCTAAAGCATTTTCTATTATTATTACAAGAAAACAATATATACAGTAATATACAGTGATATATACCGTTCTCATTCAAAATTGTAAATATACTGTAAACCTTAGGCCCCTAGCTACCCTTATCTCTCAATTTAATACTAGGTGCAAATTCGATATGTATTGCGATTTGATATTATGATTTATTGCGACTTATTTTAAGGCTTGACCATGTTAATTTATAACCTTCTTCCAGAGACGAAGCACATTATGAGTAGGGTGACCATATTTTGATTTCCAAAAAAGAGGACATGCTGGCCCCAGCCTCGAGATACTTAATGATACTTTGCACAATCGAAGCGGGCATGGCCACCTTCATTTCACTATGTCTTGTGTATGTGATGAATAAACCACTTGAATCTTGAATCTCTACTCAAAGTTTACTCAAAGATGCCTTTATTGTTTTAACCTCTTAACATGCACCCAGAAAAGCGGCAATTTCTTTTAAACTTGAACTTGAGGACTGCATACTTTTTTTGCAAAGCTTAATTATGCTTATAGCACATGCATAAGCCTGGTCTCTTTTGAAAGATAACATTCTGAAGTTACTAATGCAAAAAAGAAAAATCACTATTAGTGCTAATGAATAACATAGGGCTGAACATGAGTTGAACTTGAACTTGTGTACTCACGTTTTTGTGTAGTAGTTGCAATATTCCAAAATAATATATATAGATTTTTTGTATAAGCTGGGAAAACACCGCAAATCCATAGCCTGAAGTCTTATCCAAATGTTATAAAAATCCATTCAGAAATGAGTCTTATAGACTACAGACATCCGGGTAAACCGTGTGCCAAGAAAAAAGGTCTCCATCTCTCTATTTCCTCATCCAAGTAAATTAATTCGGAATTTTTATCACTTGTCAATTTTCACCTAGATCCCTGATTCGCACAACCCCACGTGGGATATCACTGGAAAGCTATACACTCATTGTTGGCTACAAGTTACAACGCTGACCAATCATTTTCGCAATCGGCGGATGATTGACTTCTGGGGTGATAATCTGGCGCGCAGCGTAAAAAATTGCATGCCTGACATATCGGCATGTAACTCGAGAACCAAGGCACGGATTTTGGCGATTCAGATGGCCTTCGAACGGCAACAATTCACGCTTTAATTCTGTAATTTATATGTTTGGCGAAAAATGCAGTCCCGAGCCTTCAGATGCTCGCAAAGGGGCGTGAAACTGAAACTGAAACTGAAAAACAATGAAACCCGGACATTTCCTTGAATTTATAAACCCCCCCCCTCGGACGCCCCGGACAGGGCGTGAAAAGAGGACATGTCCGGGCAAAAGAGGATGTTTGGTCACCCTAATTATGAGTTAGATTTACTTTCCCTGATGCTTCAGTATCTTCCAGTTGATATTGAAGCATTTGGAGAGGCCTAGGCTAACTGTTATGGAGTAAATGTATGTACAAAACTTAGCTGGTTATCTAGATGTAACCCACATTGTATATTCCTGATTATAATAGCAGCCCTGGATGAACCCAGGGTGTTGCAGGAAACCAAAATAGCAATGGCAATCCAGTGAGGTTAAATATACGTTAATGGATTTTCTTTTCCCACCCTTACTATCAGATACACAAAAATTGCTCTCACATCAACAACCAAACATCCAGATGCATGCACACAGTTCAATATGCGTTTAGGACATCTATGGATACAAAAAACATCTTCTCCGCCATGATGTCACAGGGGAAATCTGGAAAAACTGGCAAGCTGTTTGGCCCTACAGGACACTAATGGCACATTTATGAATATGCATGAGGCTACCAAATATCAAAATCATTAGAAAATCACTACAATTATAGCCAAGGCCTCTAATTTGTGTGGTCAAGTGCTGATACAAGTTTGTCCAGGAAGGCTTCCATATAAAGGTAAAAAGCACAACCTATCTCAAAGAAAAGCACTTCTTTTTGATCTTCATTGACCAACCAGGGTATTTGGAATGTTATAGAAAACATCACAAATAATCCGATTGTGCACAGGCTTTTATATGCATTATGCAGTACGTTCATTCACAACCTGTGCAACAGATTCTAGATGTGAATCATGTCAGATACACTGTGCAACACATTCTAGATGTGAATCATGTCAGATACACTGTGCAACACATTCTAGATGTGAATCATGTCAGATACACTGTGCAACACATTCTAGATGTGAATCATGTCAGATACACTGTGCAACACATTCTAGATGTGAATCATGTCAGATACACTGTGCAACACATTCTAAATGTGAATCATGTCAGATACACTGTGCAACACATTCTAGATGTGAATCACGTCAGATACACTGTGCAACACATTCTAGATGTGAATCATGTCAGATACACTGTGCAACACATTCTAGATGTGAATAATGTCAGATACACTGTGCAACAAATTCTAGATGTGAATCACGTCAGATACACTGTGCAACAAATTCTAGATGTGAATCACGTCAGATACACTGTGCAACACATTCTAGATGTGAATCACGTCAGATACACTTGATGGGTGATGGTTTCCCAGGTACCACAATGCCAGGTTGCACTTGGTTAGTAGCTTTAACAACAAAGCGTGGCAATCCTTACCTACAGCATGCAAATGATGCATATAATGTGACACTGAATGATCAGAACACTTTGGGGATGCCAGTCGATCCAGACCAGCTTGTTTAGATGCCAGTCTCCCTCCTGGACCGATCCAGACCAGCTTGTTTAGATGCCAGACTCCCTCCTGGACTGATCCAGACCAGCTTGTTTAGATGCCAGTCTCCCCTGGACCGATCCAGACCAGCTTGTTTAGATGCCAGTCTCCCTCCTGGACCGATCCAGACCAGCTTGTTTAGATGCCAGACTCCCTCCTGGACCGATCCAGACCAGCTTGTTTAGATGCCAGACTCCCTCCTGGACCGATCCAGACCAGCTTGTTTAGATGCCAGACTCCCTCCTGGACCGATCCAGACCAGCTTGTTTAGTTTCTGTCTTCTATTTCACTTTCGCTCCAGCTCAGTCTCCCAGGTCATGAAGGTCCGGCCAGAGTCCGACCAGCACCCGAAGCCAGCGGAGTGTGTATCTAGCTGTCCAGTGGCTTACCTCCTAAAGCCCAGGAAATGATCCTGATCGGTTGTAGCCAGAAGGGACTTTCCCTCCTCCAGAATGAGAGAGGCCCCTCGCCATCTCTCAGACTGTAATGTTGTCACTGTTAAGCATGTTGATGGGATGAGTCAGTCTCGTGGCAGAGTGTAGATCCACCCTGCGTTCAGAACCCCCAAGCTGGATCTTCAGATTGAGCCACTTTCATCATAGGGTAATTCCTGGACTTCTCTCGTGGCTCTCATAGCTTCACGGTCATTAGGTAGGGGAGACATGTCTATTAGCTCAAGCCTATTGGTGTATTAAAGGGCCCACTCACAGGAACATTAAACGTATGCCCAAGATAACTAAGTTACATGACGGGTAGTAAATTCTAATTCAGTAAACTCATTATTGTAAGGGAGGGGGTCTGTCAGTGGGGGATTTATACCAGCAGTTTCCACTAGGGCTGCTTGATTATGGCAAAAATCTGAATCACGATTATTTTGATTGATATTGAAATCACGATTACTAAACATGATTACTCATCGATGTGAGAACATCATATGATGACGACTGAACTTGTTTTACCGTTCTTCACGACCAAAGGCATGCCCTTCTGTCATCTTCTACAAGTTACCAAAGACGTTTAAAAATAACTGGAGAAACATGCCGTGGCTCCTCCCTCCTCCCCCTCAACCTCCCTGAAACTGCTGTTTGGGCTTGGGTGAAGGAAGGGTGCGCTGCATTTACCAGACAAGACAAAATGAGAGCAACACGGCATGCGGCACAATAATCTTTTTATCTCGATTCTCTTTGTTCTCATTGTTCATGATCGTGGGAAGACCAAATCATAATTGAAATCGAAGCTTGAAGATGAATCGCTCAGCCCTAGTTGTTACCACTGCGCTTTTCATGAAATACTCCCATGTTTCACTCCTAATCCTGACCTTCATAAAAAAAGAATGCATCAGTCCATGTCAGGATGCTTTTGACAGCACACTCTTCTCTGGATGAGACTGTGTACGTCATATGTGTCAAACTCGAGGCCCGCCACGTCATTTCATGTGACCCGCGAGAGCTTAAAATGTGTATGATTGTCTTAAAGCCCAACCTCCAGGTTAAACCCTACTGATCAATTATGGGTAGTTTACATCATTGGTATATAATTTCATTATTTATTTTTTTCCATTTGACACCGGAAATGCCACTCTGAAAGAGTTAAAAAGGTCCACGCACGAATAACATGCACGCGCGAATCAAAAAAGCTTATCAAACGCCGACGTCACTACAGGTGCATATTAATGAGCCGAATCTAAAAGCTTATCAGACGCTAGCATGGCCGTGACGTCACTTCAGGAAATGCCTTGCCCGTCCGGGTCATAGTACTATATCAATGGTGGCCCACTCGGTGCATCACAGTTAGCCCAATAGCTCCGCCGTCCCTGCTACAGTCGGGACCACTACACTGACGTTAGCCTATGGTTCTCTCCTCTTTGTGTGCCCCCGTCCTCGCGGGTGTCCTGCGGAGGAGCTTGTGGACGCGACAACAGCGGCGGCCGTAGCGTAGGGTGTTTGAGCCTGTAGCATTAGTTAGCTCATAGCTATCGTGTACCACTAGCCTTTACGGGCTCGAGCACCCTACAGGCTGCCACCATTGTCGCGTCCATGGGCCCCCCGGCAGGGTACCCGTGGGGACGGGGTGTACAGAGAGGAGAGAACCATTTTGGGTCGGGATATGTTGTTAGCACAATAGCTACCAAGCTAAGCTATGTTAGCTACTAACGTTATAAACACAATATGTGTACAACGACACAATGATTTACATTATTACAAATATGGTAACGTGGTTGTGGCTTTTACAAATAGTGGTTAGCTTTAGAGATGGATGGCTATAATCACGGAGCAATAGTGTTAGGTGAAACAGATACATTTTCATTCGGCTAGTAGTAGCAAGCATATATCTATGGTAGCAAGGCTCTCTGCCTGCAGTGCCTGCCACTAGCTGTGTGTGACTCTCAGCGCCCCCTGGTTAGCCCCCTGGTGCCCTGCACCTGTTGTGACGAGATCATTTCGATTACACACGCACGTTATGAACCATTTATTAAAATATCCACGTGCGTGGTGATTGTGTTGGGCAGACAAAATGTTTGATAAAAACGCTAAAACTGGGTCAATTTCAATACTTTTTTTTTCTTTCTTCATGAAAGTCACCGTTGGCCTAGTCCACATTGTTTATTGAACAAAAATACAACGTGAAGGTTGGCCTTTAAAATAAGTCTGTGCTGCTTTAAAGCGTGCATTGACCATAAACTACATATCCCCCAATGCACATCGTTTATGTGACCCACAAAGTGACACCGTGTAGATCGCAGTGTACATTTAACTACAGTGATTTTACTAACATGTCGAATTGAGAAATATCTTCAATCAGGCAATTTCAAGAAAGATGGGAAAGTGAATACATGTTTGTGCTTCAAGGAGAAAAAAACGATATGTCTTATGATGCGGTGTCTGTCATCAAAGAGTACAATCTATGTCGGCATTTTGACACCAAACACATGCCAGATTTAGCCTCCAAGAAAAACAACAAATTGTCCAAGAATTAAAAGGCAGACTGCAATCGCAGCAGAGTATGTTCACAAAAGCTAGCATTATTGCTAGTGAAAGCTAGCTTTATTGTGGCTGAAGAAATATTGTCTGAACTGTCGGATCCAAACTGGCTGTGTGACTTTGCTATGTTGCATCTAGCCCAATTGAATCAGAAGCTTCAGGGACGCAAACAAGTCCCACCCAAAACTTGACCAATATAGTTGTGAACTGTGACAACCCTTATTTATATTATTATTATTATTATTATTATTATTATTATTATTATTATTATTATTATTATTATTATTATTATTATTATTATTATTATTATTATTATTATTATTATTATTATTATTATTATTATTATTATTATTATTATTATCTCCCATTAGTTGGATGTATGGCCTCTGCAAGGTTGTCTGCAGCCTTGAATAGTTTGATCATTGATTGATGGAGTGATATGGGGTTCTTAACCTGATGAATTAAAAGGATTTATGTTCAAATAACAGAGCAATAAGCTAACATATATTTTGACATCTATGCAAATGTAATACAGACATTTATTTTTTAACAATATGTAAAGGAATAGTTTACATTACATTATATTTACATGGCCCTTTGAGGGCAACCATAGTGCTGATGTGGCCCTCTGTGAACATTAGCACGTTAGCAGATCCCTGGACTCAGGGTTTGAAGATCTGACTTGGTGAGCACCAGTGATGGAACCATTTCAAACACCAACTGATGTGGCTAACACACATGCATACATATGTACACACAAGCACACACACACACACACACACACACACACACACACACACACACACACACACACACACACACACACACACACACACACACACACACACACACACACACACACACACACACACACACACGCACACACACACACACACACACACACACACACACACACACGCACACACACACACACACACAGCAGAGCCTGCCAAAAAAGGTAGACAGAAATGACAAGCTGTTATCTAATACTTAGAAAAAACAGCTACACCATGAAATAAAAGGATTAATGAGTGTTCTATTACTGTATTACTGCAGTTGTCAGCGCCCCATTATATTTGGTTTTCAGAACAAACCCCATGTGTTTACTTCTTGTTTCCATGGATACACTCACTGGCTGCGCTACTTGGCCATGGTACACGGATGAATCACCAAATACTTTCTTGAATCTCAAAACAATAAAGTCTTCACACTGTAAGTCCATTTAAGACGACGCAGCTTATCTTTTCAAAAGGCTCTGTAATCTGATCACTGTTTTTCTTTTTTCTTCTCTTTTAATGCAAAGCACCTCTATGACCAGCAGTGTCACTCGCTCAGTTAGCTGCTCTGTCCCTAGTGGCAGCTCACGGGTATTGCATGTGTAATAACAAGCTTGCTTCACTATGACACTGTGTGTCCTTGTTCTTAACATATTTTAGAAGCTTAATTGTTACAGATTACAGTTTTCTTATATATATATATATATATATATATATATATATATATATATATATATATATATATATATATATATATATATATATATAATATTATATATATATATCAAATTAAATTATTATAGTGCCTTACCATTGCCTTTGCTGATAAGATGCTGGGGATTTCAATGGTTACGCACACATGGAATGTCAGAGAGAGAGAGAGAAGATTTCTATGGATTGTGGGCAAACATCTTGGATAGGAAACGACAGTCAGTCACAATAGACAACAGTGATAGGACAAAACAGATGTTCCATCCAGCTCACGACAGAGTAGTTTGTGGCTAGTTCATTGTGTTGTATTGGCGTGACTGATGAAACAACCTGTAACTGGTCAACTGCTGGCCAGCTCAAAGTGATTTATTGGGTTCATTGAGTTAACCAACACACGCACGCACACGCGCACACACACACACACACACACACACACACACACACACACACACACACACACACACACACACACACACACACACACACACACACACACACACACACACACACACACACACACACACACACACACACACACACACACACACACACACACACACACACACACACACACACACACACACAGAGAGAGAGAGCTTAATGTCATTACTGTTTGTTAGTCAGAGACACCCGCAACCCGCCCAACACATTAGAGAACACTTAACAGGAAGTGAAGGAGATTCAATCGGGCTCCACGATGAGCAACACACATGTAACAAACATGTACAACAACGACAACAAGTACTGTACACAGCAGCGGATCAGCAGTGGCCAGCGTAGTAGATATGACTCACACAGGCTCAGGAATCACTTTAGATGTGAAAAAGACAATGGGTTCATGTTGTGCATTCTGACTGTGAGCACTTGAAGGCGCAGCGGTGAGTCATAGCAGAATAAAGACATGGACCCACCAGAGGTGTTTTATTTCCCCTCGCGCATCAACTGTTTCCTCCCTGCTTACAATAGAGGGGACTGTTGTTTGATGGGCGTTTGCTTTCTTTCACTTACTGTACTCCATGGCCATGTTCCATACACACACACACACACAGCACAGCTTCATACCTACTCCGACAACCGTACTGTTTGTGGTCTAAGGTCGCGACAGAAAAACCAGTCGGGCTTGTAGAACAACAGAGACCCCTCTTGTGTGAAAACAGGATTCAGGTGCATCGCGGCAAATATATACTTTGTACAGCAGATTTCATTGATTATAGTGCCGGACAGTGTTGTAGTCGAGTCACTAGATCTCGAGTCCGAGTCGAGTCTCGAGTCCCCTGTGTTTGAGTCCGAGTCACCAAAGAAGAGCCCGAGTCGATTCCCCATTTTACCCTAGTCCGAGTCCGAGTCCAAGTCATCAAGGTTGAGTCCACTCCACTCTGGCAGTCAAAGAGCTGACATACAAATAAAAAAGGTCTACATTAAAACACATTCTGCGCCACGCAGTATGCCCATCTATACCACTCTCTGCCAGTGCCGTAACCCTATGGAGTGGCTCACCTTCTTTGCAGGGCTATAACTTTTTTAATATTATAGCTATATCGACATTACCATTCAACATCGGGTATCTATCGTTCCGGATGTGGGAACGTTATATTTTTCCATTCATACATTGTCGTGTTAGTACCGTCGTGAATATAAGTATGTTTTTAGACTGTATAGCAGTAATTCCTAGAATGCGCGTTATAGGCCCAGACGCGTATTATACATAATCGATTGGCGTTACGTTACTATACACGCTATATTAAAAAATTCAAATGCATATGATCACTATACATTATGCTCCATCATGTGTGAAGGAAAGGGGGGGGGGGTCGTTTATGATTCCTTGATTGTCACTAACGGCTTTCTTTAGTACAACACCATACGTTGATCGGATAGATTGCAATGAAATAAATGGACAATCGAGCTGGAATTAACGTTAGATTCCTCTTACCTGTGGCCGATGCGTCTGGTGAAAAAAAATTCCAATTATTTGATGTCGATCTGCTATATCCATTTTCTGTTTGTATGACGCAATAAACGCCGAAAGCATATTGATTATTGCGTCTCGAAAGCGATCCCATGCACTCGAGTGTGTATCTTGATCCACGTTACAAGATATCTCTGCCGGAGGATTTCCCCGATGCACAGAGCGCCACATCCGGTTTACAGTGGAGTGCAACTCGCCCGAAATCCACCAGGCGGCGGTATTGAGGCGTTGAAATATCAGACAGGGTCCAGCTGGCTCTCGGAGCCTTCCTGGATGAATTATGAATGCCAATAGCGAATAAAGGAAATAACTATCACAAAAACGAGTAAACTCGTTGTTGGCGCTATTCGATTGGCGGGCAATAACGAGTAAACTCGTTTTTGGCGCAAGATGTGTTAAACATAAATGACACAGCGGTCACCATTTCAAAGGGAGTTTATTTACTTTGTGACACAAAATAGCCAAACAAAATGCACTAGCCATCAATATCTTATGCCAAATGATTAGGGCCTATTACAAAAAATATTAAATAATTATTCATATTGATTCATATCAATTAACAAGTCTGAGTCCTCGTCTGCACCTTCCGAGTCTGAATGCAGTCAATGCTCGAGTCCAAGTCCAAGTCATCAGTGCTCAAGTCCAAGTCGAGTCACGAGTCCTGGACTCAAGTACTACAACACTGGTGCCGGAGAATCATTGCGACCAGTAATAATAATAATAATAATAATAATAATAATAATAATAATAATAATAATAATAATAATAATACATTTTATTTATAAATCGCTTTTCAGGAACCCAAAGACGCTGACAATGAGCAAAACAAATGAACAAAGAAACAAAGAACCACAGGGAATAAGCAACAGTATGAAAACGCAGGACATACAACCACAAGTAACAAGTAACAGATACAGAGTCCAGTAGGGGAACAGTCAGGGAAGTAAGGAAACCGAGGGGAGGGGGGGGGGGGGGCAGGAGAGGGAGAGAAAGTAGGGAAGGGGAGAGGGAGGTGGTAGGTTGGAGGAGGGTGGTTATGGGTAGGGAAGGTTGTAAGCTTGGGAGAACAGGTAGGTTTTGAGTGGGGATTTAAAGGTGGAGAGTGAGGGAGAGTCTCAGACAGTGGCGTCGTCTCGCTCACGTGTTCTGTGAAGTCGCCCCGTCAATGGTTGTTTTCTCACACGTTACAGGGCTTGTCTTCCTGTTAGGGATGTGCACGGTGACTCGTGCACGGTGACTCTTGCTCAGACTCATACCATACCCCCCCCCCCAACACACCACTAACCGCCTGGGCCTGTCCTTCGTGCCAGTGGCCATCAGGAGCCACAACCGGGGGCATGGACTGCTGCCAGCAGCTGGAGAACTATTGGCGGCAGAACTTGAGAACTATTAGAAATTGTAGGGCAAATATAACCGAGAGGGCATACATACCCTCATCTTGCACCTTGACCTTTTTACACTGCCTACTTGCCCATATGCGCATGTCCAGAGTTAATTATATTGTTTACACTGCCTATTTTTATTCTATTTCTATTTTTACTTCTCCACTGTACTATAATTCTGTGACCTGTATCATGTCTTCTACTACCTGTAGCTCCCCTCCCCGATGCTGCTATGATGCCTGAATTTCCCCAAGGGGTTCAATAAAGGAATATCTTATCTTATCTTATCTTAAATGTCTGACCACTAAACCCTGCATGGACTATATTGTATATTACGACAGATAGGGTATACACTGACCCTCATCTGCCCCTTTGTACTGTATATACGGTTTACTTTCATTCCTATTTAATATTCAGATACATTTTGATTGCCTATTATGTATTGCTTTCATTGCCTATATATGTACCGTCTTCCTATTACACTGCCCATACCTGTACCCCCCCCCCCCTCCCCCCCATACTGCTATGACGCCTGCATTTCCCCAAGGGGATCAATAAAGGAATGTCTTATCTAATATCATCTCATCTTATCTCATCGTACATACCGGTGCAAAATATCTCTTTAACTCAGCACCTGTTGCCTCGGACCAGTTACATAATCGTTGGAGGCAACGCATACTGTTGCATAAGTTGATTATTAACAGTAAAACGGGATCTACTGTATCATCTAAGAGACTAATCAGTCACACAGCAACACTAAGCTAGCCAAACAAACAAACAAACAACACCAGAGGATGCATATCCTAATGGGTGAAACGTGTCTGACTGAACAGTGCTGCACATTAAACAACTCATCTTAAGACAACAATTCACATAATGTCACGTCCACATGCTTCAGTTTCTGGAGATTTTCCATGGGAAGTTAAGCTCAGGGATTTAGAAAAATTTGCTTATAATAGGGAGCTTATTTTTTGGGGGAAATACACACAATAATGCAAAACAAGGCCTTGCGGCATGTTTTGCTTAAAATATCCCCATTTAATGGAAAGGCAGTTGAATTGCAACTCTGCACTGTGCATTCATTATGCAGTGCACTCCTCCATCATATCCAGAGACCGCCGTCTATTTAATCTGTCTATTTAATCACAGGATCACTGTGGTTGTTTTGAATGGGGATATCCGTAACACTAAAGATGGCAGCAATGACGAAACTACTTACTGCAAAATAAACCTATTCTGATAAAATAATTAAATGTGATGTGATTTAATGTTTAGTAAAATTATAATTTAGGTGGTACTTTAGGTGAAATGTGAGTTGTAAAATGTATAACGAGCTCTGCCAAAAGCCTGGGAATCACACAGTGAGTGGTTGCCATGGTAAGAACTTAAACGTCTCTCGGCGTGGAAAATTAGTTCTAAATACTTAACGAGGACATAAGTTATTCCTACATGTTTTATCTTGCACTAATGTTAGGCTATATCTGTTGAAACTGTCAAACAGATTTACTCAAGATCTGTGAAGAATACATGTTCTGCAACACATAGCCTGTGTCTCTGTGTGTGTGTGTGTGTGTGTGTGTGTGTGTGTGTGTGTGTGTGTGTGTGTGTGTGTGTGTGTGTGTGTGTGTGTGTGTGTGTGTGTGTGTGTGTGTGTGTGTGTGTGTGTGTGTGTGTGTAGGATTAAGATACGTTCACTGTCTCTGGGGAAAGATGTTTTACCATAAATGAAGACTAGTGCCTTCAGGAATTTCCACACCTATTTTTCTTACTCCTTTAAACTGCATCAGTAATGATGAATGTACTTTAAGAATATTGCTCTCTACTCTGTGTGAACATTCCGATTATTGTCCCTTGAACCCACTGACTCTTGATCTTTGTGGAAAATCCTTTCTTTACTCAAAGTAACAGGAGAAATTCCACCACAGAAGCTGGTCTAAGTGTAAAAAAACAGAATTGTCCTTTTTAACCAATGTAACTGTTTACTTAACATTCTGTGTTGTAAGTAATTTACCAGTGACTTCAAATATGAATGTAAAACAATGATATGTATGACATATTCTTATATATGATATATAATATAATGTAAAGAGTCAACTCATTTAATTAAAGCTGCAATAACTATTTTATGGCCGTATTTTTCAAAACGTCTTATGACCACCTGCTATCAGAAGGTCTCATTGAGTCACAGTGTTGTACCACCAGCGGTCAGTCTGTTGTTATTCCATAATTTATTTTCTTTGTTGATAAAACCCGGGCCGCGCTTTAGCTAAAACTTTTTTCTTTTATCTAATCTCTTATTCAATTACAATCAATATTGTGCTGTATGAACAAAGTATTTACCTACCTTGTTTAACAACCAGGAACAGTATGTATCGTAGTTTACATTTTGTAATCCATTCTTTGATCAAATCTCAGGATTGGGTCGATTATGTTGATATGTGAAGAAGCTTTGTTGAAAATGGAGTTTGTCTGAAAATCTTTATTGTAGCTTTAAAGTTCAACAGATAACTAAACCGTTGATTTTTTTTAAATTTCTATTAGAAGGGGTTGCAATTATATCTGCTTATGATCTGGTTCATTTATTTGTTTATTAGCAAAGGATCCCCATTAGCTGACACCAAGACGTCAACTAGTCTTCCTGGGGTCCGAGACAACATTAAAACATTACAACATATACAGAAATGACTATGTGGTTAGAAGTGGTGGAGAGAATAAAAGCTAGCATATAATGGTAGTGTCTGGTTAGGAACAAGTTATAATGGTTGGATTATCCAATGGGGGGTCCGGGAGGGGGGGGGGGTACGAGCTGGAGCATAGTGTAGGTTTTTAAATAACAGGTATTAGGGGTATATCCTGTATAAGACATTTGACTAAATGGTAATTTCATTGGATATGCACTGTAATTAATGCTTGTATATCTTATCGTGTGTTGTCATGTTTGTTTATATGTTTGTTTAAAAAAAAAAAAAAAAAAAAAAAAAACATATACAGTACAATTAAAACATAATACAATTAAAACATAGCAAGACGTACCAACCGAGGAAACACAACAACATTAACACACAAACAAATTATATCTAAATATATACAAATATACAAATTTAAGGTAACATATTGCATTACCCAACATTGTCAATATTGGCTCACGTCACATGTAAGATTTTAATTTCTTTTTGAAGCTTGCTACACCTCTTATGTCTCGTATGTCACTTGGAAGACAATTCCATGCCCTGATAGCCCTATATAAAACTGTTCTTTGCATACTGATATGGTAAACGGTTTATGTTTCTATTTGCATATGACATGGTAAAGTGAAGATAAACCCTGTATTTCCATTTTATTGCCATTAATTCCCACGGAAAGTTTCCACATTTGAATATTCCGGAAAATTTGCAACTCTAATAGAGAAAGAAAGAAAATAGAATCTTCTTGACTGACATAAGGCAAGAGCAGGAGAAGAAAAAAAAGAGAAACAAGAGATCAGGAAAAAAAAGAGAGATTTAGAAAGTGACATGAGGCAGGAGGAGAGGGAGGGAGGGAGGGAAAGAAAGACAGAGAGAAGTCAGAAAGGGGAGGGAGAGAGTGGAGAAGAGAGGAGAAGAGGAGAGGAGAAGAGAGGAGGAGAGTGGAGAAGAGAGGAGGAGAGTGGAGAAGAGTAGAGAAGAGTGGATAAGAGAGGAGAAGAGAAGAGATGAGAAGAGAAGAGAGGAGAAGAGAGGAGAAGAGAGGAGAAGAGAGGAGAAGAGAGAAGAGTGGAGAAGAGAAGAGAGAAGAGTGGAGAAGAGAGGAGAAGGAGGGAGGGTTCCTCTGAAGCACAAAGAGAAGCCTGGACTAAGTCATGAGTGGCGACATAGGTTGGATTTTTAACGGGTGAGATCACATCCTCTTCCCCAAACAGAGAAGGAGCTCATCTCATCCTACAGCAGACAGCAGTTCAGCACAGCACAGCTCAACACAACACAGCTCAACACAACACAGCTCAACACAACAGAGCTCAACACAACACAGCTCAACACAACACAACACAGCTCAACACAACACAGCTCAACACAACACAGCTCAACACAACACAGCTCAACACAACACAGCTCAACACAACACAGCTCAACACAACACAACACAGCTCAGCACAACACAGCTCAACACAACACAGCTCAACACAACACAGCTCAACACAACACAACACAGCTCAACACAACACAGCTCAACACAACACAGCTCAACACAACACAACACAGCTCAACACAACACAACACAGCTCAACACAACACAACTCAACACAGCACAGCTCAACACAACACAGCTCAACACAACACAGCTCAACACAACACAGCTCAACACAACACAACTCAACACAACACAGCTCAACACAACACAGCTCAACACAACACAGCTCAACACAACACAACACAGCTCAGCACAACACAGCTCAACACAACACAACTCAGCACAACACAACACAACTCAACACAACACAGCTCAACTCAATACAACACAACACAACACAACACAGCTCAGCACAGCTCAGCACACAGTCTGTATGTCTGCTCAACAAACAGGACATCCATTACTGGGCCCAGACAGCGGCTAGCAGTCTTGGCCCTCTGCACGCACGCACGCACGCTAGTGGGTGTGTGCATGTGTCTGTATCTGTCTTTCTGTCTATTTAATAGGATTGTGTGTGTTTGTATGTATGCACGTGTATGTGTGTGTGTGTGTTTCTATGTATGTACATGTGTGTGTGTGTATGGGTGGGTCTGTGTGGGTGTGTGCATGTGCTCTAGGGTGAGCTTGCGTGGGAAGTACATTATGTCCGTGAACAAAGTGTTTCTCAGAGTCCACGCGTGTGCCTCAACATGTGTGGAAGCATGTATGAGCGCGTGTGCATTCATGTGTGAGCGTGAGCATGTGTATGTGTGTGTGTGTGTTATTTGCGTGGGTGGGGGGCGTGTACCCTATACGAGGGTCCCAGTACTGTACTATGTGGGGGCTCCGACGCCCCCCCTCCCTCTCTCTCTTTCCTTAGCTATTTTTTTTTATTTCTTTATTTCGCACCATTTCAACAAAACAGTAAAAACATTGATCATGACAGGAAGTATATAAAGGTGCTGAGTAGAGGCAAGAGACCCAGATGGGCCGATACGGGGCCTCAACTCATTAACACTTTAATCGCCGTTGACGCTGGAACACGTCATTCCCCGCCATGCTCATTCTGCCGTTGACGCTGGACAGCGTCTTTGATATCAATATTTCAAAAATCTGTGATCGAACTTTATTAAAAGATTGCAGAATGGGTATGATTTGATTTGATTTTTATTTAGTACATACAATTTATACAATAGTATAAAAACAAGGGGTACAAGGATAACATGTGAAAGTCTGTCGACTTGTTTCCAACATGGTCCCAAGAAAAATACAATAATGCAGTACGGCTCAATAGCCTCGCCGACAAGTTAAATGCATAATCTATAGGCACATTTTAAGTCCCTCATTACCCCAATCAATCAGATTATATTTCTTTAAATGTGCCTGCTGGCACTAGGCTTAATGGAATGAATAATCAAATGAGATCTTGCTAGCGAAAATAATTAGTTCAGCTCTTTCAGAATAACGATAAAAACAAGCCCAAATAGTATATCTAATTGATACGAATTATATTATGAGGATATCTGTATGTGCTTAGGTATTATGTACTATATAAATACATGGTTTCCAAAGAGAGGCTTGGAGGGAGGCTTGCAGTTACACTATTAATCAGTTTTTTTTATCTGTTTCGGACCTAATCCATACATGCATTGAATTGATTACCCTTTGGTTTATACCAGTGACACCTCATGTTCATCATCAGATAACAGTGCTTGAAATGATAAATGCATTTTCTCAAATTCATTCATCAAAAACGTCAAAGGCTCATTCAATTTATCAAGTCACGTCACGTCATCAAATCCATCAAACAGCGCATCTCCTCATATATTTTAATCCCAGTTACAATATCACAATAACGTGTGACACTGTCACAGTGACACTGACAGTGATACAATTAAATACTCCACAGATTCAGATTCCTCATAATTCATATCCACAATCCACGCATAGACGCTTCATGTATGCTTGAATGAAACGCATCCGGGTGCTCCGTTAAGCAAATACACAGCGAAGAATATTAAACTAATCAGAGCCAAACACCCGATAGGTTTCATTCATTAAAAATATCCCAGCGGGATTCACATTTGCAATGATCCGTTTAGTCCGTTATTAAAATAACTGTGTGTCGCGACTCGCGAGCGCCGTATCCGTATAAATATGACGTGCATTATATAGGACAAAGTAAATTCATAGGCTGAATATGATTTATTATCAGCGTTACTGCAGACCTATTATTTTACATTTCAAACGAAGCACAAAAACATAATTCAGAATGGCATAATGGGATCTAGACTGTGAGAAATATTTCAGGAAGGGAGCTGGGATTTCTTTGCGAGGGCGTGGCCATAGTTCATCCAGCTAACTGAACTTAACCCTGCCCTCGACCAGGTTCAAACTTTTTGATCTGTTGTCATAGTGATTTAGACAATCGAGCGTCGGGGAATGGAAAGGTCTGGCTTAAGTCAAGCTATGGTGAAAATTATCCGGCTAACTCAGTTAGCCAGGTACAGGGAACGGGGCCCTGACCTAATGTTGTGCGGAAGAAATTACGATGAATATTGTTTGATTGCCTTGTTGTATATGAATGAATACTGGAGTTTGATATGAAAAAATTATGGAAAACAATAGGAAATAAATCTAAATTAAAAGTGCAGTTAAACATAAAAATACATATCTAGTATACATTAATATCAAAGATTGATAGTATTTTAAGTTGCTTAACACATCCACCGCCAAAAACGGCTTACGACGGATTTCAAGGTCATGCGAATTCCGCCATTCCACGGCGTACGACGTTATTGAGATCATATAAAAAAAAATTCGCCATGGTATTCATAATTCCCTCACCCAGCCTCGGCTGAGACAGTGGGACTCAGCACAACCGTGCAACGCTTCAATACCGCCGCCTGGTGGATGATCGGGTGAGTTACAACCGGAAATGGATCTCTGGTGATCTCCGTGCATCTGGGAAATGCGTCCGGCAGTCACATATTGTTGCGGGACTCTAGACACACATCCGTGTATATGGATCGCTGCCATAACTCAATAATCGATATGATTTGGGCGTTTATTTCGCCATACAAACCGGAAATGGATCTAGTCGATCGCCGTCAAATAAGTGGGATCTTTTTCCTCCAGTCTCATCGGCGAACGGTAAGAGGACAGTAACGTGAGGCGGTTAGGTGGCCGAGCGGAGATTGCGTTCGTCACCAGCCCCGGAGCTGAGCTGGATTTGCCTGTTCGAATCCAGCTCACAGCTCCGGGGTTGTCACCAGCTTGGCTGGCCGTCTGCACTGATACAATTGGCTGTATCAGAGGGTGGGAGAAGCTGGCGGGGTGGGACCGGGTCGTTGTAAACAGCGACTCCTACAGTTCGGTCGGGGCGCCTGCTAAGCGCGGATTGGACGTGAGGGGGATAGTGTGGTCCTCCCACACGCTACGCCCTCTCAATGAGAATCCGCGCTGCCAGGTGAAAAGAAGCGGTGATTGGCTGGACGTGTGTCGGAGGAAGCACGTGGTAGCCTCCACTCTCCCAGATGATCTGACTGTGGGGGGTAAGTGCGCAGCGACCAGGAAGGGACTGGGAATTGGCATACGACTAACATTGGGATGGGAGAAAATCGGAGGAAAAATGGAGGGGGAAAAAGACCAAAAAAAAAAAAAAAAGAGGACAGTAACGTTACTTTCAGCGTGATTGTTTATTATTATTAATGCAAACTGCTCTGATCAATATATCACCATACTACATAAAGCATTTACTGACGATCACGGAATTATAAACGACCCCCCCCCCCCAGTTCATCCACGCATGATGAGTCATAACGTTTAGGATCATGTACAGTTGACATTTTTAATATAGCGTGTATCGGCAACGAATGGCTGTTGATAATCTATATATGCGTTTATGCCTATAACTCACGTTCTAGGAATTACTGCAGAAAACGATAAAAACATATTTATATTCTAGACAGTATTTTCGTATGAATCTATGAATGAAAAAGTATAACGTTCCTACATCCTGAACGATAGATAATCGATGTTGAATGGGCCATAGTAATGTCAATTTAGCAATACAATTTAAAAAGTTATAGCCCTGCAAAGAAGGTGAACATCTCCATAGGCTTAGAGTGGTGGCAGAGAGTGGTATGAGAGGGGCAAACTGCGTGGCAGTTAATGTGTTAAAAAGAGGAGCAGATGGTTCATGGTGATTAGAAGTAGTGGCAAGTCTTGTGAATTTCTTTTGCAATATAAAAAGTTTATGAAGAGAAGTAGGAAAAGTACTGGCCCAAATAATATTACAATATGATAAATATGGGTATATCAAACTATAATAAAGTGTCAAAAGACAGGAGCGATTTACAAGAGAAGAAATCCATCTAATAATGCCATATGATTTCATAACTTTTTTGCAAACTAGCTCAATATGATTTTTCCATGTAAGGCCTTCATCAACAATGACACCTAAGAATTTAGCATGTGACACCTGTTTAATTTCAATATCATTAATGTAATTTAGAGCCCTGTTTTGAATATTTTTTGTTTTTATTTCTGAAAATCATATAATTCGATTTATTAATATTTAATGAAAGCCTATTTATCTGAAACCATGTTGCGGTTTGTGCAAGTATAGCATATGCATCTTTAATCAGGGAACCAAAGTCAGAATGTGAAAATACAATGTTTGTGTCATCAGCAAAAATAATGGGCAGAGCGGTATCAAACTGTAAAGCTAAATAATTTATAAAAATAAGAAACAAAAGAGGCCCAAGGATTGAACCTTGTGGTACACCACAAGATACCTCAGTTCTATTGGAGTTCATACCCTCAATACACACATATTGCTGCCGGTTTCTGAGATAATCTCTCAGCCAATGGATTACAACATCCTGAAAACCATAATGATTCAGTTTGGATATTAAGATACTATGATCCACTGTATCAAAAGCTTTTGATAAATCTAGAAAAATCCCAATTGCAAATTTATTATCAAAAATAAAAAAGCTACTTCATCAGATCCCTCCATCCTTAACACCATTAACTAGGGATGGGTACCTTTCACATTTGAACCGATACGGTACCGGTACTCAATGGTACCTTGTTTCTGTACTTTAGTCTCAAGAAATTTAATTTACCTACCTCAGTCGTGAAAAAAAATATCCAAACTTCAAATAACTACAATTTCGACAGTTTTCGGCTTGCCATTGCTCAAACTGCTTTGTTGTTGAATCAAGTCAAATCCTAGGTAAGCATATATTGTGCGTGTGAACGTTGATATGAAAAGAAAAAAGGTAAAAAATTTAAATAAATTTTTTATTTTTTTTTGTATCTCACTTGAATTGATACTCGGTAGTACCGACGTGTTTCGGTTCGGTACCTCAAAAGTACCGAATTCGGTACCTATCCCTACCATTAACCCTCCACAGCCCGATCCCGTCTCCACACTCTAATGCAATAAGAGACGCTTTACTAAAGCAGTTAAATAACTTAAGAGGGGAATCCCACTCTGGGTCTCTCTTGTGTTTGTAGAGAGGTTGCTTTACCACAGAGTAAAATGAGCTCACTGCCAGCTCTATACATTATAGTCAGGCCAGAGATATAGACCTAAACTACTGAGCGTGCTCCAGCTTCCAGAGATATAGACCTAAACTACTGAGCATGCTGCAGAGATATAGACCTAAACTACTGAGCAATGAGCATGCTGCAGAGATATAGACCTAAACTACTGAGCATGCTCCAGCTTCCAGAGATATAGACCTAAACTACTGAGCATGCTGCAGAGATATAGACCTAAACTACTGAGCAATGAGCATGCTGCAGAGATATAGACCTAAACTACTGAGCATGCTCCAGCTTCCAGAGATATAGACCTAAACTACTGAGCATGCTGCAGAGATATAGACCTAAACTACTGAGCGTGCTGCAGCTTCCAGAGATATAGACCTAAACTACTGAGCGTGCTGCAGCTTCCAGATATATAGACCTAAACTACTGAGCGTGCTGCAGAGATATAGACCTAAACTACTGAGCGTGCTGCAGCTTCCAGATATATAGACCTAAACTACTGAGCATGCTGCAGCTTCCAGAGATATAGACCTAAACTACTGAGCGTGCTGCAGCTTCCAGATATATAGACCTAAACTACTGAGCATGCTGCAGCTTCCAGAGATATAGACCTAAACTACTGAGCGTGCTGCAGCTTCCAGAGATATAGACCTAAACTACTGAGCGTGCTGCAGCTTCCAGAGATATAGACCTAAACTACTGAGCGTGCTCCAGCTTCTGGTTATATACAAAAGACTACACTGATGTGAAAAAAGAGCCAAACTAAATGTATTAGCCTACACTTAATTCCTGCCATGAACAGAGCGCGTCCTTCGCTGAATCACTGTCTGACAGCAGTGTGCACGCGAGCCATTCACCACGGGGACATCTCCATTTATAAACCTGAATGGCGCACCTGATAATTCACCACATCCAATTCTAGTTCTACAGCTCTGACTGGTCTCTTAAATCTTTGTGTTTCACTTTTAAAGCAAGTATGAAGACAATCTTCGGGTTAGGATTCCATAGTCCCAGAGACTGCCAGTGGACATGTAGAATAGTGAGAAAGTGGTGAGATGTCAGATATCAGTTGTCTTCTTGGTCTGTTCTGTATACATTATTTTAAATTTTTTATTGTACTGTGATTTTAAGCATGCTTGCGGGGCTATGCTAAGAGCAGAGTTATCTCTGGCAAAAACAACTGGATTACCATTGTGCTACAATAAAGTGTTAAAACTCTGACGCGAGTGTTCCGTACTGAAATTGAAAGTAGGAACATGGCCAGAGAATTAATTAATATGACTGTGGTCTTACTTTAAATGGTAAATGGCTGTATTTATATAGCTCGCTTTTATCCAAAGCGCTTTACAATTTGTTCTTCACATTTTACACATTCACTCACACATTCACACACCGACGACGGAGGCGACCATGCAAGGTGCCAACCTGCTCATGGAGCAATTAGGGGTTAAGTGTCTTGCTCAAGGACACTTCGACACGCTGCCCGGGAGGAGCGGGAATCAAAGCGGGAACCTCCGGATTACCAGACGACTGCTCTACCTCCTGAGCCACTGCCATTGTGGTCCACTATCACCCCCATTGTGTTCCATTACGATTGCTTGATTGATAGGTTGATTTTATTGGGTAAAAGTACAGACATTAGTACACCCCAGAGGACAACACGTAAAAGCGTACTTAAACACAAAGACATACAAAAACATACAAACACACATAAATACAATTTACTGTACAAAAAGTGCAACGTGTGGGTGTGTACAAGTGTGAGTGTGTGCGCGTGAAGTGTACTTGGTGTATAGCTGCGTATTAATAGAGTGCGTTGTGATAAATGATTTGTAATACAAGTGAGTGTGTGTGCAGATTAGGCAGGCCTCATCACTGCCCCATTTCAAAGGCCTCCTTAAGACCCACCTTTTCTCTCTGGCTTTCGACACCATGTAGCTTGTTGATTTTATGATCTTAGTGTTTTACTGTGTTATTGTTGTATCGTTTTTTTACTGTGTCCTTGCTTTAAAATATTTTTTAAGTACTCTGATTTATATAATTTTTTTTATTGCTGCCTATGTTTACCAATTTTTTTTCTCTTTTTGGTACTCTTGTTTTTTAATCTATTTTTACTGCTGCTTATAGTTTTTAATATGCTCCCTCTGTACAGCACTTTGTGCCCCTGTGGCTGTTAAAGCGCTTTATAAATAAAGTTGGATTGGATTGTATGTGTGTGTATGTGTGTGTATGTGTGCACGAGTACCTTTCATGTGCTTTCTTTTTTTGTGCGCCATTAGCAAATAAATTACCTGTACTTTGGCTTTTCAAGTAGCTTCCTATCTTTCATTTCTTGATGTCTGGCTCTTCTGGGGGCTCGTTTCCTCCCCCCACTGTCTGCCGGTGGACGTACGACCGGGCCCTCGGAGCGAACAGAACCGAGTGGTGCTAGATATGGGTCTCCCGGGGAGGCGGCGCTGACCGTTCGTGAACTCTCCGCAGAGGTACGAGCACTTGAAACAAAGTGAACATGTTTTACTTAAGTGAAATATGGTTTTAACCACAGAGATGACCTCCCCCCCCCCACCCTTTCAACCCGACTGGAAAAAGCCCCCGTGTGTATAACCAACCAACCCCCGGGTCAGCGTATGGACACAGTCAGGTAACACCCACTAACAAGGCTTAGTGTTCATGGCAACAACTCACTTCCCACGTTCCCTAGAGGATGGGATTCTTTTTTTATGAAAACAGAATAGAAAAAGGAAGCGAGATTTATGTGTTATCCTTCTAAATGTGGACGGGGTGGCTTCGGCGAGCCTGCGAGGGCTGCGGTACAGTCTGCCTCTGTGCGCCGGACACTCGACACGCGATGCCGGCGGAGTTGAGGTATGCTATAGAGCGATTCAACGCCAATCGGCACGCCGAGAGATCCCGCGAGTAGATGCTGCATCGGAACCGATGCGCCGGAAATCTGCGTCGAGATCTCACATGTAGATCATACGTCGTGACCGATCGCCATTTCACGAGAAGATTATATCGTGAGATCACAACGCTGATTTGATGTGTTGAACCGCGGCTCACCAACCGAGGGTGAAAAATCACTTTTATGGCACTTTATGAGATGAACGGGTCCTAGTTCGGTCATTGGAATACGGAAGAAGACGGGACATTCCCTGGAGCCCGTGAGTAATGCGTCACTAATCTAGATCTCTGTCCAACATGCGAACAGCCCATGGACATTATTACCCAACCTATTTCCAGACCTGGGCCTGTGTGAATTGTTGCAAAGGTTCTACAGAAAGGACACACAACCTTCAGGGGTTAAACGTGGGAATGTGCTCATCCCCCTACTGCTGATCTTAGACGCCCATCCCTTCGCTCAATGTCTGTGTGAAACGCACACCTCTCTTCCTGTCTCACACTCGCTCTCTGCTCCTCGTCTCTCCCTTCCCCCCCCCCCCCCCCCTTTTATTTTTTTTAAAGATCCGCTAACAATGTTTTTTGATCATTTCAATTGTCACCGTGCGGTCGAGTGAAGTCTAGGAGTGACAGCGAGCGCCGGAACGAGGGCCTTGTAGACACAAAGCGCTAAATTACCCGTACGTGCTTCTCCCGCGTAACGGTGTGGGGTTGAGGGTTGTTACGATTACCATTCTTCTTGCGCGGACACTTCAATGTGGCGGCTAGATGCCGGCTGTGGGGTAGAGCGGTTTTCTGAAAGTCCTTGTCTCCTCGACGAACCGATTCTCAAACATTACGTTGGATTATTATCTCTAGAAATCGTTCTTACGCTGATGTAGGCACATTTTAGGAGGGGTGGAAAAAACAACAAGACACAAACGTAAACAAAGGAAACTAAACGCTTGAAGAGTGATTTGGATATTGATTACCGCGGCAGCGATTGGAGATTTGAGGCATTCGGGTCAGCCCTGATTAAAATGATCAAGGGTTATTTATAAGGATAGTGGATTAAGGAATATAACAAGCATCTGTCTTTCTCTCACACTATCTCTCCCTCTCTCCCTCCCTCCATCCCTCCCTCCCTCCCCTCCCTCCGCTTCCCATCCTGGTCCAGACGTGACCCTGTGTGTGAGACGGCTGGGTGGAGCAGTAAAAGTCTGGCCCTGAGTGAGCCGACTGGTGAGATGGTGCACAGATGGAGATGTTCTCCCCTTACAGTGAGAGAGAGAGAGAGAGAGAGAGAGAGAGAGAGAGAGAGAGATGAGAGAGAGAGAGAGAGAGAGAGAGATGAGGAGAGGAAGGAGGAGAGGAGGAGGGGGCTGAATGAAAAAAAGAAAGGAAAAAAGAAACGACCAAAGTGTGTTGTGGGAATTTGCCTCCCTTCCGAAAATATTTCCTGTCCTCAGTCCTCAGCCTGTTATCCATCCCCTCATTCTCTCTCTCTCTCTCCCTCCTCCACCCATCGCTCCATCACCCCTCTCTCTCCAGACTGGGCTTTCACTTTGGGGGGGGGGGGCCTCTAGCGCTCTCTCGTGCTCACACTCTCCCTCTCTCTCCCCCATCTCTCTCTCTCTCCCTCCCTCCCTCCCTCCCTCTCTCTCTCACTCTCCCTCTCTCCATCTCTCTCTCCCCCTCCTCTCTCTCTCTCTCTCTCTCTCTCTCTCTCTCTCTCTCTCTCTCTCTCTCTCTCTCTCTCTCTCTCTCTCTCTCTCTCTCTCTCTCTCTCTCTCTCTCTCTCTCCCTCCCTCCCTCCCTCCCTCCCGGCTGACCAGGGAGCTCTCAAGGTACCCTGATGGATGCTAATGCTGGACCCTTTCAGATCGTTTTACAGCCGGGCCCCTTTGATCTGCCAGCAGGCCTCCCTCCACAGGCCGCCCGTCATGAGAAAATGTAAATCCCCGCCTCGCAGACACCTGTGAAAAAAATACAGCAGAAAGAGAGTGGGGGGGGGGGGGTCGAGAAAAGAAGTAAGGAAGTTACTAGAGAGAAAGGAAACAGACTGAAAGATACAGTATTGTGACATTTGGGGTGAGGGGTGGGGGTGGTTTAGATCAGGGCGAGGAGTTAGACGGAAGTCGCGCGGAAATAAGATGGAGAATGGAGGGAGTCGGGAAGAGAGGAGAAAAGGGAGTGAATAGGAGAAACTGAGACATATGAGTGACAAAAGAAAGAAAGAGGAATGGCCCCCAACACAACACAGAGAGGTGGGGGTGGGGGGGGGGGGGTTGAAGAAAGGTTAGGACAGAAGAAGAAGGGGGAAATGAAGAACACGTCAAGAGGGGGGGGGGGGGGGGGAGAAGGAGGGTGGGAGAGTGTGTGAGATTACAGAAAGAGAGAGAGAGTAAGAGTGTGTGAGATTACAGAAAGAGAGAGGGAGTGAGAGGGGTGGGAGGAGAGGACAGAGGATGTGTCTCTGCAGTCGAGAATTTAGGAAGGAAGACGAGAAAAAGAATGTCTGGTGAAGGAACTCCAGGCAGCAGTGAACATGACGCCAGCAGAACAGACTTCAGAACAGACTTCAGGACAGACTTCAGTAGCAGAACAGACTTCAGAACAGACTTCAGCAGCAGAACAGACTTCAGCAGAACAGACTTCAGCAGCAGAACAGACTTCAGAACAGACTTCAGAACAGACTTCAGAACAGACTTCAGCAGCAGAACAGACTTCAGAACAGACTTCAGAACAGACTTCAGCAGCAGAACAGACTTCAGCAGAACAGACTTCAGAACAGACTTCAGCCGAACAGACTTCAGAACAGACTTCAGCAGCAGAACAGACTTCAGCAGAACAGACTTCAGCAGAACAGACTTCAGAACAGACTTCAGAACAGACTTCAGCAGCAGAACAGACTTCAGCAGCAGAACAGACTTCAGAACAGACTCCAGAACAGACTTCAGCAGCAGAACAGACTTCAGCAGAACAGACTTCAGCAGCAGAACAGACTTCAGAACAGACTTCAACAGAACAGACTTCAGCAGAACAGACTTCAGCAGAACAGACTTCAGAACAGACTTCAACAGAACAGACTTCAACAGAACAGACTTCAACAGAACAGACTTCAGAACAGACTTCAGAACAGACTTCAGAACAGACTTCAGCAGCAGAACAGACTTCAGAACAGACTTCAGAACAGACTTCAGCAGCAGAACAGACTTCAGCAGAACAGACTTCAGAACAGACTTCAGCAGAACAGACTTCAGAACAGACTTCAGCAGCAGAACAGACTTCAGCAGAACAGACTTCAGCAGAACAGACTTCAGAACAGACTTCAGAACAGACTTCAGCAGCAGAACAGACTTCAGCAGCAGAACAGACTTCAGAACAGACTCCAGAACAGACTTCAGCAGCAGAACAGACTTCAGCAGAACAGACTTCAGCAGCAGAACAGACTTCAGAACAGACTTCAACAGAACAGACTTCAGCAGAACAGACTTCAGCAGAACAGACTTCAGAACAGACTTCAACAGAACAGACTTCAACAGAACAGACTTCAACAGAACAGACTTCAACAGAACAGACTTCAACAGAACAGACTTCAACAGAACAGACTTCAACAGAACAGACTTCAACAGAACATACTTCAGCAGAACATACTTCAGCAGAACAGACTTCAGAACAGACTTCAACAGAACAGACTTCAGAACAGACTTCAACAGAACATACTTCAGCAGAACAGACTTCAACAGAACAGACTTCAACAGAACAGACTTCAGAACAGACTTCAACAGAACAGACTTCAGAACAGACTTCAACAGAACAGACTTCAGAACAGACTTCAGAAGAACAGACTCAGCAAGACCGACGGCTTCTCAGTTACAGTGGGTGACAATATTGTCACAAGGAAAGAAGATATTACCTACCTGGGTTCCATCCTAGAGGCAAATCTTTCCTGTGACAAAATGGCATCCAATGTAATAAAAAGTCAACCAACGAACTCGATTCTTGTACCGGATCTCCTCACTGGTAAACAAGAATACCCTGAAGACTCTGGCAGGAGCACTCATTCAAGGGTACTACGACTATGCTTGCACCTCATGGTACCAAAGCACCTCAAAGGCGCTAAAAACTAAATTACAAACATCTCAAAACAAACTGGTCAGACTACTGCTTGACCTTACTCCTAGAACCCACCTCACCCCTGCCCACTTTGACAACCTAGGATGGCTTAGAGTAGACGACAGAGTACAGCAACTTGCAATGGGCCTGGTCTACAAGATACACTACATGACCAAGGTACCCATGTACATGTCAAAATACTTCCCAAAGGTCAGTGAATACCACGATCACAACACCAGAGGGAGCTCCACAAATCATGTTAAACCCAGATTCGGCTCAAACAAGGGACTAAACACGTTTCGCAATTATGCCACATCAATGTGGAACGCCCTACCCAAAGCTGTAAAGGAATGTGAATCACTACCCACTTTCAAAAACACTCTCAAAAAACACCTACGGGAGACTGCAATTCGAAACTGGCCCCTGTAAATGTCCTAACACAACCCGCTCCAATGTACAGTAAATTACCAAGTATGGTCTTGTCAATATTCCAATGTACAGTTTTGCTTGTACAGTATCCCCCACCCACCCCTCCTACCCAACCCACCCCCCCCCCACCCAACCACCTCCAATGTACAGTCCCCCCCACCTACCCAACCTCGTCCAATGTACAGTTTCTACATCAAATGTATATACTCTCTTTTCTGGACTCTTTTCGTATCACAAACAGTACTGTATTTGCAAATCTGGTATGTCATAAATGTAGCAGTACTGTCTATCTGTATGTCATGTATGTCATATATGTTATGATGAATTGAAAATGGGGGACCCTGATGTAAACAAGACGAAAGTATTTTTCTGGTCTGCATCCCCTTAACAATTTATGTATTGAGCTGTACTGTACTGTACCCATTCTGCAATCTGTTAATAAAGTTTTCAATCAATCAATCAAGAACAGACTTCAGCAGCAGTAGTAATACTAGTACAGTAGTAGTAGTAGTAGTAGTAGTAGTAGTAGTAGTAGTAGTAGTAGTAGTAGCAGCGTTTCCGTTAGAACATATTCGTGCCGGTCTGAGTGTCCTGCAATATTTCTATCACCGGACATATTCAAGAAATTCCGGTCAGAGTTTTAAACAGCAGTCTATTATAATCACATTTTTATGAGCTAACGAATTCCGTTATAATTGGACATGTGTATTAATTACATCAAGCGAAGAATGAGAAATTGATTTGCAGAATCAAATTACTATCTCTCGCCTCTCAAGTTAGTGCGATACGCTACCAGCATCAAGCTCCCGCCCTGCAGGCTCCCGCTGCAGCAGCTCTGTCACACGCAGCCCCAAATGAATCTCGAGTCGACATCGCTTCACCTCGTTGTATCAGACACGTCACACATATCATAATGTTCAACTTCACACACAGCAAACTGTAGTTGATCATCACATTGCCTCGTTATGCAGAGAGGACGAGCCACGTGCGCGTAACGCATTTGTTAATTTCATTATAGGTTATAGCCTACATTTAGTTATAATCAATAATATGCATTACTATGTGACACGGCAGTCAACCAACAGTTGCATATGATTTAAAAATGTCAACACTCACTCACCCCTTGGCCCTCTCTCGTTGTGCCTATCCGTTTTGTACCTGCATGCGACAGCAGCAGCAGACTGGGCCCCGGGGATGCTCTTTTTGGTTCAATCAATAAAGTGTACTTTGTGTCAGTTCAATCAATGTTATCTCTCGTCGATTCGTACATCATAGAGGCTATCTACTAGAGCGCTATTTGAAATGGATGCACGCACGTTGACCCGGGAACCGTGTGCGCGCGGAAGAATACATTTCCCCATGGCTATACAAAGACGTCCGGGTCAGAGTTTATTGAGCTTAAAAACAATTGATATGCTATAGGCTATATACAATTAAAGAATGACATCATCAAGGCATGTAGATTTATAATATATATTTTTTATAACTTTCTGTATTGCAGGAAAAATGTATTAGACATTACAGTTGCAGTATTGAAATTGAAAACTACGCTTTTGCGTAAAGGCAAACGCAGACAAAAACGTTGATTGGGGCAACACGAACACTAACACAACAATTGTATTCTAAAATAGAATAAAAACGATTTGCAAACTAACAAAAAATGTAGGCCTATCTGGCTTACAGGCGAATTCCCTTCCCAGAACATTGGGTCTCATTCTCCAAGGATTTACGAGTTACGACAAAAAGGGCTTTCTCTTAGGGCCTTTTCTCAGAAACTAACAAAATTACACACACTAGGCCTATCTGGCTTATAACATTTTAATTATGGCGTGCTGCTGCTAACTTAAAATCAAATAGGCGAATTCCCTTTTGCTATAAGCCTTTTCTCAGATCAAATAAAATAGAATAAAAAAAACAAATAAAATAACCAGAACCTATTGCTGGCTCATAACGTTTTACTTCCTACGCGTTTTCGCAGCAGTGAAGCATGCAGCTGCCGAATTAAAATCGAATGTGCCAAGTGTCTCTCGACAACTTGCAAGGCGCATAAGTCTTGTGACCTTGTCCTCCCTGAGGCGACTTCGCTGCGCTGTTTTGATCCTGTTCTGCAGAGAGAACCCTCTCTCTGCTGGCACACTGGAGACGGGGATCAGGCAGGCTACCTTGGCCAGTTTGGCCCACTCTGGGTAGATTTCGCTAAAATCCCTGATGAGGATTTCGCATGCCGTTGAAAAAGTCAAGCCTCCATAACCGCGGAGCGCTGTCATCATAGCAATGGCATCTCGTTGCGCGCTTGTGGCATCAATGAGAGGGGCTGTGGCTGGTGCTGACTCATCCTCGCTGGTCACTTCTTGGCCAAAATGACCAATAATGGTTCGGATGGCTGGTTCAGCATATTCCCGAAGCCCTGAGGGGACGGCGTGATAAATAATCATTGATTAATTTTTATGAAAAGCCAATAAACAACTTTAAACAACTTATTACATGGCATCGACAGCCTGATTAACTGAAAAGTAGGAAGGTTTAAATGTTATCCTGTTATTTTCATTATTATTGTTATTATGATTATTTTATTATGATTATTATTAATAAGAATAGCCATACATTTTCGCGATATAGGCGAGCATTTTAGGTTATTCAAAAATGATATACCTATTTAAAGAATGATGCTACGACTTTTGCAACAAACTAAATCAAATTGACTTACCATCCTGTGGGTATCGCGAGGGGTTCAGAAGGACGTCGAAGCAGTTGAGCAGATCCAGGGAATCTTCAGGGAATCGGTCGTGTAAAGCATCTATTAGATGTTGTATGTAGCGTGCTCGGGCACTTTTGAAAGCCTGAACGGGCCGGTCACCTGCATGTGTCAATTTCACATCCTTGTACATGCCTCCCATGGAATCTGTCTGGAACCTCTCTTCTTCTGGACCTGGGGCATGTAGTAAGTGTGTGAGTGCCGCGACTGATGCGTGAACCATTGGTCGGATTGCGGCCAGATTGACGTCCTCTTTCTGGAAAACCAAATTAAGTTTGGTCATCACCGGTAGCACTTCAGCCAGTGCGTGAGTCAAGGCGATGAAGGAGTACGACTGGATTTGACCCAGGATGCCTTGGGCTTGGGCATTTCCTCCCACAGCCTCTTCATTTAGCTCCATCACCAGAGCAGGCCAGTTACTTTTAATACCCTCCACTGCCCTGTGCAAGGATAGCCAGCGGACAGCGCACGGCTGCTTTAGGCTCGTCATGTCTTCATCGCTGAGCGCTGCTGCCATTTGACGGAGGCGATTGGTCCTGCTGGCTGAGTGCTTGTAATAGGAGTACACAGAGGCAATTGTGCGCTTGTAGGCTCCTACCTGGTCCACAGCTTTAGCAGCATCTAGCGCGGCCAGCGCAGCTCGGTGGGCACCACAGTGCACCTGAATGGAAAACGCACTCTCTCTCTTCAGAAGAGCACCAACTCCACCACGCTTCCCCATCATTACACTGGCCCCATCCGAGCCCAGGCCAGTGATGCGGGACAGCGCCACACCCCTCTCGCGGAACACCTCGGCCACTTTGTCAAAAATGCACTGTGCGGTCCCGGACTGCACATCATAATTGCCCAGAAAACACGTCTCAACTCTTCCTTTTTTTTCTAACTTGACGTATACAATCAGCTTCTTGTTCACCGTGATATTTACAGTCTCATCAATTATAATGCCAATGAAGTCACTCCCCTTTAGCTTTTCATCCAGCTGTTTCATCACAACGTCTTCCAGCGCCCTTTCCATGTCATCAACGGAGTCGCTGTGCCGGTAAATGCCGGCACACGTGACAAAATCTGGAGCCTTAAGTTCTCTCAGTAGGTCAGTCAACCCTACATACTGATGACATGCGATGTCATTTTTGGCCATGTGAAATACAACTTGTAGCTGAGAGCACAGCTTCTTATTGGACGTTTCATTCGCTTTATCACAGTGGCCTTGCATTGCGTTTTGCTGTTGCGTTAGGTAGACGGCTGATATGTGGTCACTACACTGACTGTGCTCAGTGAGAGCCGAGATTCTCATATTCGTTGCTCCTCTTGTGAATCCATTCTTCCTCCCCGATTTCTCGCATTTTTCGCAAAACATTTTTTCTTCTGCATTTATAATGTCGCACCTCAGCCACGAGAATTTTACTTTCCACTCGGGTCTGAACGCTCGACATTTTAGTTTCTTTTCCGCGGGAGGAGCCACCACGGCATCAGCGTCAGCGGTCTCTGTGACTTCAGGTTCAGAAGGTTCATCTTCTTCATTATTAGACCTGCTTGTGCTTGGTTTCGTGAAATATTTACTAAGCTTAGCTTGTTTCGCCATCTCTCTCTCTTCCTCGTGTACCTGTTTGTCGTTATGATGGCCAGAGCGTGCAGGCTCAAAAAAAAAAAAGTTAAGTTTCACATTTGCGCGGCGCCATCCTATCAGAGTGAAGCAACAATGAAACTGAAAGTGGAATTATTTTTTCGTTCATCGCATAGGCTATTTAATTTTAGCCGATTTTAATACAATTCAAATAATAAAATTGTGCTTAGAGGAATTATTTTCACCGGACATTAAGACCGGAGATATTTAAATAGTCGGACTTCAACATATTTTGCCGGTCAAAAACCGGTAATTACCGGCTAACGGAAACGCTGAGTAGTAGTAGTAGTAGTAGTGGAAGTAGTAGTAGTAGTAGTCATAGACGCCTGACCAATGGAGCATGCGGAGCAGCCGCTCCCCCACAATTGAACTTGGGGGAGCAAACGTGTGCTTTTGCACCCCCACTTTTTGATCATATGAAAAATATGATATATCCCCCCCCAATATATAAATCTAACCATAACTACGTAATTTCAATCTAATTAATAATACGCAATGACACTTAATAGCAAGTTTTTAAGTTTCCAAAGATTGTGACCCCCCTGCCGCCCCATATTTAATGGTTTGATCCAGTGCCTCCCACGGCACGGCCCCTCCTTCCCCCAGCAGTCAGTGGCGCATGCTGCAGGTAGGCTGAGTGTAAATATCACAGGCCACAGAGTGTGTCATTGGTGGCAGGCTTTTCCAGTAAGTTGTTCAAACAAAGGATTATGTTAGACATGTCTTTACTATTGAGTGGTAGAACTTCTACCACTCAATACAATAAAAGTGTTCCACGTCCCGAAATGCCATCTGGTCCAGGCCATGTGAGTGGCGCGGCGCGCGAGCGGCGCGGGGCGCGGAGCGGGCCGTTTTGACGTGAGCGAGGAGTGGGTTTTAAAATGGGTCGGCGCGACGACCGGAGCGAGAGTTCTCCTCCGCTCCAAGCCGCTCAGGTCCGCTCCTCAGTGCGCACGGCACTGGTCTGGGAGGCGTCTACCAGACCAGACCAGATGGCACCGGTCCACAATGCACCTGTCCTCAGTGTCCGTCCTGTAAACAGAACTGCATGTGCTTACAAGAAATCCCACAACGTGAAAGCATGGCCGTGTTTGCGAAGTATTTTAAAAAAGTAACAGATAATAAGTTCCAATGTATCGTGAAAACAACTAACGATGATGGTGAGGAGACAGAATGTGCAGACTATATTACCGTCGGAAGAGATTCTTCTTGGAATCTAAAGAGACACATTGGGAGGAAGCATGACCACATATTTCGCGAACATAATGAGAAGAAATCCAAAGGTTTGTTACTTGTCATTATTAGCCATTTTGAAATTGGTAGCCTTATTACAGCTTAATGTATTGTAGACCTAATATAAAGCATGCATTTATTATTTGTTTTAGATGCCCAGACGAAGCAGCAACAAAAAGAGAAACAGCGTGACTCGCTGCACAATTTCCTCACTGGAAAAAAGGCACCTAACGTGACACGTGAAAGAAAAAGGGAGCTGGATGAAGCGTTTTTTAAAATGATATCCATGGATTACGACCCCTTAAGTAAAGGAGAACGTGAAGGTATGAGACATTTTGCCGGCAAGGCCCAACCAGGTTACACCCCGCCCTGCTACAATACTGTCCGGGACACACTTATGCCACATGCCATACAAGATATGGAAGTCAAACTACGAGAGCTCATAGGAATGGGTGAAGGGTTCGTTCTTGCATCTGATATTTGGACAAGTAGAAGAGGCCACAGTTTCCTTGCTATTGTGGCAAGTTTTATCGACGGGACGTTCAAGGGCCACACGGTTCTGTTAGGCTGTGAGCACATAACAGGGTCTCACACTGCAGATCGCATATATCAAAAGTATGAAAGTGTGCTGAAAAATTGGAACATTCATCAACGCGTGATTCGTGTGGTGACAGACAGTGCCAGCAACATGGTCAAGGCATTTAACATCCTGCCTGACGCTGAAGGAGAAGAGGAGAAAGATGATGATGATGATGAAGTGGCACTGGTGGTGGAGGAAGGGGAGGAAATAGCGGAGGAGGAACCTGCGCTCTCGCAAAACCAAGTGGACGTGGTCACTAATACTGTAGAGGCTATGGTAAACCAGTACTTCACCGTATCAAGTTTACACCTGCGATGCCCAATTCATCTGCTTCAGTTAGCTATCAAAGACGCAGTTAACGAGCATGATGATATCAATCGCCTGCTAGTTAAAGTGGGAAAGCTAGTGAAAAGTGTGCGTAAAGAGTTGTCTGAACACGGAGGAAACTGACTCTCTGGGTGTACTACCCACCACTGCTTGCCCGACGCGATGGAGCAGCCAGCTGCGCATGGTGGAGTCTGTCCTAAAGCTATTCAAAAAAGATGCATTGTGGCAGAGCAAACTTAAAACCACTGCCGCTATTCTCACACTTAATGACGTGCGTCGGCTCAATCACCTTGTTGAAGTATTGTCACCGCTGGCTGACCTCACAGACAACATGCAACGGGAGCTTGGGAATTTGGGCATGATTCTCCCGGTTGTAGGCGAGCTCAAATCCCTGCTTGTCAACAACAACGCTGCCCTTCCATTAGGAATAGCTTCTTTCGCGGAAACACTGTCCAATAACGTGTCCACTCGCTTCAGAATGTACTATGATGATAAACACCTCCTCTTCGCGTCGCTGTTAGATCCTCGTTTCAAAACAGAGTGGATAATCCGTGATGAGTTGGTTTGTAATAAACTTGGAGAAATACGCGACCTCCTCGTCAAAGAAACAGAGGAGATGACCGCAGCAGTCGCTGCTGGAGAGGCAGCAGGTCAACCCAAGTCAGACGGCGGAGAATCTGACGTGCCCGAAGAAATCAAGAGGCCTCGTATATTTGGATCATACTTCTCAGAGAATCAGCCCACGGGAGGAGGCAATGCGAAAACTGAAGTTGAAACCTACCTCTCGTCCCCAAGATCAAACCCTGACGATGTCAAAGATGCCATTGCATTTTGGAAACAAAATTCCAAGTCCCTTCCACGCCTGAGTAAAGTTGCCCGCAAAGTGTTCAGTATTCCCAGTGGCTCTGCGAGCGCAGAGAGGGTGTTTTCCGCTGCTGGTTTGATGTCAAGAAATCACTGCATGAGTTTGAAGCCTCAGACATTGGCTAAACTCGTGTTCTTGAAAGTGAACTCAAAGATAATGTAGCTGCCGTGGCACTGCATGGCAGATATAGGCACATGAGCATTGTTTTATTTTGTTTAAAATGCACAAAGTGACAAAAACGAATAGCCTATAATATCCTACTTTATTGCAAAATGCAATAGGCCTGCCTAAAGTTAATGGCCATTATTTTTTATTTTATACATAAGAATGTAGCACTCTGTTTTAGATTTTATACATTTATATAAATGTAGCATATCCAACAGCACTTTTATATTGGTTGATTGTATTCAAGTTTTTCAAAGGCTATAGGGAACTTGCACATTTTCGTTTGTGTTTTACTGTGAGACACTTTGTAGACAGTTATGTCGAGTAAGTTATATTTTTATTTTCATAGGCATATTAGCTATGTGATTTCCTGAGTTCGTTTGATAACAAGCCTGTTGCATTAATTGTCTTCAGTGCATGCTAAGCCAAGGCCTTAGGCCTATTACGGCCTCCTCTGAGGCTCATGTCATACGCGTAATTTTGTATCCGTCTTATGCTGCCCTGGCTGTCAGTGATTATGTTCTACCTCAGATTGATTGGTTGATTTAATACTTTATTAACAGTATGCAAAAAGTTATAGGCCTACAGTGTAATTCAATTAGCTACGTCGGATAATACAAGGTACTGTATATGCCGAGGGCTGTGCATAATTAGTTTTTTCCGTCACTGCGTTGAATGTCTTGGTGGTGCCCTGCCCATGGTGCAGTGGTAAATAAAAAAAGAATACCATATTCGGTTGATACATTTAAACTGGGTCTGTCTGTTTTCATTATTCTATGATATTTTAAATAACGAAATCAAGCATTTACGCATGCTCGAAACGAAGGCCTTGAGGAAATCTGATGTGTTTAATTAGCCAATTTCAGGAAAACAGCACTTTCTTTTATTTCTCCCGCTGTAATTTTTTTTCTGCTGAGCGGGGTGGAGCGAGGAGCGTTTGATGCCAAAATGAAGTTGAGCGCTGGCGGCGCGCTGAGCGGTGTGGCGGCGGGATCAACATGAGCAATTAGCGGAGCGGACCAAGCTTTAAAGAGCGAAGAGCGGATTTCTCACCCGCGCCGATCCGCTCACATGCCCTGATCTGGTCATACCGTAAATCCTCTAATAGTGGAGGTACATAATAACGTTTCCCTCGTGTTAGCATTAGCTTTAGCGCTAGCCGCTAGCTAACGTCATAATATCTAGATCTGTGGTGTCAGCTGGATGACGTTGACTTCGTTTGCAAACGTTAACGTTCGCTATCTATATGGCAGACGAGGCTGGCGTTGTCCAGTTGACACATTACAGACAAGTTCAAGTTCAAGTTCTTTAATAGTTGTCATACAGAAGTACAGAATACTTTCATACAAAATGCTTCTTACTGTTACGCTCCAGAGACTGTGCTAGACAAGATAGTATCAAATAACATAATATAGCATGTAATTTAGAAGAAGAAAAAGAAAGAAGAAAAATGAGGTCACAGTGTTCGGTATAGACATATGTACAATGTTCTGAGTTACCATATAATATACAATACTATGCAGTGTACTAATGTACAGTACTATCTAGTGCAAAGCAGAAATGGGATGAGGTACAATTTTAGGTACAATTTACAGTAAGGTGTACGAGTTGTAGTGCAATCCTTCATCAATAAATATAAAGTGTGGGGAGTGGGTGCTACAGTGTGTTTGTTTAAAGTGGGTGTGTGCTATAAAGTGTGTGGAGTGGGTGCTACAGTGTGTTTGTTTAAAGTGAGTGTGTGCGTGTGGATGTGTGTGCTATGTGCGTTTGGTGGTTGTTGTTGTGTAGTGTTCATTCATTGTTCGTTTAGCAGCCTGATGGCCTGGGGATAGAAGCTTCTTCTGAGTCTTTCTGTGCTCGCCTTGAGACTCCGGTATCGCTTGCCTGACCGCAGCAGTTCAAAGAGGCAGTTGTTCGGGTGACTGGAGTCTTTAATGATTCTCTTAGCCTTGCCCGTGCAACGCTTGTTGTAAATGTTCTGGAGGGTGGGGAGCCCCCCTCCAATTGTGCGTTCGGCTGAACGTGTCACTCTTTGTAGTCTGCTTCGGTCTTGTGCAGTGCTATTCCCAAACCAGGAGGTGATGTTGCCGGTCAAGATGCTCTCTATTGTACATGAGTAGAAGTTCTTAAGGATCTTCTGACTGACTTGGAACTTCCTTAGGCGCCTGAGGAAGTAGAGGCGTTGTCGTGCCTTCTTCACAACACTGTCAATGTGTGTGGTCCATGTCAAGTCCTCGGATATGTAGGCTCCGAGGTACTTAAAGCTGTTGACTCTCTCAACCGGTGCCCCGTCGATGCTGAGGGGGCTGTAGTCCTTGACCCCCGACCTCCTGAAGTCCACAATCATCTCCTTTGTTTTGCTGACGTTCAGGGAGAGGCTGTTTTCCTGGCACCATCCCGCCAGGACCTTGACCTCTTCCAGGTAGGCCCTCTCGTCGTTGGCAGAGATCAGGCCCACCACCACTGTGTCGTCAGCAAATTTGATGATTGTATTGCTACTCCGCTGAGCCACACAGTCGTGTGTGTACAGGGAGTAGAGGAGGGGACTCAGAACACAGCCCTGGGGGGCCCCTATGTTGAGGGTGATGGATGAGGAGGGTCCCTGAGCTTGGCTATGAGTATGGAGGGGACTATGGTATTGAATGCCGAGCTGTAGTCGATGAATAGCATTCTCACATAGTTCCCCTGCCTCTTGTCCAGGTGTGATGCTGCTGTGTGCAGCACATGGGCTATGGCGTCCTCCGTGGACCTGTTGGGGCGGTATGCAAATTGCAGGGGGTCCATGTTGATGGGGAGGGAGGAGCAGATGTAGCCCTTTACTAGCTTCTCAAAGCACTTCATGGCTATGGAGGTGAGAGCTACAGGGCGGTAGTCGTTGAGGCAAGCAGGCTTGGATTTTTTGGGTACAGGGATAATAGTGGACTTCTTCAGGCAGGTGGGGATGACAGCCTGTTCTAAGGACAGGTTAAATATGTCAGTGAATACTGGGGCCAGTTGGTCGGCACAGACTTTTAGGACGCGGCCGGGGATGCCGTCCGGACCTGCTGCCTTCCTGATATTCACTTTTTTAAAGGTCCGCCTCACCTCATGCTCTGTTACCCTGAACACTGCGCCTCCATCAGCAGCCGACCCCCCCCCCCCCATTGCCGTGGCTTGTGAGCTGGTGTTGTTATTACCAGCATCAAACCTCGCATAGAAGGTATTGAGGTCATTTGCTAAGGAGATGTCACTGTTCAGTTTGAGGGAGGCGCCTTTGTAGTCTGTCATCGTTTTGAGCCCCTGCCACATAGCTCCAGAGTCAGCTTGTTCAAACTGGAGTTCAATTTTATCCCTGTAGCGCCGTTTGGCCTCTGACACTGTCCTCCTTACGTTGTATCGCGCCACCTTGTGGTCATTCATGTTGCCTGCCACTAGGCCGTCGTTGTATGCTTTGGTGCGCGCTTTCAGAGCTTCACGGACGGATTTGTCTACCCAGGGTTTTTGATTTGGGTAAACTCTCATTGTGGTAGTGGGGATTGTTTCTTCCACCCTAGTACAAACATAGTCCAGCACTGTCTCCGTGTAGACATTAATGTTATCTGTGTTGCGGAACACATTCCAATCTGTGCAGTGAAACACAGACCGGAGCGTCTCTTCTGACGTCAAATCCCATTTCTGCACCTCTCGCGAGACTACAGGAGTACTTTTAATTCTCTGTTTGTACTTTGGTGAAAGAAAGATTGACGCGTGATCTGATTTACCAAAGCCACTATCAGAATGAGCCTTGTAGCCACCTTTAAATTGCATGTAACAGTGATCTAGGATGTTACCGCCTCTGGTGTTGCAAGTCACATGCTGATAGAAGTCAGGTAATACCTTTCTCAGATTGGCGCTGTTGAAATCGCCCAGCACCACAATGGCGGCGTTAACGTTAGCCACTTGTATTCTATTTACCTCGTCGTGGAGTCTGGAGAGCGCGGCGTTGTTGCTGGCTTGCGGTGGAATATACACTCCGATCAGGATGATCGCCGTTAACTCCCTCGGGAGGAAGAAAGGACGACACTTGATGGTTATATATTCCAGTTCTGGGGAGCAGTGGTTGGATAATTCCTTCACGTTAGTTGGATCGCTCCAATTTTTGTTAAACATGAAGGCAATACCTCCTCCACGTTGTTTACCGGACTCTGATGTCCGATCCTTGCGATGGATAAAGAAGTGATCGGCTGGTTGAATTGCGTGGTCTGGGACCTCCGGCGTGAGCCACGTTTCAGTGAAGCAGAGAACGTTGCAGTCCCTAACGTCTCTTTGATATTGAATCCTTGCTCGGATGTCATCCAGTTTATTGTCAATTGATTGTACATTGGCTAGCAATATACTGGGTAGTGGTGTCCTGTGCCGCCTGGTTCTCAGCCTGTTACGGACTCCAGCTCTCTTTCCTCGTCGTCTGGGTCCTCTTTTCCTGGGATCAAGGAACAAAGGATCTGGTCCTAATCTCCGGAGAATTTCTTCAGGCCATTGTTGCGGTTCGGAAAGCTGGTCCAGTGAGTAATCCAGTTGGTAAGTTTCCCGTAATCCAATGTCTATGAGTGACTGACGGTCATATACATTAAATGCACCAACAGTTGGTACAAACAAAACTCTAAAAACTATAAATATTAACAAAAGTAAGCACAGTCTCGACGGAGCGCACAGACAGGCAGCCGTTCGTTGCGGCGCCATCCTTCACGCTATGATAATCGTTAGTAGCTAAAGCTACTGCATGTCATGTCAACAACTCAATTCGACTGAGGAAGTCGAGCAGAAGGTACCACACGCTAAACCGTCCCCGGACCCTGCAACCTTTAGACAGTTCCAACTTCAGTGTGTGAATTACGTTAATCCCACAATTACTCAACTGCAATCAATATTTAAATACCAATGCTAGTCTTTTTTTTATTTTTTATTTTTTGGCGTTTTATCGCTTTATTTCTACTGGGCAGTCCAGTAGGGAGAGACAGAGGAGGAATGGGAGACAGAGTGGGGGGAAGACATTCGGCAAATAACGACAGGTTCGGGAGTATGGGTATGGGGCCACTGGGGCGCCCATACCAATGCTAGTCTAAATAAATGTAGACAGACAATGTACGTATTACAAAAATATATATAATAATAATAATAATAATAATAATAATAATAATAATAATAATAATAATAATAATAATAATAATAATAATAATGCAATAAAAGTCTGAAAATGAAGGGATTATGTCCATGCGTGTCATTTTTAGAAATTAAGGCCTGCCTCTTATATAAGCCTATACAATATATATATATATACCAGTAGTAGTAGTAGTAGAAATAGTAGTAGTAGTAGTAGTAGTAGTAGTAGTAGTAGTAGTAGTAGTAGTAGTAGTAGTAGTAGTAGTAGTAGTAGTAGTAGTAGTAGTAGTAGTATTATTAGTAGTAGTAGTAGTAGTAGTAGTAGTAGTAGTAGTAGTAGTAGTAGTAGTGGAAGTATTAATAGTAGTAGTAGTAGTAGTAGTAGTAGTAGTAGTAGTAGTAGTAGTAGTAGTAGTAGTAGTAGTAGTAGTAGTAGTAGTAGTTAGGGGTGCACCGATATGAAAATTGGCCACCGATACCGATACAGATTGTTCAACTAACACAATCGGCCGATACCGATACCGATACTTGTGGCAAAAAATAAGTATTTGTAATTTCTTTTAATATTTTTTTTAATATATTTTTTTAATTTTTTTAATGAAACTACTGTATATTTGTATGTGTATGTTTGTATTTGTAGGCCTCTTTACTTACTTAAAAAAAGGAAACATCAAGAAATATGTTTATGGTATCACTGATCCCTCTCCCAGTATCGTCTGGCGGCCTGCAGAGGGATACTATTTTCTCAACCAGAGCTTTCAACCAATGCAATGGAACCATTCTGGCGGCCTGCAGCAGGATACTATTCTCTCAACCAGAGCTTTCAACCAATGCAATGGAACCATTTTGATTGACAGTCGATTCGGCCAATTACGCCACACCGCTAGCACCCACCTCAGACTGCTGTTCTTACCACCAATCGGCAAGCGTTTATTCATTTTCTACTTCGGGGCATGCCGCCATTGATCTGCTTGCGAGAATGCGAGTCAAACTCAGAACCACAACAAGCTAATACGTTAGCTGCCCGGCAGTGCCCGCCGACCAGCGCGCTCCACAGGATGGCCAAACGAGACACAATGATTTTACTGCAACAAATGTTATAATAAAACAAAGCCTTTCTATACATTTGTCTGGTTGAAAACTTTATTAACAGATTGCAGAATGGGTAGTTGGGTACGGAATGGAACCGAGCTATGAACGGCTTGCTTGCTATCTTCGGGTAAATACTATGCTGATGTAATTGAACGTGTAACTAACTATATAACGTTAATGCCACAAAACGAATGTTTGTGTCATTTTAACAGCAGATACTTTCTTAAATGCCATCCTCCCGACAGAGCGGTGTTGATGGGGAGCTCTGATGGGTTCGCTTGGTTGTGTTATTAGCATTGAACAGCTAACCGAAAGCTAGCGTTAACTAATGTTAAAGGTTTAGCCATAACGTTACGTTGGCTAAAGTTGGGGCTATTCATAATCCAGCAATAATGGCTGCAGACCTGCAAGCAAAGTACAGCAAGTTGGCAAAGGAGTATTCCAACGTAAATCACATTTTCACCAGTAACGTTAGTCTTCTGCCTCCCGGCTATGAACGGAGTAATGCCTTGCTGCTATGGGTAATAATAATATGCTGATGTTATTGTCCGTGTAACACTAACTATATAACGTTAATGCCACAAAACGAATGCCTTGTTAATCATAAATAGTAACTTTGATGCAGTAGCTTGTGTGTGTGTGTGTGTGGGGGACGGCGGGCGTTGTGCAGGTAGGTCGCGAGTGAACTTTTTTTTTTTTGCCTTTTGACGCTACACAAATTGATGGTTTTATCGGCGACTGCTATCGGCACATTTGAGCTTATCGGCCGATAGGCCGATAGCAGTCAACAAGGCACTTATCGGCCGATACCGATACCCGACCGATATATCGGTGCACCCCTAGTAGTAGTAGTAGTGGAAGTAGTAGTAGTAGTAGTAGTAGTAGTGGAAGTAGTAGTAGTAGTAGTAGTAGTAGTAGTAGTAGTAGTAGTAGTAGTAGTAGTAGTAGTAGTAGTAGTAGTTCTCTGAAGGCTACATTTATATTTAACGCAAAGTCATTCCTTGGCATGGTAATGGTAGAACACTTTAGATGTCTTGGAGTTGAAATATTCCCCACTATATGCCAAACGGTGAAGTATAATTATACCAGATTCCTAGATAGGATCACAAATGACTTCGGCAGGTGGTCAAAACTAAAAAACTTAGTACAGGCCCAAGCATCAATAGTTAAGATGGATGTTTTACCCAGAATTAACTTCTTTAACTCGATGTTGCCGTTACCCCCCCCCCCTGTTGGTTACTGGCAAAAATTACACTCCGCTGCATATACATTTATTTGGAACAACAAACCTCCACGAATAAAAAGATCCACTGCACAGAGAAATAAAGCCGACAGGGGTTTAGCATTTCCAGACTTCAACTACTATTTTAAAGCGTTCTCTTTAAGACCACTGATCACCTGGTTTGATTATCAAGCATCTGTATCCTGGAGGCCATTAGAGGAGAACATAGTGGCACCACATAGACTGCAGGATATAGTATACACCAACTTATCAATTAAGCGATGGAACTTGAAATTTGGCCCTCTTATTACACATGTGATCCGGATATGGCGTGACACACAGAAAAAAATTACTAACCGACATAAATGGCATAGTCATTCTCCCCTATTTAATAACAATTGACTCCTTATTGCACAACAACCTATCAGATTTACCAAATGGGAAAAGAAGGGCATACATACATTGGGAGATATCTTCAATGGCCGGGGTTTCTGCAGCTATAAAGATATATCTAACAAATTTAACCTCACCAGCTCCACTTATTATTTCTATCTACAATTAAGAGCAGCTTTAAGGGCTCATGGAGTCCCATTAAAGATGCTACTTGAGCACCACAGATATCACAAATTATTTTATGAAAAGGAGACATCGAGAGGCTTCGTCTCTGACTTTTATCGTCACTTACTTACGTCCTCATATGAGGTCCTTCCCCTAGACTTAGTTTGGAGGAAGGATATACCAAACTTGGAAGTAGATTTTGATTGGGATGAAGTCTGGGCAAACGTTCGGCTGTCGTCACACAACCCGGATCATCAACAGATTAATCTTAATTTTATTCGTAGGATTTACTTAACTCCTAGACGTTTGCACCTAATGGGGCTTAAACAGGACCCTCGATGCTCCTTGTGTTTAAACGGTGATATTGGTACATTTATGCATATGTATTGGGAATGCCGTCCTGTTAAGATATTCTGGGAAGAAGTAACCACTCAATTATCAGAATTCTTATTTCTGACCATACCTGTACTGCCTTCTGTATTGTTGTTGAATGATGTTTCTCAGTTATCGACCTCTGTACATGTAAAGAGACTAATTTTGTCCGGTCTCACGGCTGCCAAAAAGTTGATAGCATCACGCTGGATTCAACCGGATAAAATGTGCCGGAAGGTATGGGTTCTTACCTATCTAGAGATATCTACAGCACAAATGTTAGGTGTTAATGAAGCTAGCATAGCAATCTGGTTAGATGTGGTGGAGAAGATAAAGGATAGCATATGAACTTGTAATCCCTGGTGTTAAACGGAACAATGGATGGATAGTCCAAGAGGGGGTCCTGAGGGGGGGGGGTGGGGGGGAAGGGAAGGAGAAGGAAAGAGTGAGGAAGAGCAAGCAAGAGCATATGTATTGTATTGTATTTTATTTATTATGTGTATATCTTTTAATCTACATTTATTTTGATTTAAGTAATGGACTGTCATTATTGTTATTATTATGTCAGTCATAGTCCTGTGATTCATTGTGGATTTCTACTGTTAATGTATTGTGTGTCTAGTTTTATGTTAAAAAAGGGAAAATAAAAAACATTTGTTAAAAAAAAAAAAAATCATTCCTTGGCATGAAAAATAAATGTATTTGTCCTAGATACAAATACATGCAGGGTTGCCCACAGTACAGTCTAGGGGGAGCAGGTTTGAGGGGGTTCAGTGCCTTGCTCAAGGGCACGTTGGCAGAGATGATGGGCACCGTAGATGTAACACCTGCTACCCTTCAGTTCACCTACACCCTACTATTGGTGCCAGGGATCGAACCAACGACCCGCCATCCTTTAAGCCAGGGGTTCCCATAGTGGGGGTCGCGGCTCTCTGACACCGTTATTTGGGGGTCGCGGCCTGAAAAGTGTGGGAACCCCTGCTTTAAGCCACCCTACCACCTCAGCTCATTAGGAGAAAAAGAACACTGTCGATTCACAAATATTCAAACAACATTTCTTTGTAGGGTGAATTCGTGAGTGGTCTACCGGGGTCGTGAATTGTCCAATTGCTGGAAGAACTGACCAGTCCTCTTTGACAGCTGAACCCACAGGCCCAAACGGTTGTTAATCTGGTGCCAATCACCAAAATTAAGTTTGTCTGGGGGAAAGCAAACATATTTTGCGCAGCACCCGGCAAAAACAACCAATCAAACTCCTCCAAAGAGAAGCAAACTTTCTCTTTTCTCCAACCAGGAACCACGCCACAAAAAAATTAAAAACACCAAATCGAACGGAAGCCCCCTTTTTTTTCCCTCTCAATGAACACGCCTCTTCCTGGGCGCATGAATGCGGCCGTATATCTGAGCGGCGAGGCTGCTGCTGCTAGACAGCTGGGAGCAGCTGATTGGTGCACAGACTCTGTGGAAGGAACTCTTGTATTCCCGCGGCCAGCTGCTGTGTCCAGAGGCCCGCAGTGACAACACAAGGCTCAGAATTGATTACAGAGAGCTGGCAGTTCAATGGGGGTGGATGGAGTGCGCGCGAGAAGAGAGAGAGAGAGAGAGAAGAGAGAGAGAGAGAGTGAGAGGAGAGATGAGAGAGAGAGTAGAGAGAGAGAGAGAGAGAAAGAGAGATATAGAGAGAGAGAGAGATAGAGAGAGAGGATGAGAGAGAGAGAGAGTGAGAGAGATAGTGAGAGAGAGAGAGAGAGAGAGAGAGAGAGTAGAGAGAGAGAGAGAGAGAGAGAGAGAGAAGAGAGAGAGAGAGAGTGTGAGAGAGTGTGAGAGACAGAGAGACAGTGAGATAGAGAGTGAGAGAGAGAGAGACAGAGAGAGAGAGTGTGAGAGAGAGACAGAGATACAGAGAGTGAGAGAGAGACAGAGATAGAGAGAGAGAGAGAGAGAGACAGAGAGTGAGAGAGAGAGAGACAGAGAGAGAGAGAGAGAGAGAGAGAGAGAGAGAGAGAGAGAGAAGAGAGAGAGAGAGTGTGAGAGAGAGACAGAGATACAGAGAGTGAGAGAGAGAGACAGAGATAGATGAGAGAGAGAGAGAGAGAGAGACAGAGAGTGAGAGAGAGAGAGACAGAGACAGAGACGAGAGAGAGAGAGTAGAGAGAGAGACGAGAGAGAGAGAGATAGAGAAGAAGAGAGAGAGAGAGAGAGAGAGAGAGGAAGAGAGAGAGGAGAGAGAGAGAGAGTGAGACTTCTCTCTGTAAGTGCTGAACACTGTGATCAGCAAGACAACAGCACACACAGCACAGCCGGGACACACGGTGTCCTCTCCAAGAAAACAAAAAAAAGAGAAAGAGAGAGAAAGAGAGGAGAAAAGAGAGAGAGTAGAGAGGATATAGAGAGAGGAGAGGGGAGATTCTTTGACGTAGGAACCCGCTGTCCCTCCCCTCCTCACACCCCCTCCCTCTTTCTCTCTGTCTGCCTCCTTCTGTCTGTCTCTCCTTCTCTCTCTCACTCTCTATCTTTGTGTGATCAGCCACTCTCTCTCTCTCTTCCCTCTTCTCTCTCTCTCTCTCCTCCACCAGTGTGGCCTTGCACGTGTTCAGTCAAGACTCTGGAGCCAGACTCTCTTCCGCTCCTCTCTCCCTCTCTCCTCTCTGCGTTCATTCCTCTCCATCTCGTACCCCTTAGAGGACGCTGTAAGGAAATGGCTTGTCTTGCAAGTGGAGATAAAGTGCATCGGAAAGCGAAAAGAAAAAAAAACTTCAAAGGCTTTATACGAGGCCAAGGTATACACAGTACAACATGGCTCGCAGGTACAGAGTGGCAGTGGGTTGAAAAAAGAAAAAGAGAGAGGAGAAAAAGAAAAGAAAAGAAACAGGACTGTTTTGCATCGTGGAGCCTTCCTGTGTGTGAGGAGGAAACCCCAGGCCCCACATTTCAGTTCTGATATAAAGAGCTCTTGTGAGGCTGAATTCAGCTCCAGAGTCCTAATTCACTTTATTAGGTCTCATTGCTTTATTAGATTCAGCGGGAGGAGGGAAGAGAAATCACGTACGTCTCCGAAAATAAAACAAGAGGGGATATCTCCCTGCATGGAGGCGGCTGGAGGCTGGAGCGGCGGAGGTTTGATCAGAGCCTCCTGTGGGGCCCGAGGCCGACTGGACCCGACCGAGGGCTCCTCTGCTGGGGGTTACGGCCCCTGCTGCTCTGCCCTCTCTCTCTCTGTATCTCTCTCTCTCTTTCTCACACACACACAGTCAGACAGACAGACAGACAGACACAGACAGACAGACAGACAGACAGACAGACAGACAGACAGACAGACAGACAGACAGACACACACACAGACACACACACACACACACACACAGAGAGACACACACACATACACTGAGACACACACACACACACATACACTGAGACAGACAGACAGACACACACACACACACACACACACACACACACACACACACACACACACACACACACACACACACACACACACACTGAGACAGAGACAGACACACAGATAAGATAAGATTTATTCTTCTTCCTGCTCCTTTTGTCCACATGGAATGCATACTAGAGTCGAGAA
>NC_140182.1:35001381-35004052 GCF_963971535.1 Notolepis coatsorum | reverse complement strand
CGCTAACACTGCCAATTGTGTCAGCACGGACGGTCGGCCAAGCTGGAGGTACCGCTGGCAGTTGATTCGATCCCACTGTCTCTGCGGTGGTAGACAGACGCTTAGTCCGCTGCGCTACCCGGGTGCCCATACCTACCTTATTGTATTCAATGTTGTGAGCACAAGAAATTAGCATTACTGGTAGATAAAAACAAGATTTTATCTTAACACAAAAAAAAATCCAAAATATTTTCTTGAAAAAACCCCCACTTATCTTTATGTGGGGCCAATGCTGCACAAACCCTGCTCCGGCCCCCTGCAGCTCTTTTCCCCCCCCCCCCCTCTCTCACTTCCCCCTCGTCCTGTGTCTGACAGGCATGATGTCATCCTCTCCTCTGCGGTTCCGGAAGGGAAGAAAACAGCAGCGGCTGGTTGCTTTGTACAGTAGCCTCCTCCTGTCTGTCTGTCTGTCTGTCTGTCTGTCTGTCTGTCTGTCTGTCTGTCTGTCTGTCTGTCTGTCTGTCTGTCTGTCTGTCTGTCTGGGACACATCCGGCCATCTCCTCTGTATGGAGGGGAAGGAAGGAAGGCCCTGCAGTCGCTGGGAAGGGAGGGATGTAGGGAGGATGAAGGGAGGGATGGAGGGAGGGATGAAGGGAGGGATGGAGGGAGGGATGTAGGGAGGGATGGAGGGAGGGATGAAGGGAGGGATGGAGGGATGAAGGGAGGGATGAGGAGGGAGGAGGGAGGGATGGAGGGATGAAGGAGGGATGAGGGGATGAATGGAGTGATGAAGGGAGGGATGGAGGGAGGGATGTAGGGATGGAGGAGGGATGAAGGGAGTGAGGATGAAGGGAGGATGGAGGGATGGAGAGATGGAGGGAGGTAGGGGTGAACGGAGGGAGGGATGAAGGGAGGATGGATGAAGGGAGGGGTGGAGGAATGGAGGGAGGGATGGAGGGAGGGATGAGGGAGGGAGGAGGGAGGGATGAAGGGAGTGATGAAGGGAGGGATGGAGGGAGGGATGTAGGGATGGAGGGAGGGATGAAGGGGAGTGAGATGAAGGGAGGGATGGAGGGATGGAGAGATGGAGGGAGGTAGGGGTGAACGGAGGGAGGGATGAAGGAAGGGATGGATGAAGGGAGGGGTGGAGGAATGGAGGGAGGGATGGAGGGAGGGATGAGGAGGGAGGGAGGGATGAAGGGAGGGATGAAGGGAGGGATGGAGGGAGGGATGGAGGGATGAAGGGAGGGATGGAAGGATGGAGGGATGAAGGGAGGGATGTAAGGAGGGATGGAGGGAGGAGATGGAGCAGCAGAGAAGACAACAGAGAGAAAGGACTCTTCACAGAGAAAAACAACAGAAAGACTCTTCACAGAGAGAAACACCCGAGAGAGACTCACAGAGAGAAACACAGAGAGAAAGACTCTTCACAGAGAGAAACACCAGAGAGAAAGACTCTTCACATAGAGAAACACCAGAGAGAAATACTCTTCACAGAGAAACACCAGAGAGAAAGACTCTTCACATAGAGAAACACCAGAGAGAAAGACTTTTTTTTTTTTAAACTTTGGCCATTTCCCTGGCTCTTTTATACGTTTATCGCATTATACTTGGTCAAGTTCGACCGACAGAAGCAGGCTGAAAGGGTTCAGATGGGGGGGAAGACACTCTGGGAAAGGCACGGCTGCAGTCCGGATTCGAACTCGCTCAGCCCCAGATCCGTGACGAGCACGGTTGTCCACGGCGCTGAATAGCACTTGCGGTACGTGGTGAGCTACTGGAGCTCCCCTAGAGAGAGAAAGACTCTTCACAGAGTGAAACACCAGAGAGAAGACTCTTCACAGAGAGAAACAACAGAGAAAGACTCTTCACAGAGAGAAACACCAGAGAGAAAGACTCTTCACAGAGAGAAACACCAGAGAGAAAGACTCTTCACAGAGAGAACAGAGAGAAAGACTCTTCACAGAGAGAAACAACAGAGAAAGACTCTTCACAGAGAGAAACAACAGAGAGAAAGACTCTTCACAGAGAGAACAGAGAGAAAGACTCTTCACAGAGAGAAACAACAGAGAAAGACTCTTCACAGAGAGAAACAACAGAGAAAGACTCTTCACAGAGAGAAACACCAGAGAGAAAGACTCTTCACAGAGAGAAACACCAGAGAAAGACTCTTCACAGAGAGAAACAACAGAGAGAAAGACTCTTCACAGAGAGAAAGACTCTTCACTTACTTACTTACTTACTTACTTACGCCTTTTACCCCGTTTGGGGCATAGGCCGTCAACAAGGGTTCTCCAAGCATCCCGATCCTGAGCCAACCTCTCAAGCTGGCCCCAGGTGTGTCCCATCTCTTGGCATCGTCTTCCAAGACTCCTTCACAGAGAGAAACAACAGAGAGAAAGACTCTTCACAGAGAAACAACAGAGAGAAAGACTCTTCACAGAGCGAAACAACAGAGAGAAAGACTCTTCACAGAGAGAACAGAGAGACTCTTCACAGAGAGAAACAACAGAGAGAAAGACTCTTCACAGAGAGAAACTAGAGCCATATGGAATCCGCGATCACGGAAATCGCGGACGGAATCGCGGAATTGAGCAATAAAAATGGAATCAACTATAAAAAAAAAAAAAATTAAAAAACGTTTTTTTTTTTTTTTTTATGTTGTGGGACTTGTACAGCACTTTGTTCAAC
>NC_140182.1:34963881-34996381 GCF_963971535.1 Notolepis coatsorum | reverse complement strand
AAGAGACTTCAGAGACATGAGATATAAAGAGAGACTTCAGAGACATGAGATATAAAGAGAGACATGAGATATAAAGAGAGACATGAGATATAAAGAGAGACATGAGAGACATGAGATATAAAGAGAGACATGATATATAAAGAGAGATCTTGAGAGACATGAGATATAAAGAGAGACTTGAGACATGAGATATAAAGAGAGACTTGAGACATGAGATATAAAGAGAGACTTGAGAGACATGAGATATAAAGAGAGACTTCAGAGACATGAGATATAAAGAGAGACATGAGAGACATGAGATATAAAGAGAGATTTCAGAGACATGAGATATAAAGAGAGACTTCAGAGACATGAGATATAAAGAGAGACATGAGATATAAAGAGAGACTCAGAGACATGAGATATAAAGAGAGACTTCAGACATGAGATATAAAGAGAGATACTTCAGAGACATGAGATATAAAGAGAGACTTCAGACATGAGATATAAAGAGAGACTTGAGACATGAGATATAAAGAGAGACTTGAGAGACATGAGATATAAAGAGAGACTTCAGAGACATGAGATATAAAGAGAGACATGAGAGACATGAGATATAAAGAGAGATTTCAGAGACATGAGATATAAAGAGAGACTTCAGAGACATGAGATATAAAGAGAGACATGAGATATAAAGAGAGACTTCAGAGACATGAGATATAAAGAGAGACTTCAGACATGAGATATAAAGAGAGATACTTCAGAGACATGAGATATAAAGAGAGACTTCAGACATGAGATATACAGAGAGATACTTCAGAGACATGAGATATACAGAGAGACTTCAGAGACATGAGATATTTGCTTTGGCAACATGTAGAAGTACGTCATGCCAATACAGCCATTTGAATTGAATTGAATATAAAGAGAGACATGAGAGATATAAAGAGAGACTTCAGAGACATGAGATATACAGAGAGAGACAGACAGAGAGGGAGCTGTCATCATCAGCACCATTATACAAGGTGTGGTCCCCGACGGTTGTGTGTGTACACTGTACAGTATATGCGTGTGTGTGTGTGTGTGTGTGTGTGTGTGTGTGTGTGTGTGTGTGTGTGTGTGTGTGTGTGTGTGTGTGACATCTTCAGAAGCGTCTCTCATTCCTTCCTAATGGCCAGGAGTGCAGGACCAGGGGAGGGAGAGATAACGAAGAGACAGGCGGATGGGGGGCAGGAGGCAGGGATAGAGATCTCCCCCCCCCCCCTCCCCCCCAGCCTGATGAATTTATGAATGATTGGGATCGGAGAGAAGAGCCACGTGGACGGATGTCTCTCTCTGACCAGACCCCGACTGCCCTCACTTATCCTCTGGGATGGCTCTGTTATATCCTCAGAGGAGGGAGGGAGAGAGAGAGAGAGAGAGAGAGAGAGAGAGAGAGAGAGAGAGAGAGAGAGAGAGAGAGAGAGAGAGAGAGAGAGAGAGAGAGAGAGAGAGAGAGAGAGAGAGATACAGTGGGATGGAGTAGGGGAGTAGGAAGAAAGATAGAAGAAAGAAACAGCAAGAGAGAGAAAAAGAGAAAGGGATAGAGGGGGAGAAAGAGAGAGATAATTGAACAGATACAAAGAGAATGGGGATAGAAGGAGGGAGAGGGAGAGAGAGAGAGAGAGGAAGAGAGAGAGGAGAGAGAGAGGAGGGAGAGAGAGAGAGAGAGAGGAGAGAGAGAGAGAGAGAGAGAGAGAGAGAGAGAGAGAGAGAGAGAGAGAGAGAGAGAGAGAGAGAGAGAGAGAGAGAGAGAGCGAGAGAACTCACAATGGATGCACTCAGTGAACCCCAGCTGGTATGACTAGATGACGTACTTTCTACAGTGAAGAAGCATTTCATTGCAGTACATTGACTTAGTTACGCCATTCTGGCATCTTGAGCATTGGAATCAAGAATGCACATAATTACCTGTGTTTGAAAGCAGCGGTAAATGTCTGTCACTATTTATCATGATCACCGGTCAGGTAAAGCGCTACTTTTACGGTCTTGATTTCGGCTTACTACATTTTCAGACATATTTCAGATTATTTACCCGGCCGTTCCTAGGCGACAACAACACCGGCAGTTTGCACATTTGCATATGTGCACTTTCCATGTGCGTGGGTCCATGTGCGGTGCCTCCCTCCGGAGAGGGAGGCATCAGCCCTCGAGGCCCGTCGGTTTCTGAACGAGAAACGTCAGGCCTCGGGTTCTTCTGCTGCACAGGTATGGAATAGAATAGAAATACTTTATTCATCCTGAGGGAAATTTGGCACTCACAGTAAACAGTAAACATTTAGGTAGACAAAACAAGTCACGAATAAGAATACATATACGCCTACGAATAAAGAATAAAATAAGCCTAAGAATAAAATACGGTCCGGGGTATACATTTCCTATGTTATGTATATACATTCTAATATAAAATATACAGTAAAATATACAGAAGTGTACAGTAAGTGCAATATTGAACAATGTTGTTTTAAAAGTAAAAGTCCAGGGAGATAGTACTGTCACCCTGTGCTCAGTGATGCATTGTAAAGTGTGATGGCTGTCGGAATGAAGGACTTCCTGTGCCGTTCAGTGCTACATCTCGGCAGCAGGTTTGTTACAAGGGGAATAGGTTGGCTAGGAAATCGTGTACATAGATTCGTTATTTATTTGTTTTTAGAATATCCACAAGAGAACACCTCTAGTTGGAAATGAGAAATACAAATTATGATCAAATAAATAAATACTGGTTTAATATTTATTCATAGGTTTGAATGTGAAAAATTACCTCGAGTGAAAAGACAGAGTGGTATAAAAGCATCATTATGTACGGCAGGGCACTGCGTTAAAAGTAGTACACTGTCGGTTTGCCATTACGTAAGAAAATAAAAAGTTATGTTTTAAGAGATTTTCCAAATCAAATGACAGTGTTTATGTATAATTCAACTGTCACTTTTATGGTCAACATAAAGGCCTGTTTCTGACCACAGAACAGCAAAGTGTCCCTTTTATGGTCAACATAAAGGCCTGTTTCTGACCACAGAACAGCAAAGTGTCCCTTTTATGGTCAACATAAAGGCCTGTTTCTGACCACAGAACAGCAAAGTGTCCCTTTTATGGTCAACATAAAGGCCTGTTTCTGACCACAGAACAGCAAAGTGTCCCTTTTATGGTCAACATAAAGGCCTGTCTCTGACCTCAGAACAGCGAAGCCAGGAGACCGTTCCCACCTTGCTGTGCTCAATATCTCAACAATCTCCCGTTAAGCTGGAAACAATTTCGGGGGTCTTGGGTAAGTAAAGTAATCATGTAATACAGGCTTGATTAAGCCACTTAGGGACTGGGAGACCGAGGGCCAATTGGGATTGGGATAATAGTTTTGAAGGCTACTACTCAGATCCAGAGAGATGGGAGGTTCACGCAGTGCACCTTAATCTACAACGCCGACGACACTTTATGCATAGATATCTCAAATCGACGGTGTGGCGATAGCGGGTCGCTACCAGCGCGGTTTGCGCAAATGCCGCTTGGGCTGATGACGAAACACGGCGATCTTACAGGGACTCGATCACGTACAGCGGTCAGTGCCCCCCCCCCCCCGCCCCCCAAACCACAGAGCAGCAGAACAAGTAAAAGCAGCTTGTTTGCATCTTATCTACAGGAAATAGCGTTAGCCGAAATTGTCCTCTTGGGCCGGGGCCCATGAAAGGGACGGCGTAGCGGCGGCCGTCATTAGCGGCGTTCCCCCAGCGCGCGGCCTGCCCTTGATCCTGGGCCGGGTCCCGGCCAGGAACGCGGAAGGTGGGCAGGAGAGGTCCAGCAGCCCTGGGTGGGCTCCACCGCTTGGCCCCCGCTCGGGGACCAGGGCCCCGCCGCCATCAGCCTGGTATGTCGGTATGCGCGCCGCCCCGCTCCTCCCCGCCACGCCGGGGGACTCGATGCTGTGATCCCATGGAGCGCAGTTGGTAGAGCATGGCGCTGGCTGCCACTAGCGGGGGCCCGGGGGCCTCTCCGAGCCCACCGGCGCCACCCGTGTTCCAAACGCATGCCCCGTACGGCACGGTATGGGGATAGAGTATGGGGATAAAGTATGGGGATTATGAATGGGATAAAAGTGGAAATCAAATCCTGTTTGTTCAAGACGACCACACCGCTGGCGGGCAGGCTGAAGGGCAACCGTTGCACAGGCTCAACCCCGCCTCCCCCACTGACCGCCGTCCCCCCCCCACCACCCCCCCGCCCACTGACCGGCCACTCATCTCCTCATCTCAGAGGGAAGTCAACCTAACAGAGCATAAAGAGGAATGGGTTAGTTCTGCTTGGGCTGGAGTAATCTCTGTGTTTCTGGTGTTGCGTGTTGCCCATGTTTCCCTTCCTTCTTCCCCTCTCTCTCTCCCCCCTCTCTCTCTACCTCTCTCTCACTCCCCTCTCTCTCTCCCCCTCCCCGCCTATCTCTCTCCCCCTCTCTCCCCCCCCCCTCTCTCTCTCTCCCCATCTCTCTCCCTCTATCTCCCTATCTCTCTGTCTCCCCCCATCTCTTTCTCCCTCTCCCCCCTCTCTCCCCCCCCCCTCTCTCTCCCTCCCTCCCCCCCCCCCCTCTCTCTCAATTTCAATTAAATTAAATTCAAAGGGGCTTTATTGACATGGGAAACATACGTTTACATTGCCAACGCCAGTGTTAAAACAAAGCAAAACAGACAAACAGAGAAATCAGAAGAAATTGTTTCCCTACGTTGGAATTGCAATGCCGATCGAATATCACCAGGTGGCAGTATCGCCTACCTTGGAACTGGAATGGCTTGGCGTGGATACACGTTTTCCTTTTTTTTTTGGTAAGGGCTCCTCCTCCTGATTGAACAGAGATTCACATGGACTGCCTCGAAATTCCGTTGCCAAAGCGTATTTCCCATTGAAACGTGTATAGACATATACACTGGTAATCGCGATGCGATCACTTGGAATTATTCTTTTTGGAATAGCTTCTGACTAAAGGTAAGGTATATTCTATGTCTATTTTACCGAACCTGAAACATGTTTTTCTAACGATCACAGTTTTGTGTTTTACCGGACGTAAAACATGCTCAACAAACACGTTCACGGTTTTGAGTTAAAAAATTTAAATGTTTACATGGTTTATACCTTTGATTTGGGAGTATTTGGGGTTTCAGGGGATCAACCAGAATGGTTTGGGCTTATTGCAAATAACGCGTTTTATCTCGCAATCTATGGAAAAAGACTGGATTATCTTGGAAATGCGCGATGTTTAGCATGTAATAAACTACAAACTACAGTGTGTAGAAACAAACTATTTTTCCATGTTGGACTACAAGTAGTGTCTATCAAATGAGCCACACCATTGTGTCCACAGCTATAATACAGAACACACACACATCAGGGCTGTACACTGCAACGAGATTATCGCAAATTGCCCCTTAATTTGGCCCGTGCGAGTGGAAAATAATATTTGGGGGCAACCTTGCGAGTAGTGATTTCAATATAATGTCGCGGTGCTATGAAAAAAATCTGTCGGCAATGAATGAATGTACTGCGTAGCTGCCTGTGTGAAAAAAAGATTTGCGTGTGAAGTGAATCTGGGCCACGCTATATACTTGGTAGTTGTAGTCTATCGTGCGATTAAATACCATGTCCTGTCTGCGTAGAGTCCATACATCCAACACCAAATCCCATAATTCCTAGCGAACAATCGAATCGAAACTGAATGTGGCATCGCCAAAGAACTTCCTTTCAATAAATTTAAGCCGCTAATTTTGCTCTGCAAGAAGAACGGAGCGGATATCAGTCCATCTTATGACAACCACGTCCGATGTGGAGAGATGATAAGAGACCATAGCCGATTAAATTAAGTCGGATCTGGCAGTGATGATTGACGGGGACACACTTCTAACGTTCAGGTTCAGCCATGCATTAGGTGAGTCGCCCACTATTAGGAAGTTTTTCAATACTTAAATACTGTCTACTTAAATTTCCCTCCGGGGATCAATAAAGTATCAACCTATCTATCTATCTATCTAATAATGAGACAATATGCTAATAAGATAATACTAATAATTGTCACGGTTCCCTGTATGAAAGTGGCTTGCAACTTACTGCTGGTAAAATCACTGTTTATTTCTCGTTTTGCATAGTATTACATTCCTCTTCTAAACAATCAACAACTTGGCTAAACTGGCATATTTACAGTCAAATGTTCCTTAATATGCACGGTCTCTGTATTTTAAACCAATAAATACAAATACAAATACAAATCAAAGTCCTACCGTAAGAGCCTCACACCCCTTCCTGACAGGGAGCGACGCGAGCGAGCGTGATTGCGAAAATTATTAAAATGTATTCGTTTCAATCAGACTATCCTGACCTACCACGAGCAACAGCGAACTGAGCGGCGATGTCGCTCCCCCCTCAAATATTCGCTCGCTGTGTCTCTAGTTGAGCGATTACGCGGCCGAGTCCCGCCCCTAAACACTTTTTATTGGTCGAGAATTGCAGGCTGCTTTGCCCCTGTGCTTCCAGGTAAATACACACACACAGACACACTCGGACAAGCGCCGCGTCATATCAGGACAGTGTTGCGCGCGATTTCGTCTCCAGTTTGCTCGCTCGCTGCCTGTCAGGAACCGGTGTCATACGGGTCAATTAAACCTTTTTGATTAGAGTCTTTCCTTCGAGCTAAGTTAAACTGAACATTTCACTGTCAAAAGCGCAAACTTAAACAAGGTTGCGTCGCAACACGGTTTTCAAAATAAAGGTCACATATACAAATAACTCTCAATTCTAATAAAAAAAGTCCCGGATATGCATAAACATTATTTGGCATTGATATCTATAAACTGCCCAACACATTGATCACTTTAGGCACACCCTGAAACCAGTAACATCACAAATATGAAGCGGGTAATTACCCATAAAAATAATAAACCTTTCATGGGGTTATTTACAATAATAATAATTCATTTAATTTATAAAGCACTTTTCATTGTGAAACAAAGGTATGCAGAGTTTCTTGTCCTCCTGATTAATGCAATGGTGTGTGTGTGTTGTGGTGATCTCATTCAAGGAGCACTACAAGCGCGTGCACACACACAGTTTGTTGTTTTAGGCCCCGTTTAGACAAGCGTTTTGTGAACAGAAACCGCAAAAGTCATCTTGCGGTTTCACTTTTAATTTTACGTTTAGACGAGCGTTTTGGAGTGGAATTCTCCGTGCAGACGACGCTGTAACGACGGAGTCCCGCTGTCACACGATTGGCGCATATGTCACATGACGTGCTGTGAAGACCCACCCTACTCTGCCTCTGATTCGCAGACTGTGGATGGGGAATGTGATTGGACCAAAGCAGCGTCACTCACAGACAGTGGGTCCACTCATAGATATCTATAGAACTCACGCCGCGGGACAGATTCTTGTGTATTTAACCCTTTCACTGCCACACGACAGCCGGTTGTGTGATAGTAAAGGGTTAACCTTCTGTCGTGTGGCAGTGAAAGGGTTAAAAGTACTGCCAATGTAGCCTTCAGGTGATCTCCGTTCAGACATACTTGCTTTGTTTACGTCTCGGCTACTGGCACATACCTGCTACCTGTGACGTAAGCAGTACGCGCGACCAGAGCCGTGACAACCATTTCGTCATCGTTTTATCAGATTTATTCGTTTTAACAGTTTAGACGAGAGCGCAAAGCTTTTGCGTTTCTAGGAATTCCACCCTGGAAGGTAGTCTCACTTTTTTGCGGTTTCACCCCGTAAAAACGCCGTTTCCGTATAAACGAAAGGCACATCCGTAAAAATATTTTTGCGGATTCACCTGCTAGCGTTTCCGTCTAAACGGGGCCTTAGTTCTATTAGTGATTTACACACTTTCTCAGTTGGTTCATTATAAAAGATACAAACCTGAAAACAATTTGAAAAATATTTTTTTGCACTATAATGGTGAAATTGTTATTTAAAAATGTGCCCCTAAAAAATATTCTGTGCCCCTAAATCTCTCATTTAGGGGCAAGTGTGCCCCTAGTGAAAAAGCTTAGCGTACAGCCCTGCACAGCTCTGCAAACATCGTGAAACACTGCGAAAATTACCATTTTAAGCTGGCCTGAAGCGGCAGAGATGGGGACAGTTTATGGCGCTGAATGAGTTAAGAAGTGTAGCTTGGTTTCCACCTCTTCTTGTGTGCAGTGGGTGCACAGTCTGTCTTCTCTTGGGAGCCAGGTCTGCCTATGGCAGCCTTTCTCGATGGCTAGGCTGTGCTCGCTGAGTCTGTACCTAGTCAAGGATCTTCTTCGTTTTGGTCAGTCACAGTGCTCAGGTATTCTGCCACTGTGTACTCTCTGTTTAGGGCCAAATAGCATTCCAATTTGCTCTGGTTTTGGGTTGATTCTTTCCAATGTGTCAGATAGTTTTCTTTTAGTTTTCTTATAATTTGGTTTAGTCCAGTGTGGTTTTGTCTGGTGGCTCAGGACCAACTGGCTGAGTGGGCATCTCTCTAGGGTCTCTCTGTAGGTGAGGGCTTTGTTATGGAGTGTGTCTGGGTCACTTTCTTTTAGGCGATTATAGAATTGAAATGCTCTTTTTAGAATTTTGATGATTAGTGGGTATCTTCCTAGTTCTGCTCTGCATGCATTATTTGGTGTTTTCCGTTGGGTGCGGAGAATGGATTTGCAAAATTCTGCATGCAGAGTCTCAATTTGGTGTTTGTCCCATTTTGTGAAGTCTTGGTTTGCAAGTGGGCCCAAGACCTAGCAACCATACAGGGAAATGGGTTCTATGACGGGGTCTAATATTTTGAGCTAGGTTTGAATTGGAATGTCTAGCTTGATGTTCCTTTTGTTAGCATAAAAAGCCCTTCTTGCTTTGTCTCTCAGGTCGTTCACAGCTTGCTTGGGCGCTGATGTTTTGGCCGAGATAGGTGTAGTTTTTTGTGTGTTCTAGGGCAATTGTGCCTTGGAGGAATTTGTGTTTGTGTTGTTGTAGGCTGGGCCTTTTTTGGAATATCATGACTTTTGTTTTGATTAGATTTACTGTCAGTGCCCAGGTCTCTCTCTCACCCTCTTTCTCTCCCTCTCTCTCTCGCCCCCTCTCCCCCCTCTCTCTCTCCCCGTCTCCCCCCTCTCTCCCTCTCTCTCTATCTCTCTCTCTCTCTCTCTCTCCCCCCCCCCTCTCTCTCCCCCCCTCTCTCTCTCATCCCACAGTACCCTGCCCTGCTACCGATGAGAACTCCTAGTCTGTTCCCAGCCTCCTCCACGACGACAGCTAGTTTTCCCATGGTCTCCTCTCAGGGAAGCCTATTTGAGGCATTCTATCAAACCGGGCTGAGAAAAAAAACGGATTCTTTGAAAAGTTGAAATAAAAAGGGCAATTTAATGCGTATAAATCACTTGGTGATACATAAACAGCGCTGCAGGGATTTGATTATGTGTTGATTTGAAAGCCGCTCTATTGTTATACGGCAATCCCCTGACGTGTTCCTATTGCTATTTAAGACCCTGTGTTGTATTTCATTTTTTACACCCACACAACTCCCCTATTCTTCACGGCTCTATAGTGAACGTGTTACATTATGTCGCTAGTGCCTTCAGAAACAATGGGCCAAACGAAGGCTTAGCAGCCTGCGGTCACAGCACCCTTTGTGACCGGCGTGTCTGGGTCAATGGCAGGTCCTGGGGGCGCGAGTCCCCCCCCCCCCACCGCCATTCAGGACCACGGCCACGTTCAAATGACAGCGAGGCGTATCACCTTTGCTTCCGGAGTTTAGACTTTAAGGACCTCCTATGGGAACACGGCTGTGGGGCATCGTGTAATGTCACGCCCCCCCCCCCCCCCCCGGAAAACTAAACGGCACTCAGTCAAAGACACAGTGTCGGGTGATACTGACACTCAAGTGTCCTCACCATTGTCAAGGACGAGTATTGTCCTAAAGTGGACATGATGTACAGTAGGCCTACAGTACATGCCGTAGCAGTGGGCAGAGAGAATACAGGAATATATCCATGTCTTTTGATACCGTATAGCGAGAGGTTCAACAACGAGGCAGCAGAGCAAACCGGCTCCTCGGAGGACAACTATTAATACCAAAGACGTCCCCCGTCGCCGTCCCCCAATCCCACGGGGCGAGAGAGGAAGGAGGAGGAAGTCATCGATTCTTCCCACCACAATCTCTGGGAAGGAACGGAACTCGCCTGTTCCCTTCTGGGTGACCGGGGGATTATTATTCCACACGTCTGACGGGTCTCTGAAGCCCACGCGGTGGGCTATTTCTGATGTCCCAGCGCGGGTGAGGCACCAGGGGAGTCCCGGGCCGATCCGCTCGGAGCACCACAGCGGCGGGCTGCCCCGTCACGGCCACTCCTTCCCAGGATTGTGGCTCGATCCCTGGGGATCGTTTTTTAATCTTCACTGCTTCTCTCGTTTTTGTCCCCGTTCTTTATGTTTCACTGCCCCGTTCCCTGGGGAGAGAATGCATATATATATAGCCTAGTGACACATAGATCACTCAGATCAGGTCCTATACCGTTCACGACTATGGCCCTTAAAGCTATCTGTTGTATTATCTATATGTTGTATATCTGAGACGTACAGCTGTATCCGTTACGGGAATTACTCTGAAGGGTAAAATATCCAAATACGTCCAGAGAGATAGTGTTTAAACTCATTTCCTCCCAAATTGAATGCTGTCTCATTGTCACTTTGCATCTCAAATGACTGGAGATCTACATTATACATCCTGCCTGTATACTGAATCTATCCTTTATCAGTACTACATTCAGTGTTGGGAAAGTTCACTGTATACATGAACTAGTTCAGTTCACAGTTCACAAATGAACTAGTTCAGTTCATAATTAAAGATTTGTAACTAAAGTTCATGGTTTAAAAAATGAACTAGTTTAGTGCCGAGAATAAACGCGTTCACAATTACGTTCATTCTAGAGGAAATACAGTACGTTCAGTTCACGTTCGCCCCAAAATATGAACGAGTTCATGAACGATCGTTCATTGAACTTGTTCAGGTACATCACTGGTACATCACTGACTACATTATAAGTCCCCCATCCTGCGTGTAAACTGAATCTATCCTTCATCAGTACTACATTATAAGTCCCCCATCCTGCGTGTATACTGAATCTATCCTTCATCAGTACTACATTATAAGTCCCCCATCCTGCGTGTATACTGAATCTATCCTTCATCAGTACTACATTATAAGTCCCCCATCCTGCGTGTATACTGAATCTATCCTTCATCAGTACTACATTATAAGTCCCCCATCCTGCGTGTATACTGAATCTATCCTTCATCAGTACTACATTATAAGTCCCCCATCCTGCGTGTATACTGAATCTATCCTTCATCAGTACTACATTATAAGTCCCCCATCCTGCATGTATATATCCTTCATCAGTACTACAGCAGCCATATACACTGTTCTTTCTTGAATGAAGTAGAGAAAATATAGCAATATTACAGTATCGTGACTCTAGTATTATGATAATATCATATTGTGGAGCCTCTGGTGATTCCCATCTCTCAAGGTGGGGCAAGGCAAGACTGCGGCAGTATTGCAGCAAGGATACAGTAAAAACATTTTTTAAAAGACGTCTACAATGGCTTCTTGTGTAGTATATAGAAGGTTTCCCATGGCCAGTGCGAGCGGTATGTTTATAGTAACCCTTTACTTCAATCTACCTGCTATACAGTACGTGTTACAGTGGCCCTCTGTTCAGCTCCGTGACCTCTCCATCACTCCCTATTCTCTCCGTGTGTCTAAAGGGGATTTCCACCGCTAGACCCCCAGGGCCACCAGAGAGCTCCTGACCGACACGCACCAGAGGGGTGAGTACACCGAGGCCTGGCCCTCCTGACCGACACGCACCAGAGGGGTGAGTACACCGAGGCCTGGCCCTCCTGACCGACACGCACCAGAGGGGTGAGTACACCGAGGCCTGCGCCGTGTTGCTGTGCGTGCAGTCATGCGTGCATGTGTGAATATACCGTGTGCAGGCTAAACACACCTCTGGGTAGGCGGTGGCAGCGTATAGAGGATATGCTGATTTGGAGAGAATGGCGCAGAGCTATAGATAGATAGATAGAGATCTTTATTTTTTTTATTCGTTTTTTCGGGGCATTTTACAGCTTTATTTGTAGATAGGACTGGCAGAGAGGAACGTTGGGTGAAGAGTTGGGGAAGACATGCAGCATAGGTTCCGGGCCGGATTCGAACCCACGACGCTGCGATTGCACTGCGAGCGCAGCTACGTGGTGTGCCACCGTGGCCCCCCCGATAGAGATCTTTATTGATAACAATTGATTGACAAATATACATATAGAGGCCCACCATTATCAAAAGGATAAAAACGCAAGAAAGCTTACAGCTTATTTCCATTGCGGTCCTTCAGATGTCTGTGAGTAATATGCACTGGTGAGCAGTGTTAATTTAGTCAATGAACATGAGGCTTAGCTGGTCTGTTTTCTCCAGAGTGAGGAGGAGGAGGGTGTGCAGGCAACACAGGCAGGTGGAGAAAAAACATGTAATCGTATATTTAAACATATATTTATATTATAAAAAAAGGAGGATCTTTAAAAAGGAGTACTAACACAGACACTGTACACATTTTGTTTTTGATTACTTCCTGAAACCCGAGTACCAACATTTGTATTGCAGGGCCTACTTGATAGTGACCAATCTTGACTGCTATACTAGGGGGTGTATTGCGTTCAAAATTGTGTACAGACACTTATTTACACATTATTACATTATTAACTTTGAATATGTAAATATCATTTAATTATCATCAAATAGGCCCTTTTCACCATACCATCGCGGGGTAAACTCGGGAGAGCCATTTTAGTGAGACAGTGTGGACAATACCACCTGGCATAACTAATGTTTTTAATCACACCTGTTTTTACTAGGGCTGACCTCAACTAGTCGACTAATCGATCGAAAGGAGCCGTAGTCGCCTGCCGACCTCTTAGTCGAATGAAAAAAAATATCTAAATCAATTCAGTCAGTCAGTCAGTCAGTCAGTCAGTCAGTCAGTCAGTCAGTCAGTCAGTCAGTCAGTCAGTCAGTCAGTCAGTCAGTCAGTCAGTCAGTCAGTCAGTCAGTCAGTCAGACAGTCTCTGGTGCAGAGAAGCAGATGTTTCCTCTATCAGTAAACACACAGACCTCCGAGGACAACAAGAGCAAAATCCAGTAGACAGGAACTCACTGGTCACAAGCACCAAGAGCAAGAGGCCCATACAGTACACACTGTCAAAAATAAATCATACGTCGTTCTAACTTATATTTTAAGCTTTTTTTGCATTGGAATTTTTTCTTTGAAGAAGTTGAATCAACTAAAAAAACTAAAAAAGCCCAAGCAAAAGGGCAACTTGAGTTTGTCTTTTATTAGAACGAACTGGAGCGACGTGACTGACTCCAATTTGATTGAAACTTCAAAGTAACTGCGACTTCCTCATCCATTAACATTAAACACAGTTGCCGCTGTGGCTACTTTGCAGTGGGCTTGAGTAGATAAACTGAAGGCATGTCAAGTGTGTACGTCCATGTGTTCTGTGAGGACGAGCGTGTGACATCCTAGGGCTGTCGTGTTTCACACACACACACTCCGGTTAGAACGAATCCAAAGTAAAAGAGAATTTGTTCGAAGTAATTCAATCTTTCTAAAGTTTCTAGTAATCAGGAGCCTCTATTATAACCCCCCCCCATGCCTTTTCATAATCGCAAGCAATCCCATAACAATTATTGTCATCGGTTTGGAGAGTTGCAATTACACATTGCCTCAGGGCAGGCACTATAGAGAGAGGGAGGGAGAGAGAGGGAGAGAGAGAGATAGAGAGAGAGAGAGAGAGAGAGAGAGAGAGAGAGAGAGAGAGAGAGAGAGAGAGAGAGAGAGAGAGAGAGAGAGAGAGAGAGAGAGAGAGAGAGAGAGAGAGAGAGAGAGAGAGAGAGAGAGAGAGAGAGAGAGAGAGAGCTACTTCATAATTACGAACACACTTATTTTTACAGTCTATGGAACTTACTCATTTCTGGCGAAAGAATGTCATGATTGATAAAGATGAGAGACATCCTTTTATTCGCAATGGATGTTTTGTGCCCATATGATTTGATCAGTTTGATTTGATCAGCGCAGCCCCAGTTCATGCAGTTCTGCTGTGCTCAGCAGTCAATCAAGCAGAGAGGGGAAATGGAGAGAAGCAGAGATGAGAGCAAGGCACTCATGAATATGAATGAATTAATATCAATTTTGCATTCGATCGCATCATCAGTTGCCAGGTTTGATAGATAGCTCGATATTCGATATATATATAGCACTTCTATATAGCACTTCTATATAGCACTTCTACTGTATATAGCACTTATATATAGCACTTATATATAGCACTTCTATATAACACTTCTATATAGCACTTCTATATAGCACTTATATATAGCACTTCTATATAGCACTTCTACTGTATATATCACTTCGATATAGCACTTCTATATAGCCCTTCTACTGTATATAGCACTTCTATATAGCCCTTCTATATAGCACTTCGATATATCACTTCGATATATCACTTCGATATATCACTTCTATATAGCACTTCTAGCCCTTCTATATGTCCCTGAGCAACGACCGGAGTGTTGAATGTCCCGTGACTAAGACGGGGAGGACGTGACCCTCTTTGCGCCGCCCCTGTGCCTCAAATAGATCCGCTATCAACTCTATCTTTAATCTTTCAAAATGTTCAGTTGCTATCGCTATTAGCTCTATCTTTAATCTTTCAAAATGTACAGTTGCTATTGCATGCACTCATCTGTGTTTCACCACACACATGAGTGCATGCTTACCAACTGTCCGTCTGCAACGCTACTATCACCAACATCTAAGAAGGGAGATCCCCCCTTGAATGGCCCTTCTAAGGTTTCTCTCCTCCACACTGCCTGTGGAGCTTTTTTCCCTATTGTTAGGTTTTAGTGAGTTTTTCCTTACCTTCGCGTGGGGTATGTCTGGGAGTGCTTGCATTCTTTCATTTATTTGCATTCATCTAAAAATGTTTGGACCTTATGGTGTTCTTGTTCTGTTCTAGACTTATTGTTATGTTTTCTTCTTGACTTGTTTAAAGAAGACCTGTACGGCCCATGGGGACATTAACGTGTGTTGTCGGGCCCTATAAATAAATTTGATTTGATTCTATATAGCACTTCTATATATCACTTCTATATATCACTTCTATATAGCACTTCTATATAGCACTTCTATATAGCACTTCGATATATCACTTCTATATAGCAAAACTTAAAGCTAAAATCATTTTAACAATTGATGACAGGCATAAATACTGTGCTTTACGCAATCAGGTGATAAAACTAAACAAGGTAAAAAAAAGGGACTATTTTAAACAAAGTTTATATGATGCGAGAAATTATAGCAAACAAATATGGAATGTTTTTAATGAAATGATGGGTCGAAAGACAACTGTGTGCACACCCTTAGTGGAATCAAATGGATTTGTTCTCACAAAACCAGGTGAGAATGCAAATCATTTTAATGATTATTATGTGGGTAAAGTATCTAAACTAAGGCATGCTATGAATATTTCAAACAACCTTAAAACAAATGACTGTATTAAGTATTATTATAATGAAAGACAAAATGTGTGAATTTGAATTTCATCAGGCTGAAGTCAGTGAGGTGGAGCGGTTACTCTGCTCTCTTCCTGATAGTAAGTTAGCAGGCCTAGATAACCTGGATAGTAAAGTGCTGAGAATGACTGCTGGTATCATAGCATCTCCTACTGTATATGTCATATTATGAATAGATGTTTGGATGTGGGCCTATTTCCAAAGATGTGGAAGGAGGCTAAGGGTTTTCCTTTACCTAAGGATACCACAACTGCTTTTAATGAGGGAAATTCTAGACCTATAAGTATTTTACCTGTCTTGAGCAAAATCATGGAAACGTTTTTTGTTTCAAACAAGCTTGCAACAGATTCTCAACATGCCTATAGAGCTGGTCACTCTACTTCTACTGCTTTGATACAGATGACTGATGACTGGCTTAAAGCTATAGATAACTCTATGTTGGTGGGAGCTGTGCTGTTAGATTTTAGTGCTGCATTTGATGTGCTGGACCATTCTCTACTGGTTGAGAAACTTAAATGTTATGGTTTTAACTCTTCTGCTTTAAAGTGGATACTAAGTTATTTGTCCTCTAGATCACAGAAGGTGTATCTAAATGGCAGTCTGTCCAGTAGCAGATGTCTAGAGTGTGGTGTTCCGCAAGGAAGTTGCCTAGGACCTTTGCTCTTCTCTGTATTTACTAATGACCTATCTTGGGCTACCAAATGTGCTACAACAGTTATTTATGCAGATGATTCAACATTGTATTACGCTGCACCATCATGCAATGTACTTAATGAAGTTTGCATGACTGGGTAGTATGTAATATTATATAATTCTTAATATCTCCAAGACTAAATGTATTGTGCTGGGAACAAGGCACAGGTTATCTACAAATCCAAAGCTTCATTTAAACTTGTGTAATTCGGCAGTTCAACAAGTTGAAAGTACTAAACTCCTTGGAGTGATGCTGGATTGCACTCTGTCTTGGTCTCAGCATATTAATTATATTGTTTTAAAAATGGGAAGAGCAATTGGTATTTCCAGGAAATGTGCTTCTTTTGTTGCCCGTCCCCTTTTATGTCAGATAGTGCAAAGTTTAGTTTTATGTCATCTTGAGTATTGCTCTGCGATGTGGTCATCTGCTGCCAGTGGTGACCTCAGGAAGCTCCAGGTGGTCCAGAACAGGGCAGCACGGTTGGTACTGGGCTGCTCACTAAGGTCTAATGTGAGCCGTATGCATGCCCGCCTCTCTTGGCTTAACGTTGAAAATAGATTGTCTTTTAAATACTTGTGCTGTTCAAGTTGGTCATGAGCAGTAAAACTCCTGTTTTTATACATAATCAGATTGTTTTTAGTAATACTGTGCACGAGCATTACACTAGAGGTTCCAGTAGTGGGCAGCTTAAATTGCCAGGTCCTAAAACCAACGCTTTAAGGAGATCTTTTATTTTTAGAGCATTAACTCTTTGGAATAACCTGCCTCAAAACCTCGGCTGCATTTACAGTAGATTCATTTAAAAAAATAATCTTAAATTGTTTTTAAATAGTTAACACTGTAAAGTAATTTTTTGTTTTTGTTTTACACTGTAATGTAATTTTAGCTATCTTAATTGTTACAGTAGTGTCATTATGCATTGTGTGTACTGACTTTTAATAATTTTGTTTTTGCAATAATAATTGTTTTTGTATGTTTTTTTGTGTGTGGACCCCAGGAAGACTAGCTGGTTGCTATGGCACCAGCTAATGGGGATCCCTAATAAAAAAAAATTAAAAATTAAAAATAAAATCGATATATCACTTCTATATAGCACTTCTATAGCGGCACGGTGGTGTAGTGGTTAACACTGTCGCCTCACAGCAAGAAGGTCCAGGGTTCGATTCCCGCTTGGGGACCAGGTTTCCATGATGCCAGGTACCCAGGTGGGGTATCTCCCAGGCCTTTCTGTGTGGAGTTTGCATGTTCTCCCCGTGCTCGCAAGGGTTTCCCCCCCCGATAAGATAAACCCAATGGAAAAACATGCACAACAACAGATCGCTAACGCTGTGGCGTCCTTGACGAAGACGGACAGGAGCACTTGGATTGGTCCCCTGGCGCGGCTCACGTTGACGCCTGTCTGCTCCCGGCTGCCCTTGGGGGGGAAGGACGACGGGATGGGTTAATCGCAGAGACGAATCGCATCAGCGATCCTACAGACAATGCATGCGTGTGTGTTCCGGTGTGTGTGTGTTGTGGATAATAGCCAATGCCAATTAAAGACCTCTGAGCAGGTCCTGCATTATTATTATTATTATATATAGCACTTCTACTGTATATAGCACTTCGATATAGCACTTATATATAGCCCTTCTATATAGCACTTCTATATATCACTTCTATATAGCACTTCTACTGTATATAGCACTTCTATATAGCACTTCTATATAGCACTTCTACTGTATATAGCACTTCTACTGTATATAGCACTTCTACAGTATATAGCCCTTCTATATAGCCCTTCTATATATCACTTCGATATAGCACTTCTATCACCATGTTAGGAACAGATTTTCTTTGCATATCCCTCTGTCGAAGCGGATGGTTTCAGTGTCTTTGCTGAAGGATGGTCACGTGGGTGTGATGCCTGCCGGTCTCTCCACCCACCGGTGTGCACGTGTGTGCATAATGATATCGCGTATGCATCAGAGCGCGTACGATTGGAGAAATAAGGAGGGATCAAGCATGGGAGCACCCCTCCTCCTCCACCACCCCCGCATCCTGCCTCCCTCCACCTCCGTCTTCTGCGCTGCAGGTCGGATGAGGCTCAGCTGTGGGGCGCGCGCGGGGGCAGCTGCGCGGCACTAATCCTAAAAGACAAACGCATCTGAGCACAAGTGGGCCGCCCGGCGGTGTGCAAACCATCCACATGTCGAACGTGTGGAGTCACCCCGATAGCAGCCACTCCACTCAGGAATGCCGGAGCACACTGTAGCGTACTGTACATGCCCTTCCTATCACACACCGAGACTAATTAGGGGCAAAAGAATAAATACATACACAGGAGCCAATGAAAATGTCGGATTTTTGAATATGCACGTTGCAGCCAAAAGCCAGAGGTATTGCAGGCGGTGTGCTAAAGATATAACGTCATTCGCTAATTGACTCGTTAACAATTTGATATTCATTTCATAGTAATTTGACAGGAGGAACAAGCGTTCGACCTTTCAAAATGAGTCTTTATCAGTGATCGTTTTAAGTCACAAAGTTGTGCAAATTAGGGTTATATTCACATATGTTTATGTGTTTGGTTTGTAGATGGAAGATGATATTTGGAACTTTCTTAACCCATCATAATTCAAAATATAGGCCTTTGTTCGGTTTTAATCAACAGTGCCAACGTAAATAAGTGTATTTATAGTACAGCCGTAAAATAGTGTTTCATACTCTTTTATTTATCTATTATGTAGTGTTAGTCCTTGTATCTAGAACTCAGTCAATCAACTAGAGAATGAAAATATGTCTCCTATTTTCCACTGTTGTTGGTGGGACCACCCATTTGTTTGCGTTTGGGTCACGGATCAAAGGATGAAATAAAGGACAAGGCAAAATCCGATTTTGATTAGGGGTGTAGGATATTGTGGATATCATGAAGAACGTGCTCAGTCAACCGAGATCCAGTTAATAAGGTTTATTAGCCAGACACATAGAAATATATACAAGATAAGTAGATACATGGCTGAGTGGCTCTCGCCCAGGTGATCAGCTAACTGGCCTAGGTAGAGAAGAGTGCATCTTGTGAGGAGGGGGACTTTATAGTGTGAAGGGAGAGGGGGGAAGGAGAAGGGAGGGGGATGTCTTTACGTGATAGTTAGGGGCTCCTCACAATATATTATTCCACAGTTATTTGAAATCCTGTTACAGCATAAAAAATAACCAAATAGAACTCACGTTCTCAGACGTCCTTCTGCTCATGACATTGCATTCCTAAAAATGTGTTTGAGTTATGAGTTTACGTCATTTATGGTTTTAACTCATTAAAAAAAGAAAATTCTAAATTAAATAGAAAAATAACATTTGAACACTAATTACAGAGGACCAGAGTGCAGAGAAACCACAGCTAGCTTCCATGTACAGGAATCCAAACATGGGGGGGTTTCAGTGCCGGAGAGAGAGAGAGACACGCACACGCACACGCACACACACACACACACACACACACACACACACACACAGTGGTATCATATCATTGTGATACTGAAAACGACATGGCCACTAATAGGTCCTCAAATGACCTTTAACTGAAATGAAGCCACTTCTATTTCCCGTATTAAAAAACAAAAACAGGGTTTTGAGGTGATGAAATCACTGCGCCAAGGCAGCAGTGGTTCTGCAAAATAAATGTCCGAGTATATATCTGCTTAGAAAATGAAAATGTAAAAGAAAATTCTCCACGTGGTAAATACACAGGTCACATGTTTACAGGACAGTTTTGGAGTTGTATTTGGAGGGTATTTTGTGACTGTTGGGAACTAGGCTACACTGGCACACCTACTTCCAGTGAATGACGCTAAGCTAGGCTAACGGTGCGGCTGTTCCCTAAGCCTAATGCATGTGCAGAGAAGAAAGGGGTATGTATCTGCTCGTCTAACTCCAGGGTAGATGGCAAATAAGCGAATTTCCCCAAAGGTTGGCATGTTCCTTTAACACCTGTATTTATACAGTACGCCTGTGATTACCCTACCATTGAATGAATAACGGTACGTACTGTACAGGCTCTCCTGCCTAGAGGAGCTGCCACATTGCATACACAGAGTTTGATAGGGTGGTCCTTGCAGCCCGCTGGTGCTTTGGATAAACGTGTCCACCAAGTGGCACGTGCTACATGCTGCCACTATGCTATTTGTACCGCTGTCAGTGGAGGGTTGAAGAATCACATGGTCTTAAAAGAACACGGCAACATTTTGGGAAATTAGCCTACCGTCTTCTCCAGAGAGAGACGAGAAGATAGATACCAGTTTCCTCTCTGTGCGTACAGTAGAAAGCGATCTGGCTGCATGTTAGCCTAGCTTAGCACAATGAATGGAAGCGGACATGACCGGTTAGCCTTCGGGAGAGGTGTTAGTTGGACAATACCTAGGCTAACCGGCCATGTCCGCTTCCATTCATTGTGCTAAGCTAGGCTAACGTGCAGCCAGATCGCTTTCTACTGAACGCACAGAGAGGAAACTGGTACCTATCTTCTCGTCTCTCTCTGGAGAAGACGGTAAGATAATTTCCCAATATGTTGCCGTGTTCTTTTAAGGCTCTGTTGGACCAGAGTCTGTCTGTCTGCAGAGAGAACATCCTGAGTGATACTATCTGCGTAGGCCTCCGCGTAAAATTCACTTTGCAGGAAATCTAACCAGGGTCCCGTCATTAATCTTAAAGATTAATAAAAGAAAATAGACAGCATTCACTAGTAAAAGAAGTACAGCGTGTAACTACAAAATTAATAACCTGGATAACGCGCCACAGCTGCAGGTAATCCCGGCTAAAAACGAGTTTCATTTCGAGAGTATAACGGGAGTTATTTACGTGCCGCGCCGTGAACAAAACTTTCCACCACTCAGTCATAAAAAGATCCTCCACGGCCGCGGCAGAACAAAAGACTCTTAGGCAGGCGGGAGAGAGAAGCTGGTGGAGCTCACACCATACACAGGGCAGACAAGTGAGCGAGACTGGTTTCAATCAAAACAAAACTAAGGGGCCCGACAGCGCTGAGATCTATTAAGAGCCGGGGTGGCATGAGGGACTGTAGTGAGGGCGCTCATTAAAGAACTCTGTAGTCTGTACTGAGGGCCTGCAGTGAGGGCTCATTAAAGAGCTCTGTAGTGAGGGCTCATTAAAGAGCTCTGTAGTGAGGGCTCATTAAAGAGCTCTGTAGTGAGGGCTCATTAAAGAGCTCTGTAGTGAGGGCTCATTAAAGAGCTCTGTAGTGAGGGCTCATTAAAGAGCTCTGTAGTGAGGGCTCATTAAAGAGCTCTGTAGTGAGGGCTCATAAAAGAGCTCTGTAGTGAGGGCTCATTAAAGAGCTCCGTAGTGAGGGCTCATTAACGAGCTCTGTAGTGAGGGCTCATTAAAGAGCTCTGTAGTGAGGGCTCATTAAAGAGCTCTGTAGTGAGGGCTCATTAAAGAGCTCTGTAGTGAGGGCTCATTAAAGAGCTCTGTAGTGAGGGCTCATTAAAGAGCTCTGTAGTGAGGGCTCATTAAAGAGCTCTGTAGTGAGGGCTCATTAAAGAGCTCTGTACTGAGGGCTCATTAAAGAGCTCTGTAGTGAGGGCCTGCAGTGAGGGCTCATTAAAGAGCTCTGTAGTGAGGGCTCATTAAAGAGCTCTGTACTGAGGGCTCATTAAAGAGCTCTGTAGTGAGGGCTCATTAAAGAGCTCTGTAGTGAGGGCTCATTAAAGAGCTCTGTACTGAGGGCTCATTAAAGAGCTCTGTAGTGAGGGCCTGCAGTGAGGGCTCATTAAAGAGCTCTGTAGTGAGGGCTCATTAAAGAGCTCTGTACTGAGGGCTCATTAAAGAGCTCTGTAGTGAGGGCTCATTAAAGAGCTCTGTAGTGAGGGCTCATTAAAGAGCTCTGTAGTGAGGGCTCATTAAAGAGCTCTGTAGTGAGAGCTCATTAAAGAGCTCTGTAGTTAGGGCTCATTAAAGAGCTCTGTAGTGAGGGCTCATTAAAGAGCTCCGTAGTGAGGGCTCATTAAAGAGCTCTGTAGTGAGGGCTCATTAAAGAGCTCTGTAGTGAGGGCTCATTAAAGAGCTCTGTGGTGAGGGCTCATTAAAGAGCTCTGTAGTGAGGGCTCATTAAAGAGCTCCGTAGTGAGGGCTCATTAAAGAGCTCTGTAGTGAGGGCTCATTAAAGAGCTCCGTAGTGAGGGCTCATTAAAGAGCTCTGTAGTGAGGGCTCATTAAAGAGCTCCGTAGTGAGGGCTCATTAAAGAGCTCTGTAGTGAGGGCTCATTAAAGAGCTCTGTAGTGAGGGCTCATTAAAGAGCTCTGTAGTGAGGGCTCATTAAAGAGCTCTGTAGTGAGGGCTCATTAAAGAGCTCCGTAGTGAGGGCTCATTAAAGAGCTCTGTAGTGAGGGCTCATTAAAGAGCTCCGTAGTGAGGGCTCATTAAAGAGCTCCGTAGTGAGGGCTCATTAAAGAGCTCTGTAGTGAGGGCTCATTAAAGAGCTCTGTAGTGAGGGCTCATTAAAGAGCTCTGTAGTGAGGGCTCATTAAAGAGCTCTGTAGTGAGGGCTCATTAAAGAACTCTGTAGTGAGGGCTCATTAAAGAGCTCTGTAGTGAGGGCCTGTACTGAGGGCTCATTAAAGAGCTCTGTACTGAGGGCTCATTAAAGAGCTCCGTAGTGAGGGCTCATTAAAGAGCTCTGTAGTGAGGGCTCATTAAAGAGCTCTGTACTGAGGGCTCATTAAAGAGCTCTGTAGTGAGGGCTCATTAAAGAGCTCTGTAGTGAGGGCTCATTAAAGAGCTCTGTAGTGAGGGCTCATTAAAGAGCTCTGTAGTGAGGGCTCATTAAAGAGCTCTGTAGTGAGGGCTCATTAAAGAGCTCTGTACTGAGGGCTCATTAAAGAGCTCTGTAGTGAGGGCTCATTAAAGAGCTCTGTAGTGAGGGCTCATTAAAGAGCTCTGTACTGAGGGCTCATTAAAGAGCTCTGTAGTGAGGGCCTGTAGTGAGGGCTCATTAAAGAGCTCTGTACTGAGGGCTCATTAAAGAGCTCTGTAGTGAGGGCTCATTAAAGAGCTCTGTAGTGAGGGCTCATTAAAGAGCTCTGTAGTGAGGGCTCATTAACAAGCTCTGTACTGAGGGCTCATTAAAGAGCTCTGTAGTGATGGCCTGTAGTGAGGGCTCATTAAAGAGCTCTGTAGTGATGGCCTGTAGTGAGGGCTCATTAAAGAGCTCTGTACTGAGGGCTCATTAAAGAGCTCTGTACTGAGGGCTTATTAAAGAGCTCTGTAGTGAGGGCTCATTAAAGAGCTCTGTAGTGAGGGCTCATTAAAGAGCTCTGTACTGAGGGCTCATTAAAGAGCTCTGTACTGAGGGCTCATTAAAGAGCTCTGTAGTGAGGGACTGTAGAGAGGGCGTTTATTAAAGATCTCTCTGCTACGTAGCTACCACAGGCACGCGCACGCACACACACACACAATTTCAGGAAGGCAGCAGGACTGGACGGCATCCCCGGCCGCGTCCTAAAAGTCTGTGCCGACCAACTGGCCCCGGTATTCACTGACATCTTCAACCTGTCCTTGGAACAGGCTGTCATCCCCACCTGTCTGAAGAAGTTCACCATCATCCCTGTACCCAAAAAATCTAAGCCCGCTTGCCTCAACGACTACCGCCCTGTAGCCCTCACCTCCATAGCCATGAAGTGCTTTGAGAAGTTAGTGAAGGGCTACATCTGTTCCTCCCTCCCCATCAACCTGGACCCTCTGCAATTTGCATATCGCCCCAACAGGTCCACGGAGGACGCCATAGCCCATGTGCTGCACACAGCAGCATCACACCTGGACAAGAGGCAGGGGAACTATGTGAGAATGCTGTTCATCGACTACAGCTCAGCATTCAATACCATAGTCCCCTCCAAACTCATAGCCAAGCTCAGGGACCTGGGCTTGAACTATGACCTCTGCCAGTGGGTCTTGGACTTCCTGACGGGCAGACCCCAGGTGGTAAGAGCAGGCAACTGCACCTCCTCATCCATCACGCTCAACATAGGGGCCCCCCAGGGCTGTGTTCTGAGCCCCCTCCTCTACTCCCTGTACACACATGACTGCGTAGCACAGCGGAACAACAACACCATCATCAAATTTGCTGATGACACAGTAGTGGTGGGCCTGATCTCTGCCAACGACGAAAGGGCCTACCTGGAAGAGGTAGAGAACCTGTCACAGTGGTGTCAGGAGAACTGCCTCTCCCTGAACGTCAGCAAAACAAAAGAGATGATTGTGGACTTCAGGAGGTCGGGGGTCAAGGACTACAGCCCCCTCAGCATCGACGGGGCACCGGTTGAGAGAGTGAACAGTTTCAAGTACCTCGGAGCCCAGATATCCGAGGATTTGACATGGACCACACACATTGACAGTGTTGTGAAGAAGCAAGAAGGCACGACAACGCCTCTACTTCCTCAGGCGCCTAAGGAAGTTCCAAGTCAGTCAGAAGATCCTTAGGAACTTCTACTCATGCACAATAGAGAGCATCCTGACTGGCAACATCACCTCCTGGTTTGGGAATAGCACTGCACAAGACCGTAGCAGACTACAAAGAGTGACACGTTCAGCCGAACGCACAATTGGAGGGGGGCTTCCCACCCTCCAGAACATTTACAACAAGCGGTGCAAGGGGAAGGCTAAGAGAATTATTAAGGACTCGAGCCACCCGAACAACTGCCTCTTTGAACTGCTGCGGTCAGGCAAGCGAGCACAGAAAGACTCAGAAGAAGCTTCTATCCCCAGGCCATCAGGCTGCTAAACGAACAATAAACACTATGCAACAACCATCAAATGCACACAGCACACACACCCACACGCACACACTCACTTAAACAAACAACACACTGCAGCACCCACTCTCCACACTTTAGATCACACAAACACACTTTATATTTATTGATAAAGGATTTGCACTACAACTCGTACACCTACTGTAAATTGTACCTAAATTGCACCTCATCCTATTTCTGCCTTGCACTATATAGTATTGTATATTAGTACACTACACAGTATTGTATATTATATGGTAACTCAGTTACGTCTATTCTGCATCGAACATTGTACATATGTCTATACCTCATATGTGACCTCATTTTTTTTACTTCTAATTTACATGCTATATGTTACGAAGGATCAGATTAAACCGAATATATATATTTATTTATGGATATATATTGAATAGTATTTGTATATCGTTTGATATCCCTTGTATATTCCTTGTACATATACACGGAATATCCCTTTAGCCTACTATAGCCCATAATAGTTCATTCTCTTATTGGACAAGGACCTGGCGCCAGGGGACAAGCCCCTTGGAGCCAAGTTCAATGGTACCGACGAGACATGTCGCGGTAAAAGTAGAAAGTAAAATTATGTCCGACCCTATCAACCAGGATACCCCGACCACAGAGGCCCTAGTGGGTTCTAATGTAACTGACCAAGCTCACGGTGGGGACCAGGAGGGAACTGACACGACTTCACCCCCCGCCAAGACCGAAGAAGTAGTCCCCCAAGAGCTCCGGGAGGAAGACAACCCTCCAGAGATGGAACTCTGCACGGAACAAGACGAGGAGAGCGCCGAGGAGATAGAACTCCAGGACTCCCTGCAGGGGAACGCATCCCCAACGGGTACTGCCAGGAGCGGATCACCTCAACCAGCGGCTTCCCCCAGCGAGGCGGAGAGGATGCTGGCACAGGCGTTCTTCGCCAGCCTAGCAGCCTCTACGGAGCGCGATCGACTCCAAGCACAGACGCTTAGCGAGCGCGAACATTCTACCATTGAAAGAGAACGCCTCCAAGCGCAGCAACGGAGCGAAGAAAAGCGCATACGTCTGGAGCTGAGACGCCTTCAGACGGAAGAGAATATGGCAAGAGACCGGGCCGACACCCAGCGTGCCGCTGCCGGTGCCCAAAGAGAAGCCGATCTCACCAAGCGCGAAGCCGAGCGCGACAGACTACAAGGCGAGCGCGACAGACTACAAGCCGAGCGCGACAGACTACAAGCGCAGCTAATGGAGCAGCTGATCACCAGGGCAACACCCCCTCCCTCCACAAGGGGTTCCAGGGCCTCGTCAAGACACGGGTCAAGGGCACCCTCCCCTAACCGATTAAGCGACCCTGAGCCCGACCACCAGAGAGAGCCTACACCCCCCTCCGAACTCCTTCCCTGACCGGTCCAAGTGAGACCCAGCTACAAGGAAGGAACGGCGGACACCGCGGAGAGGCTAAATAGACGACTACAGGATCTAGAAGACCTGGCAGAGGAAGAAGAGGGAGAAGAGGAGAGTCAAGCCCGACAGCAGCACATTACTCCACAGGACCAGGAGGTCCAGTACAGCCCAGGCTATACCCCCGCGGCTCTGCGCTACAGACCCCCGACTCGATTCACGGGTGAGCATGACGCACGACCAGTCCCGAGGAATAGCACCTGGACCAGCGGGCCATGGTACCCTGCCGGTACCAGCCCACCGAGAGGCGTAAGAGGAGACTCGCCCAGGAGGCCTCTCTTCCAACGCTCACCGATGTGCCACCCATCCACGGCGTCATACATTGGCACACCGACGTTTCCAGACTTCACCCATGAGAACCGAGCACAGTACACGGAGCTACGGATGTGCTTAGAGACAATGATGGTGGATGTAGCTGATGAACGCCACAAGTATGCTATCCTATTGAAGCACCTGAAAGTGCCCAGAGCGCACAACATAGCGCTGGCCTATGCCACCTCTACTACCCCATACACAGCGGCTCTAGCAGCACTAGACCAAAGATATGGACGTATATGGGATTACGTAATACAAGAGATAAGGCATATTGACCGCCTACCCCCAGCAACAGACAATCGCTCACTAGACGACCTGTCTATCAAAGTACAATCCCTGGTAGGGATGCTGGGGGCGCAACGAGAAAAGGGTATGCACGAACTATACGCAAACTCGAACGTCGAGAGGATTTTAGAGAAGCTGCCGCCCGCCCGACAGGAGCGCTTCAGGCGGCAAAGAGACCACCGTGATCCTAACGGTCCCGAGCCATCCCTCCTAGACCTAGCCGACTTCCTGGCGAGAGAAGTCAGCAGCCTACGGCTGGATACGTTCGTGCGGAGCACACCAAGCTCCAGAGAGGGACCTAGGAGAGCAAACGATGGCCGAAGATCGGTGACTGTCATGCACCAATCAGAATCAGTACCGAGCAGCAAGAACCACAGTACCCCCTCGATGAAAGAGAAGTGGAAGATGGTGTGCCCGTACTGCGAAAAGGAACACTGGTTGTCACAATGTGACCTGTTCAAGAAGATGACCGCTGAAGAAGTGAGTCACTGGATAAAGTCCAACAGGCGCTGTTACCGATGTGCGCGCAGTCACATGGCAGCCGAGTGCCGCCTCAAGAAGAGGTGTAGTCAGTGTGACGGAGCCCACCTAGATGTCCTACACGACAGTAACAGAAGAAAGCCTGCACCATCCAGCAAGGCAAGTGTTATGTACATTGACCCCGCTAGAAGCAGCGGCGCCCAGGTGCTCTTAAAGGTGGTCCGCGTAACACTGAGTTACCAAGATAAGGTCATGGACACTTACGCCGTCCTTGATGACGGGTCAGAGAAGACCCTTCTCCTCGCGTCCGCTGCGGCCCAGCTGGGGCTGCGGGGGAGCGAGAACCAGATGACGATTCGGACAATAAGAAGAGATCTAAAGACGATAAAGGGCGAGAATGTCTCCTTCACTATCGCAGCAAGCGGGCAGCCCGAGAGACGGTATAGGATTACTAATGCTTTCACCAGCCAAGAAATAGGACTCTCGCAGTACACCTACCCCATCGCCAAGCTGATGGATAAATATGTGCACCTGCGTCAACTCCCTATCCCGCTCATAGACGGTGCCACCCCGACCCTGCTGATAGGCTCCGACCATGCAGACCTCATAGTCCCGATAGACCGGGTCCATACAGGACCCAGAGGTTGTCCTGCAGCAGTCGAGACCCGCCTAGGATGGACATTACAAGGCCCCCTCGCCAAGTCTCTTAACCGAACAGCAGCCACTAGCTGCCTCTACTCCGGAGCGACAGAAGAAGACACCACACTCCTGCAGCATGTCGAGAGGCTATGGACACTAGAGACAATGCCCTTTAAGAACGAAAAGAAAGACATTCGTTCTAAGGAAGATATTTACGCTATAGCCCTCCTCGAGCAAGGGACAAAGAGAGTCAACGTCAACGGAGTGATGAGATACGCAACTCCACTCCTGAGGCGAGAGGGAATGCCCACCTTTCACGCCACAAAGGAAGCGACGGAGCGGTATCTATTGAACACAGAGCGGCGCCTAGCCAAAGACCCCGCTCAAGAGGCTGTGTACCGCGCTGAGATTAACAAGCGAATCACAGCGGGACACATGAAGAAAATTGACTGGCGACGTCGTGCGCTGCTCCGCGCCTCCCTGATCAAAGGCGGCTTTGATCTCAGGCAGTGGGCCAGCAGCGACCCGCAAGTACTGCGCAGCCTCTCCCCCGAGGACAAGGCAGCGAGCAGCGACACCTGGATGGCGACCATCCCAGGAGAAGCCCAAGAAATGACACTAGGACTAGTCTGGCGCTTCAAAACAGACTCGCTCCATTATAGACACAAACCCCTGACCAAGGAGCAGGGAAGGTCGACGGCAATACCGACCACCAGACGGAGTGTATACAGAACACTCGCCAGACAATATGACCCGTTGGGATGTATTCTACCTTACACCACCAGGGCAAAGATGATTGTAAGAGCGCTATGGGACAAGGACCAGGGCTGGGACGATCCCATACCCGAACACCTTGCATCCACATGGAGAGAGTGGGAGACGGAACTCCGCTCACTCCCAGGTGTTAATATACGCCGCAGCTACTTCCCACCCACAGTGAGGCCAGAGACATGCAAGATCGACCTGCACGTATTCAGCGACGCCTCCGAAGTAGCCTATGGTTCAGTGGCCTACTTGCGTGCCCGAGAGGAGGGAGGAGAAATACATACTGCTTTCATCCTGGCTCGCTCAAGAATAGCCCCACGAAAGCAACAATCTATCCCGCGTCTAGAGCTCTGCGCAGCCCTAGCAGGAGCGCAGCTCGCCACGTTAATCCAACGTGAACTCACCATCCCGGTGCAAAGAACAATCTTGTGGTCAGACTCCACGACCGTACTCACATGGATCCGGTCTGATTCGTGCAGATACAAGGTCTTCGTGGGAGTCAGAGTCACCGAGATTCAAGAGTTAACAGAAGTAGCGAGCTGGAGGTATGTGGACACCAAACACAACCCAGCTGACGTCATCACCCGGGGAATGTCCCTGGATGACCTCACCCGTCACAACCTCTACAGTGACGGACCAGAGTTTCTCAAGCTCCCCGAAGAAGAGTGGCCTACACCCACCCCACGGGAGGCGAGTAAAGAGGAGGCAGAGAACAAGAAATCTATGTTCTGTGGGTTGACACACACACTCGTCCCCACAGACCCCGATCTAGACGATTGCCTCACCCTACAGAGTGCGCAGCTAAAGACATTTCTGTGGCACCACCCAGAGGTTCAGCCCACAACTGACATTTCAGCAGCTGACTACGAAGAAGCAGAACTTCTTCTACTACAACGAGCCCAGAGAGACTCGTTCCCCGATGAGCTAGCCTGTCTACAGGGAGCAAAGCCCGTCCCATCAGACAGCAGACTGCTCCACCTAGCCCCCGAGAGCGACGCCCATAGTCTCATCAGAGTGGGTGGTCGTCTGCGGAGAGCCCCAGACTTACCGGATGACGTCAAGTACCCGATAGTCTTGAACAGCCGACACAAGGTCACAGAGCTGATCATAAAGAAATACGACGAGGATGTGCACCACGCAGGGGCAGAGAGAGTCTTCGCGGAGATCAGACGTCGTTATTGGATACTGCAAGGGAGAGAAGCAGTGCGGCGCTTCCAGCGAACCTGTCTAGACTGTCGTAAGTGGCGAGCCCAGCCCAGTATACCCCGGATGGCTGACCTACCTCCCTGTCGCCTCCGACTCGGCGACAAGCCTTTTCACTCCACCGGTATGGACTGTTTCGGCCCGCTGTATATAAAGAAAGGAAGAGGAACCGAGAAGCGGTGGGGTATTGTATTCAAATGCATGACCACCAGAGCGATACATATCGAACTCCTTCCAACCATGAGCACAGACTCATTCCTTATGGCCTTCCGAAGATTCACATCACGGAAAGGAAAACCGTCTACATTATTGTCTGATCACGGGACAAACTTCAAAGGCGGAGAAAGAGAGCTGAGAGAGAGCTTCCAAGCTATGGGCCCAGAACTTAAGACCCACCTCGCTCCATCCCAGATTGACTTCCAGTTTAATCCCCCGAACGCACCTCACTTCGGTGGAACTTGGGGACGAGAAGTACGTTCCATATAGAGAGCCCTGTACGCCGTGCTTGGGGCCCAGACCGTAGCGGAAGAAGTCTTAATGACAGTCCTCACGGAGATCGAGGGAGTATTGAACTCAAAGCCCCTCGGTTACGTCTCAAGTGATGTAGCAGATGTCGACCCAGTCACCCCCAACACACTCTTGATGGGGCGGCTGGACCCCGCGCTACCCCAGACAATGTACAGGCCTGAAGAAGCGAACGGCCGAAGAATGTGGAGGTACAGTCAAGTACTGGCTGACAAGTTTTGGAACAGCTTCCTACTCCACTACCTACCGTCTCTACAGACCCGCCAGAAATGGGTGAAAGAGAGAGACAATTTGACAGAAGGAACAGTCGTCCTGATTATCGACCAGTCACTACCCCGAGCTATGTGGCCGGCTGGCCACGTAAGCAAAGTGATCACCGGTGCCGATGGAAAGGTCCGAGCAGCTGAAGTGCTCGTCCAAGGGCGGACCTACACCCGACCCGTGGCGAGGCTAATAGAACTGCCAAGGCTCCCCGATACTATCGATGACGACCATGACCCCATGACTTTGTGAACTGACTGACCTTACAGCGGACATTGAGTAGTGGACAGTGCGGTTAATCTGTCTCTGCTTAGCTAATTAGGTGGGACTAATTAGGGGGCGGCTGTTACGAAGGATCAGATTAAACCGAATATATATATTTATTTATGGATATATATTGAATAGTATTTGTATATCGTTTGATATCCCTTGTATATTCCTTGTACATATACACGGAATATCCCTTTAGCCTACTATAGCCCATAATAGTTCATTCTCTTATTGGACAAGGACCTGGCGCCAGGGGACAAGCCCCTTGGAGCCAAGTTCAATGGTACCGACGAGACATGTCTCTACTAGCCCCGGCTCTGCGCAGGAATACGGCTACCGAAAGGAGAGTGGCACTATTTGTTCACCGTGCATATAAATATGGCGCAAGTAAATGTAGAAGTCCTCTTATCCCTTAGTCCTTTACCCTTCTACCCAACTAAGTAACAGAACGTGAAGCCTCACCCACGATACCGCGTGCGGTGTAGTATGGCCTGTTTGGCCTTAGAATAGCATCGAGACCTCGTGCGAATTAATAACTGAATCGTCAAAGTTTGGCACTGTACCGTCGAGTGCGACGTATTTCTATTAGGTTAATAATAGTCTATCGTGTATGGTGCATCGTGCGGTTAGAGTTCTAAAGTGAGCAGCATCCCCATCGCTTCCTCGTGTTATCTAGAGTCTTATCCAGGTTGGGCCGACCACACGTGGCGCTTTCATCCGAGGAGTTCTAGGCGAGGACCGAGTGGACCTGTACATTGGATTACCTACCCGACGACTACTGAGCCCTATGCGGCATGGAATATATATTTGCTTTGGTACTATGATTTGTGGAGCGGATAATCGCCAACACCGGTGAGTGTTGGATTTACCCCGAGAGGAGTCAAGGTGAGACGGCGCTCAGACCAGACTGAGGTCGCCTCGCTTCTTCTTCATTGTGGACCTACAGCTACAGCTACAGCCTACAAGAGAGCCAAGGTGTATTCATCTGTGGATCAAGATTCTACTGCACTGTCTTCTGTACTTGAAGTCTCCCTAGAAATCGTTGACCAGACGGGCTACTGCCGACGGCTCTCCTACCCCCCCTACCGGCCTACAACCGGGAGGACCCCTTCCAGAATTATCCTGCTATATCATTAAGAGTACCATAGATCTAATTCCCTAAGAGCCAGGTTGTATACTTGCTTCCTGCG
>NC_140182.1:34948881-34961381 GCF_963971535.1 Notolepis coatsorum | reverse complement strand
TTTTATTTTAAACCGTTTTATGTTTTGACATTGCTTTAACGCCACAATCAGACCGTTCCAAAATTTTACTCCACAAATTGAAATACTAATTTAAATTAAAGTGTACAAGAAAAAAAGAGCGACGACACTGGATTCGCTGAAATCATACGGTAGAACTTTCACCACACGGCGCCGGATCTCACGACGTCACTCTCCTCTAGTGAGATCAGAACAGTAGCCGTGTCAGTGGTCCTTCTACAGCTTCACTAACGTCTCTCCACTCACACTCGCTCGAGTCCTTACCACTCGTCACAATGACTCGGAGGGGCTGGGAGGGGAGGGAGGGAGGGAGGGTGTTCCACAAAGGGGCCGTTTGACTTGGCGCTAAGTCTTCTTCCTATCGTGTGTAATCTGCAGCTTTCCCCACAGAGATCATCTTATGGTGGGGGCCAAGCCCCAGGGCCCCCCCCCTCACCGCGAGGGGTCAGGAGCTAGAGCTTCACTTCCGACATTCCACCCCCCCCCCCCCCAACCCCCATCCCTCCCCTCCCCACTTCCAGAAAAGCTTCATTTAACAGTAAGACAAGGTTCAATTCACCTGGAAGGAATGCAAGGGAGGAGTGGGAGAGGAGTTCTCAAGAAGAAAGGGGTGGATGGAGGGAGGGAGGGAGGGAGGGAGGGAGGGAGGGAGGGAGGGAGGGAGGGAGGGAGATGGAGGGACGGAGATGGGGGGGGGGAGGTGGGGGGTGGTTGTTGTGCTGTGTCGTGAAAAGCCAGCGAGATGTGAAGTTGTCAAAACACATATTCCACCCCCCCCTCTTCTTTTTTCTCCCAAACAAAGTGGGAAGAGAAAGCGTGTGAATGGGAGAGAGCTTCTAAAGTAGGTAGATCCCTGCAGACCTCAGAAGTCAAGAAACGAGATCAGATGAATGATGAGCAAGACAGGATTTAAGTTGCTCCATTGTCTGAGGTCTCCCTCTTTTTTTCCACCCCCTTCTTTAAATGTCTTCCATTATCCCCGCTTCTCTTTGAAACCCGAGCGTCTTGGCAGAGAACACCGTCAGCTACTGTACACCTTCCCTCCACACCTTTCCCTCCACCTTTGCTCAGGCACGGCCGCTGGGTGTGTGCGCATTGCTGCCGATAAACAAATGTTGTCACGTCAAGGCCACGACACGGGGAAACGCGATTCAACTGAAGCGGTTCCGATGTCATGCGTGTAAAGCTTGGGAAAGAGATTAAAAGGAACCCATGACGGATATATTAAGCATCGTGTTTTCTTAACGGCTTCTGTAATCTCTCCCTCTCCGTTTGTGTACGCGTGTGTGTTTGTGCGAGTGTGGGCGGTGTGTTTGTCGTTCTGTGAATGAATGTGTGTATGCATGGGTAAATGTGTGTGTGTGTGTGTGTGTGTGTGAGAGTGTACACGTGCTCTCAGGAGTCAAAGTCACTTTATTTGTCACACACACATCATATAAGTATAATGGCAGTGACAATCTTCTGCGTGCCCCCCCCCCCCCCCCCCCTAGACTGTGCAAGCACTAAAGAAAAAGACAAGACAATCTTAAATAAAAACTCAACAAACCTTTAGAGGAATTAAAAAACATAATAAAATACGTGTTTATATCTCTAATATAAACAGTTGTGCAAAAAGGATGTGCAAAAAACAGTAACGCAGTAGATGTGCAAATTTGTGTTTATGCCAATGATTATGTGAATATTAGAAGTCATATTAGAATAAGTAGTGTACAGTTACTAGACAGAGCATCGGGATGGCTTGGGGGGGTCGTAGCTTCTCTGATGGCTTGGGGGGTCGTAGCTTCTCTGTTGGCTTGGGGGGTCGTAGCTTCTCTGATGGCTTGGGGGGGTCGTAGCTTCTCTGTTGGCTTGGGGGGTCGTAGCCTCTCTGTTGGCTTGGGGGGTCGTAGCTTCTCTGTTGGCTTGGGGGGTCGTAGCTTCTCTGTTGGCTTGGGGGGTCGTAGCTTCTCTGATGGCTTGGGGGGTCGTAGCTTCTCTGTTGGATTTGGCGGGTCGTAGCTTCTCTGATGGCTTGGGGGGTCGTAGCCTCTCTGTTGGCTTGGGGGGGTCATAGCTTCTCTGATGGATTGGGGGGTCGTAGCCTATCTGTTGGCTTGGGGGGTCGTAGCTTCTCTGTTGGCTTGGGGGGTCGTAGCTTCTCTGATGGCTTGGGGGGTCGTAGCTTCTCTTGAGCTCCTCTGTGTTGGCCTGTGTTTAACTGACCTCCGTAGAGAGAACAGTCCCTTGTTCGGACAGCTGGAATCCTTTACCATTCTCTTGGCCTTTAGTCCTGCAGCGCCTGGGAGAGATGTCCTGCAGGTTGGGTCGGTCACCTCCAGTGGTATGCTGACCGTACCGTAGGGCTGATCCCAAGCGTTCGAACCTTCGTTCGTTACGTTGGCATTCAAATTCTAAATCAACATTTGAATTTTTTATTTTATTTTATAATTTTTTTTAATATTCATTCTGTTTAAACCAATGGGGTTTTTCTTCACAGTTGCAGATAAAGATTAGGCTACACTAATATTATAGTATTAAAAACTGATGAGTTATTCATTAACACTTTCAGTGCCCAGCAGGGGGCGCACATTTAGTGCTTGAATGCCCACCATCCACTTCAATGTTAGCATTAATATCGCCTAATCTATGTTTTAAATTATGGCTATGTGTCTAATCTGCCCGTCGCATTATCAATGACTCATTTCCAGTCAACATTGTAGAAGCGGATTGTTTTTTTATCGGTTCATTTCCGTTTTATAGCATTTTGAAAAGCCCTCGTTTTCACGGAAAAATAAAAGATTCCATGATAATCGCCCTGTACTGTAATATTCTAGAACGTTGTCATTTTTCGGCCTATTTATGAATCGTTTTCAAATAAACGCTAGATTATCGATAGTATATGTGTACGTGTGCACGCTGGTGCCGCGCGCTGAAAATCGATTCTCTCAGTTCCTGATCGCTCTTACAGTCAAACAGCCATATCACATTATAGGGGAAAAGCTTATATCTCCGTGAAAACGGGTCTGATTATCCTAAGACTGGTAAAATAGATTCCTTACCTGAGATCAGATGGTATCCAAATGGATTATTCCAATTCCTGATCGCCATTCCAAAAATCGATCCTTTTATTGATCCCACGCGTATACTGTAAAACACATATTACACGCTGTGCTGAGGGTCCAGAATGAAGCTGATCGGCTCCGGTTACATGCGTGAGAAGTAAAATGTGGATTCCGGAGTTTTTTTTTCTCATCCATTTTCATCGAGTCAAATCCAAAATGGTGCATTACCATCTGGGAGACTATAGGGGGCGCTTTTTTCACATCTGAGCACCTGGCGGGGCAGGATTACCAACGGTAGACTCGGTTGATGAAATATGAATTCAGATCGCTAATCAAAAAAAAATCAGAGAATTCTCGTGATGGGCATTCAACCCGCGGGGCTGATATCCCGAGAAATCTTGTGATGGGCATTCAAAGTGTTAACACTAGCACAGCCGACAAGGGGTCAAATGACCCCTAGGCATTTTCAATAAATGTATCCTCGTCACTCGGTCGAGCTCCAGCTCTGTCACTCAATGACTTTTCCTAAAAGTACCCGTTTTATCTGGCACGGTTTCTGAAATTTCAAAATGACTTCAGGAAAATGTAATTAGAACGTTATTCCACATAATGGGCCGTTGGAACAGACAAAAGTCACAGCACTTTGCGAGCATCTAGCGCAGGGGTGGTCAACCCGTGGCTCGAGAGCCGCATGTGGCTCTTTGCCCATCAATGTGTGGCTCTTCCATCCAAAAAAATAAATAATTATAATTATAATATATATATATTTTTTTTTAAATCTCCCTTTTTTTTTAATGTCACTCAAACCTACATTTCATTGTGGTAAACCTCATGTTTTTATATTCAGAGGTAATTATATAGTTTACACTGTTTATTTTTCTCATATAAGCTGACGGGTCATCTGACCCGTTCCCGGCGGGAATCAGTGGCATTTTCTCCATGGCTGTGCTAGTGTTAAAGAAAGTTGATTTAATTGATTTAGTTGGGGTGGGGCTTCTCCCTGGGCTGGGTCTGGGGCTGGAAAGTTGATTTAATAATAAAAAAAAAGACAAATTTAATCAGATTAATGACTTTATTCAAATTGAGGATTTAGTTTGAGGATATTTATATATATATATATATATATATATATATATATATATATATATATATATATATATATATATATATATATATATATATTTAAATGTATAAAAAAAGAACCTAAGAAAGAACCTAAGGATGGTGGTCAGACCTGCCTGTCTGCCTGTCAGGAAGTCGAGGACCCACTGACACATGAGAGGAGAACGTGATGAACACTCTTTGCTTGTTCTCCCATGCTGTGCGATTGTCTTACTGGTCCCGGTTCCCGTACAGACTGTAGTGATGCTGTAGTGAGATAACTACCGGACACAGGGAATACCATGCTGAGTAGAGACTGTAGGGACAGGACACAGGGAAGACATTTAATTAAACTGGACTTTGAAGAAGTCTTTATTCATTGCACACATGATGGGCGGCACACACAGGAACACACACATGCAATTTCTGGGTTCGCCGATCAAATTTAGTCTCTACGCTTGACCCATCCCATCGTCCAATCTACCAGCGCGAACAATGAGTGTGACTGAACATTTTTGGGTGTGTTTTGGCTTACAGTGTGTGTGTGTGTGTGTGTGTGTGTGTGTGTGTGTGTGTGTGTGTGTGTGTGTGTGTGTGTGTGTGAAGATCCACGTTTGCCTCCGTGTGTTGTGTGCGGTTGTCTGTGTTCGCGCATGCGTTTGTCCGCATTGCGTGTGTGCACAGAAAACATTGTATGCACGAGTGTACAGTTGTTACACAACGCCAACAGTTGATCCAGCTGGACGTCAACAAAAGGCACCATTCTGACTCCCTCCTCGTCTATCCTCTTCCACTCCCACTTCCACATGTGACTCGGTCCTCGAGGCTGTACAAACCCCCCCCCCCCCCTACCCACCGCCACCCAGGGGGAATTCTTCAGGTAACTCTCTTTGGTCTCGTCAGGGTGTTTAAAGGAGGTTTACCTTTTCTATTCAACCCCGGGTTAATTGCAAGAATCAGCGGCTTAGGGAGCATTGAGCGTTCAGCCTGTGGATGTGTGTTGGGTGGTGGCACTGTGGCGGAGTGGCCTGTCTGCACCTCTCTACCTGTTTGTCCTCAGCCAGCATTGTGGGGCAGATGTTCATTCACTGAGGTTAGCGAGGCACAGATGAGCACACATGAACGCACACGTGCACACACACACACACACACTCACACACACACACACAGAGCTAAGGGAGATTCTTCAGATGCAGATGTTCCTTAACAGAGATGAAGATGGTAAACTAAACATACTGTACACACACACACACACACACACACACACACACACACACATACACACACACACACACACACACACACACACACACACACACACACACACACACACACACACACACACACACACACACACACACACACACACACACACACACACAAGGAATTCACACAGGCACACAAATGCGCACATACAAGCATGCACACATATGCACAAGCACACACACACACAGACACACAGGTGCACACACACATACAGATAGCGAGACAAGACAAATTGAGATGTTTCAACTCATAGAAAAAAAGAAATAGAAACGTTGACAAGGGAGTGAGAGGTGGAGGAAGAGGGGGGATCAAGGTAAAGGAGGGGTAGAGGTAAAGGTGAAGAGGTAGAGGTGAAGAGATAGAGAGGTAGAGGTAGAGGTGAAGAGGTAAAGGTGAAGAGGTAGAGAGGTAGAGGTAGATGTGAAGAGGTAGAGGTGAAGAGGTAGAGGTGAAGAGGTAGAGAGGTAGAGGTAGAGGTGAAGAGGTAGATGTGAAGAGATAGAGGTGAAGAGGTAGATGTGAAGAGGTAGAGGTGAAGAGGTAGATGTGAAGAGGTAGAGGTGAAGAGGTAGAGGTGAAGAGATAGAGGTGAAGAGGTAGAGGTGAAGAGGTAGATGTGAAGAGATAGAGGTGAAGAGGTAGAGGTGAAGAGATAGAGGTGAAGAGATAGAGGTGAAGAGGTAGAGGTGAAGAGGTAGATGTGAAGAGATAGAGGTGAAGAGGTAGATGTGAAGAGATAGAGGTGAAGAAGTAGAGGTGAAGAGGTAGAGGTGAAGAGGTAGAGGTGAAGAGGTAGATGTGAAGAGATAGAGGTGAAGAGGTAGAGGTGAAGAGGTAGAGAGGAGAGGTGAAGAGATAGAGGTGAAGAGGTAGAGGTGAAGAGGTAGAGATGTAGAGGTGAAGAGGTAGATATAGAGGTGAATAGATAGAGGTGAAGAGGTAGAGGTGAAGAGATAGAGGTGAAGAGGTAGATATAGAGGTGAAGAGATAGAGGTGAAGAGGTAGAGGTGAAGAGATAGAGGTGAAGAGGTAGAGGTGAAGAGGTAGAGATGTAGAGGTGAAGAGGTAGAGAGGTAGAGGTAGAGGTGAAGAGGTAGAGGTGAAGAGGTAGATATAGAGGTGAAGAGGTAGAGAGGTAGAGGTGAAGAGGTAGAGGTGAAGAGGTAGATATAGAGGTGAAGAGGTAGAGATGTAGAGGTGAAGAGGTAGAGGTGAAGAGGTGAAGAGGTAGAGGTGAAGAGGTAGAGGTGAAGAGGTAGATATAGAGGTGAAGAGGTGAAGAGGTAGAGGTGAAGAGGTAGATATAGAGGTGAAGAGGTAGAGAGGTAGAGGTGAAGAGGTAGAGGTGAAGAGGTAGAGGTGAAGAGGTAGATATAGAGGTGAAGAGGTGAAGAGGTAGAGGTGAAGAGGTAGAGGTGAAGAGGTAGAGGTGAAGAGGTAGATATAGAGGTGAAGAGGTGAAGAGGTAGAGGTGAAGAGGTAGAGGTGAAGAGGTGAAGAGGTAGAGGTGAAGAGGTAGAGATATAGAGGTGAAGAGGTAGAGGTGAAGAGGTGAAGAGGTAGAGGTGAAGAGGTGAAGAGGTAGAGATATAGAGGTGAAGAGGTAGAGGTGAAGAGGTAGAGATATAGAGGTAAAGAGGTAGAGGTGAAGAGGTAGAGATATAGAGGTGAAGAGGTAGCGGTGAAGAGGTAGAGAGGTAGAGGTGAAGAGGTAGAGGTGAAGAGGTAGAGGTGAAGAGGTAGAGGTGAAGAGATAGAGGTGAAGAGATAGAGGTGAAGAGGTAGAGGTGAAGAGGTAGAGGTGAAGAGGTAGAGAGGTAGAGGTGAAGAGATAGAGGTGAAGAGGTAGATGTGAAGAGGTAGAGGTGAAGAGGTAGAGAGGTAGAGGTAGATGTGAAGAGGTAGAGGTGAAGAGGTAGAGGTGAAGAGGTAGAGAGGTAGAGGTAGAGGTGAAGAGGTAGAGGTGAAGAGGTAGATGTGAAGAGGTAGAGAGGTAGAGGTAGAGGTGAAGAGGTAGATGTGAAGAGATAGAGGTGAAGAGGTAGATGTGAAGAGGTAGAGGTAGAGGTAGAGGTGAAGAGGTAGATGTGAAGAGATAGAGGTGAAGAGGTAGATGTGAAGAGGTAGAGGTGAAGAGGTAGAGGTGAAGAGATAGAGGTGAAGAGGTAGAGGTGAAGAGGTAGAGGTGAAGAGATAGAGGTGAAGAGGTAGAGGTGAAGAGATAGAGGTGAAGAGGTAGATGTGAAAAGGTAGAGGTAGAGGTAGAGGTGAAGAGGTAGATGTGAAGAGATAGAGGTGAAGAGGTAGATGTGAAGAGGTAGAGGTGAAGAGGTAGAGGTGAAGAGATAGAGGTGAAGAGGTAGAGGTGAAGAGGTAGATGTGAAGAGATAGAGGTGAAGAGGTAGAGGTGAAGAGATAGAGGTGAAGAGATAGAGGTGAAGAGGTAGAGGTGAAGAGGTAGAGGTGAAGAGATAGAGGTGAAGAGGTAGAGGTGAAGAGATAGAGGTGAAGAGGTAGAGGTGAAGAGGTAGAGGTGAAGAGGTAGAGGTGAAGAGGTAGATGTGAAGAGATAGAGGTGAAGAGGTAGAGGTGAAGAGATAGAGGTGAAGAGATAGAGGTGAAGAGGTAGAGGTGAAGAGGTAGATGTGAAGAGATAGAGGTGAAGAGGTAGAGGTGAAGAGATAGAGGTGAAGAGGTAGAGGTGAAGAGGTAGATGTGAAGAGATAGAGGTGAAGAGGTAGAGGTGAAGAGGTAGAGAGGTAGAGGTGAAGAGGTAGATGTGAAGAGATAGAGGTGAAGAGATAGAGGTGAAGAGGTAGAGGTGAAGAGGTAGAGAGGTAGAGGTGAAGAGGTAGATGTGAAGAGATAGAGGTGAAGAGATAGAGGTGAAGAGATAGAGGTGAAGAGGTAGAGAGGTAGAGGTGAAGAGATAGAGGTGAAGAGGTATAGGTGAAGAGGTAGAGAGGTAGAGGTGAAGAGGTAGAGGTGAAGAGATAGAGGTGAAGAGGTAGAGGTGAAGAGATAGAGGTGAAGAGATAGAGGTGAAGAGGTAGAGGTGAAGAGGTAGATGTGAAGAGATAGAGGTGAAGAGGTAGAGGTGAAGAGGTAGAGGTGAAGAGGTAGAGGTGAAGAGGTAGAGATGTAGAGGTGAAGAGATAGAGGTGAAGAGGTAGAGGTGAAGAGGTAGATGTGAAGAGATAGAGGTGAAGAGGTAGAGGTGAAGAGGTAGATGTGAAGAGATAGAGGTGAAGAGGTAGAGGTGAAGAGGTAGAGGTGAAGAGGTAGAGGTGAAGAGGTAGAGGTGAAGAGGTAGAGGTGAAGAGGTAGAGAGGTAGAGGTGAAGAGGTAGAGAGGTAGAGGTGAAGAGGTAGAGGTGAAGAGGTAGAGGTGAAGAGGTAGAGGTGAAGAGGTACAGGTGATGAGGTAGAGGTAGAGAGGTAGATGTGAAGAGGTAGAGGTGAAGAGGTAGAGGTGAAGATATAGAGGTGAAGAGGTAGAGAGGTAGAGGTGAAGATATAGAGGTGAAGAGGTAGAGGTGAAGAGGTAGAGGTGAAGAGGTGGAGGTGAAGAGGTAGAGGTGAAGATATAGAGGTGAAGAGGTAGAGAGGTAGAGGTGAAGATATAGAGGTGAAGAGGTAGAGGTGAAGAGGTAGAGGTGAAGAGGTAGAGGTAGAGAGGTAGAGGTGAAGAGGTAGAGAGGTAGAGGTGAAGAGATAGAGGTGAAGAGGTAGAGGTAGAGAGGTAGAGGTAGAGAGGTAGAGGTGAAGAGGTAGAGGTGAAGAGATAGAGGTGAAGAGGTAGAGGTAGAGAGGTAGAGGTAGAGAGGTAGAGGTGAAGAGGTAGAGAGGTAGAGGTGAAGAGATAGAGGTGAAGAGGTAGAGAGGTAGAGGTAGAGAGGTAGATGTGAAGAGATAGATGTGAAGAGATAGATGTGAAGAGGTAGAGGTAGAGATAGTCACTTGTTGGATACTTTTATTCAGACTTCAGAGTAGTAGAAAGTTGCAACAACACAAATATATATATTCTTAATGAGGGATGTGTCATATCGTTTAGAGTGTCTACTGTAGTTTGGAACAACACACATTTCGTGGAACAAAACAACGTGTTAAGGATACAGTATGTTCATAGCAACACAGCATTGGCACAAAATATACTGCTGTGTTGAAGAGTAACAGTAGATACGATCTCCCACCACTATAAATAGATGTGGTGAAACTGACACGATGTTTAAGAGTACGGGTGGGGAAAAAATCTATAGCAATATATCGCAATATTTTGCGCGCCGATATTATATTGCCAAATATTAGTTTTTCTGCTTGACAATCCCATGTTATAGCATAACATTATTGGAAGGAGGTAAACAGATAAACAGATGATGTTTATTGCAGATGTTGGGGGCATATTTTGCAGTTGAAAAATGGTAATAAATCACAATATATCGCAATATCATGATCTTACATTATCACGACTCTAGTATTGTGGTATGGTATAGTGGAGCCTCTGGTGATTCCCGCCCCTATTTGAGAGCGCATAAAGAACGAGGGGCAGAATAGACAGGAGAGCGTGGAGGTAAATCATCCGCGTTGCGTCTCCTGACCCCACACAGTGTCCTCCAAGCCATGCATCCTCACACCCATCCCTCACACACTCCACTTAAGACATGACACCTGTGCTGACAACTCAGCCGGCTAACCTCTCTAACCCTTCAACCCCCGCCCCCCCAGGGCGTAGCACCAGCGCCTGGAGACAGGAAGTGACACGGTCAGAGAGGCCACAGGTCGCCTTCCAATGATGCGTGTCGAACGGGAGTGAAGGAGACGGGTGTCGGTGGAGGTGAAGATGTTTTTATTTATTTTTTTCGGCAGGAGATAAGAGGGACTGGTTGTATTTTGGAATGATGTGTTGCGTGACTTTCAAGTAATTTTTTCTCTGTCTCGGTCTGTCTGTCTTTCTCTCCCCCGCCCACCCTCATTCTCGCTATCTCTCTCTCTTTCTCATTCTTGCCATACTTTTACCATAAAGCCCAACAGGCGTAGACAGGTGCAGATTTAGAGTCGATAAGTCAAGTGGTATTTTACCACCAGGTTTCTCAGGATGAACCCAACGCCCCAGCAATGAAATTCTGTAATTACTATATGAATGAATGAATGAATGAATGAATGAATGAATGAATGAATGAATGGGTATTTTATTTGTGTGTCATGTCACGTTGAGGCCCATCCCACATGAGATCATAGGACACCTTTACAAAACATTAATAGTAATCCATAATACACCATCTTCCACTGTATGAAAACAGCTTCTGGTAGTGTCCCCATGGGCTGTACACGTATTATTTAAACAAGTCAAGAAGAAACATCACAATAAATCAAGAACAAAAACCACAATGAAATCCAAAATAAATGTACCCCAGTAAGGAAAAACTCACTAAAAACCTACATTACATTTTCATTTAGTCATTTAGCTGACGCTTTTATCCAAAGCGACTTACAAGTTCTGTACGACAAGCCATCAGGAAGGGCACAACTCTATCAGCTGAGCAACAATGTTCATCAAAGTGTTGAGTGCTACAGTGTAGTTTAGTTTATTAGGACAAGTGCATGACAGTACGGTTAGTTAGGGTTATATATATATATATATATATATATATATATATATATATATATATATTTTTTTTTTTAAATTCAGATAATGGTTGAAGAAGTGCGTCTTTAGTCGACGGCGAAAGATTGGACGTGATTCGGCTGTCCTAACTGGGATGGGTAGTTCATTCCACCATTGTGGGGCAAGGACTGAGAATAGGCGACTTCTCTTTGATGACCCTCCCGGAGCTTGGATAGGAGTAGGTCTGAGGCGGCCAGAAGATGCAGAGCATAGGGGTCTTGAGGGTGTGTAGTTAGAGACCATTGACCGGAGGTAGGCGGGAGCATGTAGCAATAGGGAAAAAGCACCACAGGCGACGTGGAGGAGAGAAACCTGGTCGAGACATTCAGAATTTCAGCTGAACATAGGTCGGGGAGGCAGGATGGCCTAGAGGTAAAGAGATCGGACAGCAACCAAAAGGTCGCTGGTTTGATCCCTGGCCCAGACAGGAGGGTGTATTCCAGCTGTGAGCTGGTGACTGAAGGGTGACTGGTATTACATCTACGGTGCCCACCATCCTGCCTAAGTGCCCTTGAGCAAGGTACTGAACCCCCCCAAAAAACTTCTCCAGCGGCGCTGGCTGCACTGCAGGTGAGCTTGCGCTCTGACCTCTCTGATGAAATGCGTGGAGGACTGTGTGTGTGTAACTAGGAGAGATATGCGAAAAGACGATTTAAAAATTCAATTAAATTGTACATTGACAATAAAATAATCTTCATTATAAATACAGGAAGAACAGAACACACTGCATCTTCCTCAAGTCCTGTGCTTCCGTTCAATGTCTCCTTATGAAACCGGCCTTATTTTGACTTGCCCTGGGTGGGAGTTGAACCCCGGTCTAACGCGCCGCGGGCGGCATCACAGACCACTATACCAAGAGGTGAATTCACTTCTTGTTAATGGGTCTGGATGCCTCTGGGGAGTGAGTTTACTTGCAGTGCCGCTTAAAGTCCACAGCCACTTCACTACACACACACAGTCCATCGTGACTGTGGATAGACACGCGGTACCTCTGTTAACAGCCAGTTCTGTCGTTGCAAGTCTTCCACATTGATCAAGCCAGTTCAGTCATTGTGAGCCTTCCACATTGATCAAGCCAGTCCAGTCATTGTGAGCCTTCCACATTGATCAAGCCAGTTCAGTCATTGTGAGTCTTCCACATTGATCAAGCCAGTTCAGTCATTGTGAGCCTTCCACATTGATCAAGCCAGTCCAGTCATTGTGAGTCTTCCACATTGATCAAGTCAACCTCACTGAGAATATCAGTTCAGAAACACATTCAGACAGAGAGGTAAGCCACCTACCGAGGCCACTCTGCTCCTCATGGCGGTTAACTTTTTCACATAACCTCCGGTTAAATTTGAAAGATTCACATGTCAACATAAATTACGACCAGGCAAGCAATATAAACAATAATTTAAACAATAACTT
>NC_140182.1:34867934-34948681 GCF_963971535.1 Notolepis coatsorum | reverse complement strand
AGAGAAAGAGGGAGGGATGGGGGAGATAGATAGGGGGAGAGAGAGGGACAGAGAGAGAGAGAGATAGGGACAGAGAGATAGAGAGAGAGAGATAGAGAGAGAGAGAGCGAGGGATAGATAGGGGGAGAAAGAGGGAGAGAGAGAGAGAGAGAGAGAGAGAGAGAGAGAGAGAGAGAGAGAGAGAGAGAGAGAGAGAGAGAGAGAGAGAGAGAGAGAGGTAATGGGCCGGGTCGAGTCTGAACATGCAAGCCTGCTGATCCTCGGTCTGGGCCACACACACACACACACACACACACACACATGCACATACCCACACACAAATCCATACATACACATGTATGCATTCACACCGGGAGAGGACATGCCTCTTTCAGGAGGTCAAACACACACACACACACACACAAGCATGCATGTACAAATGCATCCTCACACACACACACGCACATACCCACACACAAATCCACACATACACATGTATGCATTCACACAAACCCATTCATGCACATACAACACACATTCACCCCCCCCCCCCCCCCCACACACCGGGATAGGCCATGCCTCAGGAGGTCAAACACACAACACACATGAAAGAGCCATTGTAGACCCCCCCCCCCCCCCCCACCACCGGACACCCAACCTGAGGGGCTGACAGAGAAAGACCCCATCATATTTATGTAGCGTATTTGGTATGCTTTTGTTTCTCGTCAAATATCAAATCTTCTGGATTCTCTAATTATAAATAAATTTAAATCGCTTGAAATAGCTGGGAAATCAAATCATCAGCGTGTGGACGTTCACTCTCCTGTCTATAGGCTCGGACATACTTTCCGCATTCCTGGTCGGTGGACAGCTGCGGGGACTCGTCCGGGTCGTGTGGACGTGTGCTGCACGCGGTCCCATTCATACCACCGGGCGTCCCCCTGGGCCCACCACTCCCCCCCCCCCCCCCCCCACGCCTGCATCGCCCCGCTCCGTCTCCCCTGCATCGCCCCGCTCCTGCCTTTCAGCTTTCAGAGAGAGCAATCTCTTTCCCGAACCATCGATTTTAAATACCACAACAGCGGTAAACATTCTCTTTTTCCACCTAAAGGCTTCACTAAATGGTAAATGGCTGCATTTATATAGCAGCTTTTATCCAAAGCGCTTTACAATCTGTTCCTCACATTTGACCCATTCACTCACACATTCACACACCGACCGGTGCCGACCTGCTCATCGGGAGCAATCAGGGGTTAAGTGTCTTGCTCAAGGACACTTCCGACAGGCTGCCCGGGAGGAGCGTGAATCAAACTGGGAACCTCTGGATTACCAGGCGACTGCTCTACCTCCTGAGCCATTGTCGCCCCCACTATGTTTCTGACTTTGACACAATGTTGTTGCGACGAATAATTTTCTTTTGGTGCAAAGATCACTAGATGTATCAACTTATAACACGATTTACAGACACCGCCTGCACCGTCCTGGGGCACCCCGGAACCACATCTTCAAACGGGGTTTGGCGTTCTTCCCCTTTAAGAAACCACTGCACTACATCACCGCTGGCCATGCCTGGTGGTCAACCCACTCACAGGCGGGTTTCTTCATCACCCTCCTCTTCCTCCTTTGTTTTACTGTCATTCACGGTGCTGTGCTCTGGGATCTTCAGGCCCTGAACCAACACATATGAACAAGCACGCACATCACACACACACACACACACACACACATTGAAGCGCATCACACACACACACGCACACACACACACACACACACACACACACACACATTGAAGCGCATCACACACACACACACACACTGAAGCGCATCTCTCACACACACACACACACACACACACACACACACACACACACACACACACACACACACACACACACACACACACACACACACACACACACACACACACACACACACACACACACACACACACACACACACACACAGACACAGACACACACAACCTGAACCGCATCTCTCTCACACACACACACACACACACACACACACACACACACACACACACACACACACACACACACATGCACCCTTACACACACCACACACATATCCCTCATGCACACAGACACACACGGAAATGTCCAACAGTGGTGAACAGCTGCATGTCTCCGTTTGGACCGGGCCCAGCCTCCTCTCAGCCACAAAGGGCTGCTTGTGCCCCCGGCGGGTGAGGAACATAAAACACAACAGATAAGCCAGGACACTGTTTGACTGGACCAGAGCACCTCCCCAAACAGGAACTGCAAGAGGCTGACACACACACACACACACACACACACACACACACACACACACACACACACACACACACACACACACACACACACACACACACACACACACACACACACACACACACACACACACACACACACACACACACACACACACACACACACACACACACACACACACACACACACACACACACACACACACACACACACACACACACACACACACGATATGTAGAAAAAACAGACACTCTACATAAAAAACTAGTGGGACTCGAATAAAAATGGTAATCGATAGCGGAGATTGCGCTCGTCACCAATGCAAGATGCTGTGGTCTCGACTCCCGGAGTCAGCATTGCCTGCGGCTTGGGCCGATCGTCATACTAACTCGTTTAGATGAGTTAGCGGGAGGGAAGTCGAGGGTGGTAATCTGGCGTTGTGGAAAGGCAGGAAATGGTGAAGGCAGCGTGACCTCCCACACGTTACACTTCACCAATGAGAGTCCTCGCTGCCAGGTGAGAAGAGAGCCACTGGCTGTCTCCACATGTGTCGGAGGAAGCATGTGGTGGACTTCAGGGTTCCCTTGTACTGACCAGTAGGAGGAACATGCGCACAACAACCAGGTAGGGGAGGGGGGAATTGGCATAACGACTAAATTGGGATGAGGAGAATATTTTTTTTTTAAATCAGGTGGAGAAAAAGAGGATACAAAATTTAAAAAATAAATAAAAGAATTGTAATCGAATTAATTCAAGACTTTATAGTTAATTAATCTAAATTAATCACATTTTAATCGCATATCAATATTTGATGCGAAAAGCTAACATTTTCAATTCAAATTATTATTATTATACATTATACATACGTTTAAGCAGCAAAATCCTGTATTAGCTACTACGCAGACCAACAGATCAATGCAATTTTTAACAAAGTGCAGCAATTCTAGGAATAATATATATAGCGCAAAGGACCTTTTGTAAACTCAAGCACTTTCGAATACATTCCAGAACAGTTGACCATTAAAAAAAAAAATCTTGATTGATCTCAATTTCTCTTATTATAATTTTTTTATGAACAAACCAGACTAAGAAAAAAGGTTATTTGCGATTTAATATACTTAATACTTATAGCACATGCATGAGTCTGGTCTCCTTTGAAAGGTAACATTCTTACACAATAAAGAAAAATCATCATGCGATTAAATGCATCAATTTCTTTAACTTTTAATTATTTCTGTAGTTAATTAATCGAAATTAATGCAATAATCAATGTCCCAGCCCTAAAAAAAACATTAAAATCTCTTCTTTTTTTTATCTACTTTTTCTCCCCATTTTTCAATTTTTCTCCCTTCCCCAATTTCGTATCGTCCAATTCTACCCTCCCCTGTCTCAAACGTTGTTAGGCCATGCCTCCCACAAGCCGGCTGCAATGTGGACGAAGCCTTGCATCACGTGTCCCCTCCGGTACTCGAGGAGGCAGCCGTCGCATCTTTTCACCTGAACAGCGCAATCTCTCAGCGGCGAGGGTCTGCGTGGGAGGGACACGCCGCCCCCGTCGCTTCCTGATTCTGCTGCGCAGGCGCACCAACTGACCTGTAGGAGTCACTGTCCACAATGTCCGATCCCCACCCACCAGCTTCCCACCCCCTAATACTGCCAATTGTATTAGTATGAACGACCAGCCAAGCTGGTAGCAACGCCGAGAGCTGGGCTCGAACCCAGCATCTCCTGCGTTGGTGGCGAGCGCCTTGCGCCACCTAGCCAAAAAATTCAAATAAAAAATAACATAAAAATCTCCAAAAACTATGCGGCGGCAAGTCGCTTAATGTTTTGTTTTTGTCATTTGTCTCTGTTTTTCAAATTGAGGGATTTGCCCTCGAGCACACGTGCAGAGAGATTAAATGAACGTATTCTCGACAGGTTTTACTTTCAAAACGGATGATCTCTCGGAATATAACGCAGCGGTTCGCTGCTCTCTGCTCATCCTGTAGCCTGGATCCAGGACAGCGTGTCGATGTTGCGGGACAGTAAAGTAATACTGAACAGCTTACAATATGTAATAATACGGTTTATATAATGTATAAAGTATTTTATCTGAATACAGCTAGATTAATTAGGCTAGGCTAGGCTAGGTAGGCTAAGCAGCAGAAACACTGCAGAACCAAATTGTCGGCTGATTATGTGTTTCCTCTCCCAAAGCAAATCTGACAAATCCTAGATGAAGGTTTCAGCCAGTGTTGTAGTGCTCAAGTCTGAGTCCTGGACTGATTTTCAGGACTCATGACTCGACTTGAGCACTGATGACTTGGACTTGGACTCGAGCATTGACTGCATTCGCACTCGGAAGGTGCAGACGAGGACTCTGACTTGTTAATTGATAAAAATTTTTTTTTTTTTTTGTAATAGGCCCTAATCATTTGGAATAAGATATTGATGGCTAGTGCATTTGTTTGGCTATTGTGTCACAAAGAAAATAAAATCCCTTTGAAACGGTGGCCGCTGTGTCATTTATGTTTAATGTAGACCTTTTTACTCAACCTTGATGACTTGGACTCGGACACGGACTAGGGTAATTGGGACTTGACTCTGGCTCTTCTTTGGTGACTCGGACTCCAACACTGGGGACTCGACTCGAGATTTAGTGACTCGACTACAACACTGGTTTCAGCACCATGGAGAGTGTCGTGGGTGACATTAGCCTTTATCCTATTTTCATACTAGCGCTCGTTTCCCTATGCTTTCTCTTTTGTTGTTATTGTTGTTAGCTCTATTCTATTTAAATCTTTCAATGTTCTTATGTACCCCAGTTACTATTGCATGTACATATTCGTGTTCTATTACACGTATATGTTAGGGGTGTAACGGTACACAAAAACCATAGTACGGTACGTACCTCGGTTTTGAAGTCAAGGTTCGGTACGGTTTTCGGTACAGTGGGGGAAAGTTTGGCTTTCCATGTTCCACTCAGGGGTGATGTAGTGTGCAGTAACTAACTGTACTTGTAGGGCTGTCAACGAATATTCCATATTGAAATTAATAATCGACTTGTAAAAAAATAAATAATTATTATTATATTAGATTGTGAAAAAAACAGCCCCCGGTGGGCGGTCGTTAGTGGTTAACATACCGTTGTATTCGTTCGGTACACTACACAGCCGTTCGGTACGGTACACACTGAAACTTGTTCGGTTCGGTACGGATATGTGTACCTTTACACCCCTAGTATGTACATACATACCAACTATTCGCCTGTTTTACTCCCCCCATCGATCATCCATAACAACACTTATCACCGACATTGAACGTTTCTCTCCTCCACATCGCCTGTGGTGCTTTTTTCCTATTGCTAGGTTTTTAGTGAGTTTCTCCTTACCTGCGCTGGGGTATGTCTCGGAGTGTTGCATTTATTTATTTTACATTTATTTTACAATTATTTTGGATTTCATGGTGGTTTTTCTTGACTTGTTTAAAGAAGACTTGTCCAGCCCATGGGGACATTACCTTGTGATTTTGGGCTTTACAAATACATTTGATTTGATTTGATCCATAGGAAACCAGGTCTGGCTTGGACCGACTTCAATATTTGACATTACATGCCAACATTTTGGGAAATTAGCTTACCGTCTTCTCCAAAGAGAGACAAGAAGATAGATACCAGTTTCCTCTCTGTGCGTTCAGTAGAAAGATATCTGGCTGCATGTTAGCCTAGCTTAGCACAATGAATGGAAGCGGACATGGCCGGTTAGCCTAGGCATTGTCCAACTAACACCTCTCCCGAAGGCTAACTGGCGTGTTCCTTTAAGTCGAAGTCACTTCATCCTGGTGATCTGGAGCTGGGTGTCAGTAGCGTTCGCCCAACTTGACACTCCGGCAGTCGCCCCCATCTCCGCCACTTTCCCTTTTACACCACAGAGCACATCTTCAGCTCCAGCGCCGAGACCAGTGAAGCTGAGAGCACCAGGCTGTAGTTACTCAGACTGCAACAACACGGCTCACAGTAGCTTCTTGGTGAGCAGGGAGAGGCCGGTGTGTGCGGGCTGCTAACGATTTGGAGAAATCCATGTATTTAATTTAATGCTAGAATGAACGATAGTCTATTATAAACGACCAGAAGGAGAATAAATCATATCCCGACCGGCAACACACACACACACACACACATACACACACACACACACACACACGCACACACACATACAAAACCTGGTATTGTGTGTGTGTGTGCGTGTGTGTGTGTGTGTGTGTGTGTGTGTGTGTGTGTGTGTGTGTGTGTGTGTGTGTGTGTGTGTGTGTGTGTGTGTGTGTGTGTGTGTGTGTGTGTAAGTGTGTATGCACGCGTGCAGGTCTGTGTGTGTGTGGCCGAGGTGACTGCAGTGTATAGTTTGTTTCAACATTGTGAAATAATGCAAGTTTTTTTCCTGGCTCCTGAGGCTTTAAGGGGGGAGCCAAGATAATAGGAAAACATGACATTTGACATGTGTGTGTTGCCGTACATGTCTTTGAAAAACCATCAGTCATAAGTGAAATTCATCAATCAATCATAGAGGAAAATTATTTAACATGAAATACTGTAGACCAAGAATTTGTCATGATCAGCATCCTTTCTGAAGGTATAGGCTACTGGTCCTGAGTCATGATCATCACCATTTCTGAAAGTATAAGCTAATGGTGCCAAGTCGTGATGTGAACTGACATTTTAATGATTTATTTACGTTCACATGAATTACAAAGAGACAAGGAACATAAACTGTATTTTTTTTATTGATCTTTTTCCCCCTCCATTTTCCTCCGATTTTCTCCCCATCCCAATGTTAGTCGTATGCCAATTCCCAATCCCCTTCCTGGTCGCTGCGCACTTACCCCCCACAGTCAGATCATCTGGGAGAGTGGAGGCTATCACGTGCTTCCTCCGACACATGTCCAGCCAATCAACCGCTTCTTTTCACCTGGCAGCGCGGATCCTCCCTGAGAGGGCGTAGCGTGTGGAAGGATCACACTATCCCACTCAGGTCCTATCCGCGCTTAGCAGGCGCCCCGACCGAACTGTAGGAGTCGCTGTTTACAACGACCCGGACCCACCCCGCCAGCTTCTCCCACCCTCTAATACAGCCAATTGTATTAGTGTGAACGGCCAGCCAAGCTGGTGACAACCCCGGAGCTGTGAGCTGGATTCGAACAGGCGAATCCAGCTCACAGCTCCGGGGTTGGTGACGAACGCAATCTCCGCTACGCCACCTAACCGCCTACATAAACTGTATTCTAAATGCAGCCAGATATTCAGAGACCTTTCCGTTGTGTTATGAGCTCAATTGACAAGCCTGGACAACAAGCCTAGACACACACGCACGCGCACACACCCACACATACATGCTTTCGAAGAAATACACACGCACGCACGCACACACACACACACACACACACACACACACACACACACACACACACACACACACACACACACACACACACACACACACACACACACACACACACACACACCAAAGATCAAGGTCCACTCAGACAGGGTAGGGTACTGTATGTGTACAGTATGTGTGTGTGGGTGTGTGTGTGTGAGAGAGAGAGAGAGAGAGAGAGAGAGAGTGTGTGTGTGTGTGTGTGTGTGTGTGTGTGTGAGTGTGCGTGTGTGTGTCTCTCTCTCTCATATTTTGTGGTGAAGTGTAGTTGTGTGCACATTGAACCTGTGTTAGTCCAGGTGCTGTATTGAATGGTTTTCAAGCCCATGTTTATGCTGATGACACAATTGTGTATTGTGTTGCTGACTCTTTACAACTGGCCATTGGGACCTTGCAACTGTCCGTTAATGCTCTTCAGGAAGCATTTATTCATCTTAAATTGGTACTAAATGCAAGTAAAACTAAATCCATGCTGTTTACTAGAGCCAGACATATTGAATGTAATGGTTTGTTTGCATATTATCCACTGTGGCTCGATGATAAATTGACATTTAGATACCATATAGACAACCTTGCCGGCAAGCTGCGACAGAAAACTGGCTTCTTGTACAGAAACTGAATCAGCTTTCCTTTGATTAGTAGGTAAAAAGATGGTTGAAGCAGTTTTCGTATCGGTCCTGGACTATGGTGATGTAATTTATAGACATGCTGTTGCTGCCACCGTTTCCACCGAGCACGTTCTGAGAAAGTCTTTTCTCTTAACGCTCCTGACTCATGGACTCACTTTAAAAGGTCAATACTAACCACTGTGTATGAATCTGTAACTGTTTGAGCTGGTTTTCTTTGTTTCCGTCTTGTGTTTTTGGAGATTTCCCCTGTTTTTAGCTTTGTTTCCATCTTTGAAGTTGTGTTATTACTTTTAAGTGTGTCTTATTTATGTATTTGTCTGTTTATTCATCATCATTGTAAATTATAAATAAAGGTTTGATGACGACGATGATGATATATAAAATATTGCTGGACATTTGAAAAGAGTTGTAGCGTTTTACCTTTTGTCAAGTAATCAATGAATCAAGTGGCGATTGATCTTATCGATCAGAACGTTACGTTGCCTTGCGATAAAGTAAATGGAGCTTGTGCAGATAATCCAGTGCAGATAGGAATCGCTTAGACTGAGATTGCATAACATTACTATCACATCATGTGTCCATACTATCACATCAAGTGTCCATACTATCACATCAAGTATCCATATAAAGTGTCCATACTATCACATGATATGTCTGGAGTATCTTCGTCCTTCCTTGCTTCTCACTCTCTCTCTCTCTCCCCCTATCCCCCCCCCCCCTCTCTCTCTCTCTCTCTCGCTTCCTATGAGATCACATAAAAAATTGTTATCAAGCCGTCATCTTCGAGAGGGCTGCCTGCTGCGAAGCGCGTGAAACAAACTTGACGACCTTTTTGGTGTTTTAAATATTTATATCTGTTGCGTCAACAGGGCGTGAGTCTATCTGAGGCCAGATGTGTGTGAGAGAGAGAGAAAGCAGGGAAGCAGGGAGGGAGAGAGAGAGAGGGGGGGATGAGAGAGAGGGGGGAGAGAGAGAGTGAGAGAGAAAGAAAGGAGAGCGAGCGAGAGCGAGAGAGAGAGAGAGAGAGAGAGAGAGAGAGAGAGAGAGAGAGAGAGAGAGAGAGAGAGATGAGGCCAGCAGGATGAGTGCTGCATCAGCCCGGCAGTTTGTTTGAAGAATTTCCTTCTTGTTTGTCAGCTGTCCGCTCTGACCAACAGGTCGTGCAGCTGGAGGTCATTCATAACTTCAGATGTACATGTGAGTGTGTGTGTGTGTGTGTGTGTGTACACACGCCCACACACAGACATGTGTCAAAATGCGTTCACTGTGTACCACCATGTGCATTCACAAGCGCACTTGAGGAACCACACACACACACACACACACACACACAGGACAAATGGATGTGGACATACAGTACACTCAGTGAAACACACACACACATTATGCACAGAACGGAAACACATGCACGCACGCACACACACACACACAGGACAAATGGATGTGGACATACAGTACACTCAGTGAAACACACACACACATTATGCACAGAACGGAAATACACATGCACGCACACACACACACACACACACACTCCAGACCCCCCCCCCCCCCACTGAGCAAGAGTCGAACCGAACCGTCTCTGCAAGACACCACAAATCTGCACCATATCACAGAGCAACATGGCAACACAGCACAGTCACAGTTTGATTAGCATGTAAGAGTTCATAAACACACAACAAACATGTGTGCACACATCCAGCACATGCACTCACACAAGTTAGACACACACACAGACGTACACACACATACTGTATATACACACACTCACACACACATACTGTACACACACACACACACACACACACACACACACACACACACACACACACACACACACACACACACACACACACACACACACACACACACACACACACACACACACACACACACACACACACACACACACACACACACACACACACACACACACACACACACACACACACAGATAGAGATAATCCCCCAAGGCAAGGATGGGTTTAATACATTTTCAGTTTGATCATTTCAGGAGGTTGATTTTCTTCAGATCTCATATGTTGAAAAGCTTTTTGGCAGCACGTCCTCCTATTAATCCATTAATCAGCCTTGGGAAGCAGTTCTGAGGCAAGCCGCCATAATATGCAGAGGATCACTGCGCTCGACCGTGTCGTCAGATTTTGGGGGGTTAAAAGATGATTGGCAGCTCTTGATGTGTGAAAAGCTGCCACAGAGAATCTCACTCACAGGGCTGATCTGCGTCTTCTTCTCTCTCCGCCCCTTCCTCCGCTTTTTGCACATGTTGCACTTTCTGCCATTTCTCAATACAAATAGGGCAGCATGACGTGTTGGGTTTTTATAATGTCATTGCGATATCGACTTACTTGTGCAAGTAACGCACGTCACAAAGAGCTGTGGAATAAAGAAAAATAGAATAATAAAGGAAATTATTATTATTATTATGTTTTTTTAATGCAAGCAAACAGTTCCTGGCCAATCACTAAAAGGATGTGACATTCAAGGCCAATCAAGTGGGGCCTTGCATTCGCGTGACGTACTGGACTAGGAAGTTAGCACAGTGAGGACCAATTAGGAAAAACATTTTGGCACAAGGTGATCAAATAACTTGATGAGAGTCCTTGTATGGCTGCAGGTAGGGGTGTATACAGAACAGTATCATGCCATAATATATCACACGATGAAACATGTGCACAATAAGCATTGTTGAGATGAAAAAGATGTGAAATCAACTCACAATTACTTCTCAATCACACCTCTAATCATTATAGGCAAAACTGCCCTAAGAATATCAGACTCATTTGCCATTTATGATGATTAGGTTATATAACATGTTACTATAACACCAACATTTTGCTTGCAATTCCACTAGGGGAATCTTTTACGTTTTATAATTGTCTTCATTTAGAGTTTTGATCCAAATACTGTGATAATATTGAATATTGAACCCAGTGTGTCATATCAAATCATATTCTGAACGTATCGTCACGACTCACGCCCCTAACTGCAAGTGAAGAAGACGGGAATTGAATATCAATTTTTTTTTGTTACAAACACACAAACAATAAGAAAATTATATCTTTGCTCGCTTCAGAAAAAAATACTTAAGTCGACTATACAAATCCTTAGTCGGGGACAGGCCTAAAGGTTGCTAATGAAAAAACAAGATAACACGCAGCAGGTTAACCGTCTGTAGTGTGATAGTAAAGGGTTAACCTTCTGTAGTGTGGTAGTGAAAGGGTTAAAAAAAAAAAGAGCGACATGTGTGCAGCTGGGCCCGGCCCACCCGTGGAACCCCACAAATCACTGAGCTGAAGGTTGATCCAGCCCCGGGTCGCTACAGGTACAGCTCTGGGTCCAGGCGGGGGAATGTGAAGAAGTACAGTATTTATGGGTACCCAGGGGCTGATGAGACCTGAGACAGATAGGGTGGCTGGTGGCCCCGACAGCTGTCTATGCAAATAGAGCGAGAGGGCATTATGGTCTCTGAAACACCCGCCACTGGGATACGCTTGGTGATACAGCACAGCCACACTGCATGGGCTCAATGCAATGTGATAACCAATAGTATCGCACGCACACACCACTCAAATGAGAGATTCTAATATGTTATTGCCATGGCCAGTTCCAAGACAGTTCAATGGATATCTGTGAACATGAGCTACTCTCTTCTCCCAAAGCCAGAAACCAGAGAAGTAAGAATCAAACTTGTGATGTCATCAGGTATAAAGTCTGGAGCTGCTCCATTGACAATGAATGGGAGACTGATTTTGTGTTTTTTTTTTAATATCCAAATGAGCTTTATTCTATAATATAATTATAATATAATATAATGCAGGACCTCTTTTAGGGGGTCTTTAATCAGCATGCAAACAAACTGGACATGCAATTGGAGCGGCACACACACACACACACATGCATTGTCTTTTTCTCAGTCGCCGATGCGATAGAGTCTCTGCGCCTAACCCATCTCGTCGTCCTTCCGCCCATGGGCAGCCGGGAGCATATAGGGCGTCAACGTGAGCCGCGCCCCGGGGACCAATCCAAGTGCTCCTGTCCGTCTTCGTCAAGGACGCCACAGCGTTAGCAATCTGTTGTTGTGCATGTTTTTCCATTGGGTTTATCTTATCAGGGGGGAAACCCTTGCGAGCACAGGGAGAACATGCAAACTCCACACAGAAAGGCCTGGGAGATACCCCACATGGGTACCTGGCGTCATGGAAACCTGGTCCCCAAGCGGGAATCGAACCCTGGACCTTCTTGCTGTGAGGCGACAGTGTTAACCACTACACCACCGTGCCACTCAGTAGTGGTCTCAGTTCTGGAACAGAACATGTACCTACACAGTATGAACTCAGAATGTTCCCCTGGTTGCTCTCAGTGTCATCTATAAAATGTTTCCCAATTCACCATCTATGGAGCAGCTTCAGACTTTATACTCGAAGGCATCGCAAGTTTGAGTTTTAACACTCTAGTTTTTGGGGATTTGGGAGAGAGTTGCTCATTTTCACTAATATTTGTTTGTACCGTCTCAGCTTACCGTCTTCTCCAGAGAGAGTCAAGAAGATAGATACCAGTTTCCTCTCTGTGCGTTCAGTAGAAAGCTATCTGGCTGCACGTTAGCCTAGCTTAGCACAATGAATGGAAGTGGACAGTGCCGGTTAGCCTTCAGGAGAGGTGTTAGTTGGACAATGCCTAGGCTAACCGGCACTGTCCGCTTCCATTCATTGTGCTAAGCTAGGCTAACGTGCAGCCAGATAGCTTTCTACTGAACGCACAGAGAGGAAACTGGTATCTATCTTCTCGTCTCTCTCTGGAGAAGACGGTAAGCTAATTTCCCCAAATGTTGGTGTGTTCCATTAACGTTAGCATCGCGGGACATTAGAAACGCCGACCTCATCACAGGTTTATGTATAGTGTATCGTGCGGCTACCGTTCTACAGTGACCAGCATTACCACCGGTTCATCGTACCGAGCTAGTGTGCTTATCCAGGCTGGGCGGCCTAACCTTGTGCCGCCATCCGAGGAGTCCTAGACGAGAACCGTGTGGATATGTACACTGGATAACCTACACCGACGAATGCAGAGCCCTTTTCGGCTGGATTATATTGCTTTGGTACTGTGGCTGCTGGAGCAGAGAACCGTCTACCCCACTACCGTGTGGGATCTACCCTGTGAGGAGCCCCGTCGAGCCCGCCTCTAGGACCCAGAGGCTGGCTAGCTTTCATCCATGCTGCAATGCATACCGGAGTATAGCTGTTGCTTTGTCTAAGGACCAAAGGATTATTGCACCGTCTCCTGTACCTGGAGTCTCTTTATTCCTCGTTGATCCAGACTTTTGCTCCCGACAATTCCTCTCCCCTGCTGGCTTACAACCGGAGGGAACCCCCTTAGTATCTCCAGCTGACCTATGAGTGTGCCTTATATAATTCTTATGCTACAGGTGGTATTAATTATCCCCATCGTAATATGCTCATCGACTTACGCTCTTGACCTATTTATGCACATTCTTCGCCATACAAGCGCGACCCTAATTCTCAATACTGTAATCTACTATTGATGCTCTTCTAATAAATATTCCAAACAGGACTTTCTTTGTTAAGCCGTGTTATTGTGTGGGTGTTCATCATATATACCGTGTACTGTATGGCCAGTAATTAAAGTACATAACTAAGTAGTGGTTTAATGATACCATACTCTCAATACAGTCAGGGAATTGTACCCCTCAGTTACAATTGGTCCTTCGAGCCGGAGGAATATCAGTGTAATATCTAAATATAATATTGATATTAACCATGGCCAGCGGTGAACACTCCACAAACGGCTCTCCTAAGCTAGAACACCCGCAGCGCAGACGGCAGCCACCTCCTTACTTAGAGGACTATGAATGGAAGTGGACAGTGCCGGTTAGCCTTCAGGAGAGGTGTTAGTTGGACAATGCCTAGGCTAACCGGCACTGTCCGCTTCCATTCATTGTGCTAAGCTAGGCTAACGTGCAGCCAGATAGCTTTCTACTGAACGCACAGAGAGGAAACTGGTATCTATCTTCTCGTCTCTCTCTGGAGAAGACGGTAAGCTAATTTCCCCAAATGTTGGTGTGTTCCATTAACGTTAGCATCGCGGGACATTAGAAACGCCGACCTCATCACAGGTTTATTGTTGGTCAATGACCACAGATTATGACAACAAATTAGGCAAAAGTGCTTATTATAGCAGCATGCCTGGGAGTGTATGATTCAGCTTCAGGATACGAAGAATATTCAAAGAGTTATCCATCCAAATAGGGTTTGTTCCACACCAGTACAAACCTACTGGCCCCTACTGAGCGGAGAGTGAGACTGACACAATGATGAATGGCCGTGAGGTCTGGTCACAGCTCTACTCATTCCTCTCATTCACGGTCTCGGGTGAGAGTAGGGAAGAGACTCACTTCAAAAAGGGGAAGTTTAGTGAAAAAAACCCAAATGGCCACAATCAGCTGATACTGCAAGGATCAGTTCCCTTTAAAAAAATTAAATAAAAAAAATAGTCTTACTTTTAGAACACCGACAACAACTCAGTGTCCTGGCTCTATAACGTCAGTCGCACAGTCTGAAGGCCGAGCGGTGTGTGAAGTTGATTTTGAGAAAGTAAATTAATAATATACATGTAAAAGATGTTTTCCCTCTCTCTCCGTAATGCCAACAGGGATTAACTCGTTGGCACGGAGCGGCGGCACCAGCATTCTCCGAATGATTCCCTGATTAGAGCTAATTCCGACGTCACCTCCCCGCGCCTCAGAGCATTCCACCGCCTCCTTCTATTTCAGAATCAGGTATTTGCTTGATTTCTCTTCATTTGGCCTGAAGAAGAAAAAAAAGAAAAGAGAAACAGGCCCCGTGAGCGAGGCTGAGCCAAGAGTCCTTGTGGAGAACTCTCCGCTTTGCTCCCGGCGAGATCTGTCCAAACTTTAACAGTTGCCGGGGCAAAATAAGTGCACATGACAAGAGGCCGGGGGATGGGGGGGGGGACTGATTCCCATGTGATTGGTTGATAATTGCCATGTTCGGAATGATGGAAAGATTCTTTGGAATCTGTGGCCCGTCGACGCCACTCGTGAGTAATTTACTGTACATGAAAGAGAGGGCAGGTGGGTCTGAGAGACTGATTAACAGAGGCCAATATGTTATTTCTATGCTGGGTTAACTTCATGGTCCTCAGACACAAGAAAATTAACTAGGAAGCAGAGCTGGGTTGAAATATTTGGTCTAAAGTTATTTTGAATTACATCATCATTTGGTTGATTGACATTTCCCCAGCAAAGTAGAATCAATACGCGTGCAACAGGTGAACATAGTGGACCCTTTTCTCGTCAACGTCATCGTGTACTTCCGGAACCAAACATGCACATGTGTCTTTTTTGGAGAGACTCCGAGGACATTCTGGGTGAAAGCGTATGCAGCGACAGGTTGTCAGACAGGGCTTGCAGAGACAGGGCTTGCAGGGACAGGTTATCGGACAGGGCTTGCAGGGACAGGTTGTCGGACAGGGACATGTTATCGGACAGGGCTTGCAGGGACAGGTTATCGGACAGGGCTTGCAGGGACAGGTTGTCGGACAGGGACATGTTATCGGACAGTGCTTGCAGGGACAGGTTATCGGACAGGGCTTGCAGGGACAGGTTATCGGACAGGGCTTGCAAGGACAGGGCTTGCAGGGACAGGTTATTGGACAGGGCTTGCAGGGACATGTTATCGGACAGGGCTTGCAGGGACAGGTTATTGGACAGGGCTTGCAGAGACAGGTTATCGGACAAGGCTTGCAGAGACAGGTTATCGGACAGGGCTTGCAGGGACAGGTTATCGGACAGGGCTTGCAGGGACAGGTTATCGGACGTCACATGGTTTCATCCAGACTGTCCCCGGAGACTCGCATTCCCTTTCACATCATCATTGTTTACAAATAAAAGACTATTCTAGCATTTGAGTCCAGGTTCAATTTGACCTGAGCTTAAAATGGATGCAGATACTAAAAATTACGGAGGGTGATGGAAGGGGATTGAAGTACAACTCTGTGCCAAAATATGTAGCCTAAGGGAGGAGTCGAAACATGACTGTACGATAACCTCTGATCTTTACTTTACGATTACACAAGGATATATTATTACTGATAGTTAAAACCAATGGGAACTGGAAAAACATGGGTAACGCTTTAGATTACAGCCTACAACATACAGTGTAATTACTCTGGCATTACGGTGTAATCTTTTGTACGGTGTACCAGTACAGTACCTACAAATACATATATGTAGGTACAGGGGAACAAGGTGTTACGTTATGGAATAAGGGGGTAAGAATTTGGGATCTTACAAATACTAACTCTAACTTATACTGTAGTTATTATTTAACTACAGTACTGTACAACCTACTAAGCAATCATCTGGAGGTTTGGAAGGAACATAAGAGAATATTATTTAACCTGTGGGTACCTATTCCATTATTACACAGCATGACCATAAAACTGAGCTAAGATCTGAACGTTTCAGGGAAGATGTAGTGATTATATCTGCAGCACCTAATTTTATTTTATTTCAGACAGGCAAACTACATTACTCCTTCATCATTTTGTGGTACTTAAAATAACTACGGGGTACTAAATCTGTGTGTTTACTTGGGAACAAAGGTCCAGGGGACAGTGTATCGTCATGGATACTGTCGGCCTCTGAAGACTGTCTCAGCTGTCGTTAACCTCACTAGCAAACGTCATTACTGGACGTTGGTTCATGGCCTGGTGGCTCCGCCAACTCTCTGTCACTTACTTGTGCTTCACTCTCTGTCACTCTCTGATGCTTCACTCTCTGATGCTTCACTCTCTGATGCTTCACTTTCTGGTGCTTCACTCTCTGATGCTTCACTCTCTGATGCTTCACTCTCTGATGCTTCACTCTCTGGTGCTTCACTCTCTGGTGCTTCACTCTCTGATGCTTCACTCTCTGGTGCTTCACTCTCTGGTGCTTCACTCTCTGATGCTTCACTCTCTGGTGCTTCACTCTCTGGTGCTTCACTCTCTGATGCTTCACTCTCTGATGCTTGATGCTTCACTCTCTGGTGCTTCACTCTCTGGTGCTTCACTCTCTGATGCTTCACTCTCTGATGCTTCACTCTCTGGTGCTTCACTGTGTTTACTTGGGAACAAAGGTCCAGGGGACAGTGTATCGTCATGGATACTGTCGGCCTCTGAAGACTGTCTCAGCTGTCGTTAACCTCACTAGCAAACGTCATTACTGGACGCCTGTAGCTGTTCCGCAACCGTTCCTACTTCCGGGGTAGGCCTGATTGGCCCCGACAGGCACGTGACCCGCCGCGGCCACGCCCCGCGGCAGCCCCAGGAGCAAGCGCGCTACTGCTGGAGTTCGCTTCGCCTTTCACATCGCTGCCGTTGGCGAAAGCAGGATGAGAGGCGAGAGCGTAGATTTCGCTGTGTATCATTTAATCATTTAACATTTGAAAGGCATACATTGTTGTCATACAGAAGTACAGAATACTTTTATCCAAAATGCTTCTTACTGTTACACTGTTAGAGACTGTGCAGTGCACGGCTTTAGTCTCACTCGAGTGAGGAAGACCGCTGGTTCTCCAACATACAGCGGTGTGCTCTTCAGAATGTACCGGGAGAAACGTTTACTGTACCCCGCAGACATAAGCGTCTCACAGGGCTGAGCTGTGCACGGCTTTAGTCTCACTCGAGTGAGGAAGACCGCTGGTTCTCCAACATACAGCGTTGTGCTCTTCAGAATGTACCGGGAGAAACGTTTACTGTACCCTGCAGACATAATAAGCATATAAGCAGTGCTTACTAACGTTATTAGTTACGTTATTTCTGACCGAATTAGTCATTCATTTGTCTGCTTTCGCCAACGGCAGCGATGTGAAAACTCCAGCAGTAGCGCGCTTGCTCCTGGGGCTGCCGCGGGGCGTGGCCGCGGCGGGTCACGTGCCTGTCGGGGCCAATCAGGCCTACCCCGGAAGTAGGAACGGTTGCGGAACAGCTACAGGCTTACTGGACGTTGGTTCATGGCCTGGTGGCTCCGCCCACTCTCTGTCACTTACTTGTGCTTCACTCTCTGTCACTCTCTGATGCTTCACTCTCTGATGCTTCACTCTCTGGTGCTTCACTCTCTGGTGCTTCACTCTCTGGTGCTTCACTCTCTGGTGCTCTCTGGTGCTTCACTCTCTGGTGCTTCACTCTCTGGTGCTTCACTCTCTTGTGCTTCACTCTCTGGTGCTTCACTCTCTGGTGCTTCACTCTCTGGTGCTTCACTCTCTTGTGCTTCACTCTCTGGTGCTTCACTCTCTGGTGCTTCACTCTCTGATGCTTCACTCTCTGATGCTTCACTCTCTGGTGCTTCACTCACTGGTGCTTCACTCTGATGCTTCACTCTCTGGTGCTTCACTCTCTGGTGCTTCACTCTCTATCACTTACTTGTGCTTCACTCTCTGATGCTTCACTCTCTGATGCTTCACTCTCTGATGCTTCACTCTCTGGTGCTTCACTCTCTGATGCTTCACTCTCTGATGCTTCACTCTCTGGTGCTTCACTCTCTGATGCTTCACTCTCTGGTGCTTCACTCTCTGGTGCTTCACTCTCTGATGCTTCACTCTCTGATGCTTCACTCTCTGGTGCTTCACTCTCTGGTGCTTCACTCTCTGATGCTTCACTCTCTGATGCTTCACTCTCTGGTGCTTCACTCTCTGATGCTTCACTCTCTGATGCTTCACTCTCTGGTGCTTCACTCTCTGATGCTTCACTCTCTGATGCTTCACTCTCTGGTGCTTCACTCTCTGTCACTCTCTGGTGATTCAGTCTCTGATGCTTCACTCTCTGATGCTTCACTCTCTGGTGCTTCACTCTCTGATGCTTCACTCTCTGATGCTTCACTCTCTGGTGCTTCACTCTCTGGTGCTTCACTCTGGTGCTTCACTCTCTGGTGCTTCACTCTCTGATGCTTCACTCTCTGGTGCTTCACTCTCTGGTGCTTCACTCTCTGATGCTTCACTCTCTGGTGCTTCACTCTTTGATGCTTCACTCTTTGATGCTTCACTCTTTGATGCTTCACTCTCTGGTGCTTCACTCTCTGGTGCTTCACTCTCTGGTGCTTCACTCTCTGGTGCTTCACTCTCTGGTGTTTCACTCTCTGATGCTTCACTCTCTGGTGCTTCACTCTGTCACTCTGATGCTTCACTCTCTGGTGCTTCACTCTCTGATGCTTCACTCTCTGATGCTTCACTCTCTGGTGCTTCACTCTCTGATGCTTCACTCTCTGATGCTTCACTCTCTGGTGCTTCACTCTCTGATGCTTCACTCTCTGGTGCTTCACTCTCTGATGCTTCACTCTCTGGTGCTTCACTCTCTGATGCTTCACTCTCTGATGCTTCACTCTCTGGTGCTTCACTCTCTGGTGCTTCACTCTCTGGTGCTTCACTCTCTGGTGCTTCACTCTGGTGCTTCACTCTCTGGTGCTTCACTCTCTGGTGCTTCACTCTCTGGTGCGCTTCACTCTCTGGTGTTTCACTCTTTGATGCTTCAATCTCTGGTGCTTCACTCTATGTCCCTCTCTGGTGCTTCGGTGTAAACACACATTGACACATTTTGAAGTGAACGTCTCCTCACATTCTAATTTGCTGAAGGGAAAACAGTCCTGCGACTTCACGTGAGTAATATCGCACAGTAATGTCACAGCAAACGCAATCATTTGATAGGAATATGCAGGGAAACACATATCTTTGAGATCCATCTTGATACGTTTGGTTTTGGTAAAAGTATCCTACATGTCTCGTCTCTCACAAAGTATTCCACATGCACCGATTGGTTATCTCTTCTTCCTGGAGGCGGGCCTTACTGTGCGTGAGTGTTCTTATAGGTCATGTCTCGACGGCCACCGCAAAAGATGTCGATCTTGAAGAAAAGTTTGACAGATTCCCCCACAGAGATATTAACGTTACATATTATTTGGAGAAACGTTTTATCATTGAAAATATCATTACATTTAAGTCAATGCGCACTGTTAGATAATATACAACAGTGTGGTGATGCAAGTTGATTCTAGTAAAAAAGGACAGTGTATTTGCCTAAATCTTGAGACACCTCATGCTGTCTCATTTTAAATGTAGAAAAAAGTAGGAAGCCGGACCAGCACTCTCAGGTTTAGACAATTTTTTATCGCAGCCGAATACAACAGACATGCTTCCGAACAGGTGTTCCTTCTTCAGTGTTAATGGCTATGTAAAATGTAAATGTAAATACTGTATGTAGATTGTAGGCGAGACAGACTCATTACTGTGCACAGATATGTACAGTATGTACAGGACTGATGCCTGGAGCGCCCTCCCGACGCCAGCAGACACATAGAAAGGCTGCGCTTTACGAGACAAGTTTTTACACACAGACATATTTTATACAACTCCATCGTAGGGGAAACACTGCAGGGTAGGCGGTTTACTGAAGTGCAGTACCAAAGACCCTTCAGACTATGTAAGGAAGATACACAAGATCAACCAGCAGCAAACAAGACACATCCACTTTCCAATTCCATTACAATGTGAAACAGAAGTTTAAAAAGCCCCAAAAAGTCAAAAGCACCAAGGTGGATTGTTTAAGTAAAAAAAACTTCCGTGACCTCCTTTCACAACACACAAGGCCTGGTATTGAAACCCGTCTATACGATGAATACACCACCTGATCGACAGCAAACAGGATGTCTCTCTGGGCTGCGTGAAGTGTGCGGTGACTCGGTGAGCAACCTGCAGGTCTGGAGAACAGCTGAGTGCTGTAGCGACCTGGCCGCCTCCGTCTCTGACTCAGCACATCAGCCGTCGTTCTGCAACGTCACGGACGGAGTTGCCGGCTGCGGCGGGTTAATGATTCTCTCTTTCACACAGTTACCAGCCACAGACGATAGCATTTTAATGTGTGTGTGTGTGTGTGTCGGTGCGATACAGTATGTGTGCGTGCGTGCGCGCGCATGTGTGTGATGTCTTTAAGGCAATTCGATGTCGATGGTCTTGAGATCACTGTTGATTGGTGCAGGACATGGATTTGAAATGTCATTCTCTTTAGTTTTCTCTTTCTTGCTCTTCTTCTTAACTATTTTCATCTCTCTTTCTCCCTTCCTCACTCTTTTTCTTCATCTTTCTTTCTTTCTTTCTTTCTTTCTTTCTTTCTTTCTTTCTTTCTTTCTTTCTTTCTTTCTTTCTTTCTTTCTTTCTTTCTTTCTTTCTTTCATTCATTTGTTCGTTCTCCCTCTCTCTATTTACAAGAGCACACACACGCAGACACACACAAGGGTGTGTGTGTGTTAGTGTGCTCTCGTTTGTGTGTGTGTGCTCTTGTGTGTGTGTGTGTGTGTGTGTGTGTGTGTGTGTGTGTGCTATTGTGTGTGTGCTCTTGTGTGTGTGTGTGCTCTCGTGTGTGTGTGTGTGTGTGTGTGTGTGTGGGTGTGCTCTATCGTGTGTGTGTGTTTGTGCTCTCGTGTGTGTGTGTGCTCTATCGTGTGTGTACGTGTATGTGTGTGTGTGTGTGTGTGTATACGTGTGTGTGTGTGTGTGTGTGTGTGTGTGTGCTCTCGTGTGTGTGTGTGTGTGTGTGTGTGTGTCTCTCTAGCAGCTCTCTAGGTCTCCTGGCTCCAGCAGTTCTCTCCAGGGACTCTCTAGTGCTGCCTCCTCACAGCAGCTGTAGCTCCGGTCTGACTAGCGTCCTCTGTGAGCGACAGGTACCAAGTGTTCGCTTGGCTCTGAGGAGCACGCATGGCAGACAGCTGGACAGAGACAAGGGCAGAGGAGACAGGGGTGCAGCACCCAGGAAACAGCTGCTCTGCTAGGGCAGGGTGATATGGGGGGGTATGTTAGATAGATAGATAGATAGATAGATAGATAGATAGATAGATCGATAGATAGATAGATAGATAGATAGATAGATAGATAGATAGATAGATAGATAGATAGATAGATAGATAGATAGATAGATAGATAGATAGATAATTGTATGTACAGTATATGTATAATAATAATAATAATAATAATAATAATAATAATGTACTTTATTTGTATATCACATTTCATACAATAATTGCAGCCTAAAGTGCTTCACAGCAGTAAAATAGACATAATATGTGCATACAATAATAAATACAAATATTGATTGATAAAAACCAAACAGACTTAAATTGACTCACACAGTCTTTCTCCCCTGTTAGATGAATATGTAAACATGTGTATATGTATATGTATGTGTAAATGTATATGTATATTTACAGTATATGTATAGGTATAGGTATGGAAAATCAGATGTCAGTTAATAATGACATGTTTCCTAATCAGTTTATGTTTCCTAATCAATGTTCATCATATTGGATTACAAGGTAATGAGACGTCTCCATGTGATAAAGTATTCAACTCAGACTGTACTGTAACTTTTAATTGACATTCTCAAATATTTACTTTTTAATAACTGATTTAAACGACTGGGTAAGAGGTGAGATACAATATCAAAATATTATTCAAATGTTCTTTGTGACATTGATCAAATATTTCAGAAATAATTTTGAGAAATCTGAATTGAGAAATATAATAATCTATTTATTTTTTATTATTATCTCTCCCCCCCCCCCCCCCCCCCCCCTTTCTTTTTCAGTTTTTCTCCCCTCCCAATGTTAGTCATTATGCCAATTCCCAATCCCCTTCCTGGTCGTTGCACACTACGGTCGGTCGGTCTGGGAGGGCGGAGACTGTCACATGCTTCCTCCGACACATGTGTACCCAGCCCACCACTTCTTTTCACCTGGCAGCGAGGACTCTCACTGGGAGAGTGTAACGTGTGGAAGGTCACATTACCTCCCTCCAGATCCTTCCCTCGCTGTGCAGGCGCCCCGACCGAACTGTAGGAGTCGCTGTTTACAACGACCCGGACCCACCCACCGGCTTCCCTCCCACTGACTCTGCCAATTGAGCCAGTATGACGGCCGGCCAAGCCGGAGGCAACGATGACAGCCGGATTCGATACCAGTGTCTCTCGCGTTGGTGACGAGCGCTTAGTCCGCTGCGCCACCCAGCTGCTATGAGAAATATAATTATTAATGAATAATTCATACTTTATGCTAGTAAGAGGGATTTACAGGTAGCTTGTTTAAATATGTAGATGGAGTTAGCTAGATCTCTTAATCTAGTCTATCATGTATACAGGATGTGCTATTAAGCCTACAAAGTGTGCATCTTATTTTAATCTACTTTAATCCACAATAAGTATTATGTATTGTCTACTTGTCTGGGGGCTGAGTCATTCTAATTTCCTATGTATAATTCCTCTCTCTGCAAGATAACACTTAATAATCGTTCCAAGTTAAATGCATTGAGTATGTGCTAAGTGCCTTAGCCTTATTAAGCGTGCGCGCACACGCACGCACACACACACACACAGTAGTGTGAGCTACTTAACAACAACTGAGTCACAACTGTACAACACAGTGGGGTGCCCAGGGTGTGGTCAGCAATATGATTGGCTGTTAGGGGAGGATGGGGGGGCAAACAATTGAGGAAGCTGCAGCCACAGTAACAACTGACATTGGGAAGTAAGAAAGAAGAAAAAAACAGACCTGCAAGAACCACACTGCTAAATAAATAGAGAACAAGGGGGGGGAAAGAGACTAATCTACTATAATGGGTAGAAGCTGAGTACACCATCTGCTATTTGATGGCATATCAGTAGTGACAGGTGGAAACGCCCACACAAGGAAATGTGGATACAAAAAATATGGCAATCTCTATCTTTTTTTTAACAGGTTCAAGACACTTGTGAGTGGGGAGGACGTCCCAGGAAATGGGCATTTCTCAGAAACTCAAGAACTCCACCCCTGTCTCAGATCCTTTAAGTGTCTACAGTATAATGAGGGCATTGGGTCAAAATACAGTAAGACAGTACATGAACGTTGATCATTAGCTTATAGTACAAAAAGAAAGACACATTCTTGTGTTGTGCCTTTTTCTATATGACGATTCTGTCAGGTGAATGAACACCTTGCAATTCTAAGAAATACGCTTTTCAGGAATTAAGAAATAAATAAATAATCCAATGGGTTCAGTGTTTTCTGTTAATATCCCTTGGACCATTAAACCGAACACATACCGTAAAAACGACCGGGTAAACCTTCGACACCGGAGTTAACCCTTTCAGATGTACGGAATCTGGAGAACCCGACACTCTTTAACCTCTTAACCTGCGCCCCCAAAAGTGGCCTTTTTAGTTTTTACTGCATACTTTTTTTGGAAACCAAAACAACATACTTTAAATACTTATAGCACATGCATGAGCCTGGTCTCCGTTGAAAGATGACATTCTGAAGTGTCTGATGAAGAAAATTCACTTTTAGTGCTAATGAAATAGAGTAACATAGGTCTGAACTTGAGTTGCAGAAAAACTTGTTACTCAAGTTTTTCTGTAGTAGTTAGTAGTCCAGAGGTAGTATTTCCCCAGAAGGTGGTATGGCTTACAAATCCATACGGACCCATAGCCTGAAGCCTTATGAAGTACATGTCCAAATTTCATAAAGATCCATTCAGAAATGAGTGATTAGGAGTGATTTTTGTAAACTGTGTACAAAAGAAAAACTCAGTTTTCTCATAGACTTCAATTCATTCAGCTGTTTTTCTCTTCCTGTTTTCGCTCGTTTTGTTTTTTAGATTCATACATCCCCACGTGGGGTATCATTGGAAAGGCACACTCATTGGCTACAACCCTCCACAATCATTTTCGAGATCATCGCAAAATGATTGACAGAACTAGAGCCCCAAGAGTCGGGAGTGGTATTTTGCGCAATACCGTGTACTTTGCACAAGCCTCAAATACCGGCATGTAACTCGAGAACCGCTGAACGGATATATATATATGTATATATATATACTCTAGGATTCCGAGATAGAATTATCAGAACCTTACGCATGAAAGGGTGAATTTGCTTTCACGAGGGCAGCTGTGATAAAACGTATTCCCGCGTCACTCTGTACTTGTGAAACATAGATTTTGCTTTCCTTCACCTGCTTCTCACTGAGAAATTATAACGTGATGACTGGATTACATTCAAATGCCTTTTTCTCGTCTTTTCCTGGAATTACTCAGAATCACCCAAACCATACTCATATTCAAAATGGTATAAAACGGAAATGTACGGATGAAAAACAATCTGTTTTGTGCATTTTGACTGGAAGCAACTCACTGACAATCGACGGGTGTATTAGACCCATAGCTATAATATAAGATATATTTTAAGCACTCGCAAATGTTGCAGTCTAAAACTATATCCCTTGAATAAAGACCTGGCGCTGAAGGGGGATCAGCGCCCCCTGCTGCTGGTGGTCAATGTGTTAAGAAGCGGTACGAAAAACACGTTAGTCGACATATAAGACACTCAATCAATGATTCAATCAAATCAGTTAGCAGGTTCATTAAAGTGTGTTGGTGAGAAAACCAATTAAAATCTTAACTACATCACAACAAACCAGGCGACAACGGAACAATCATTTATGTAGCCGAGGGGAGACACAGCGATGTAGGAGGAGGAAGTTACTACATGAGTTCACAGTGAAACTGTTCATTCATGTCAAATGACAGACACCTGAGAGGAAAATGATGACTTTGAAAGCATGCATGCGAGACACACACATCTATAGAAAGAAAAAAGAAAAAAACAGTATGAAAGTACGCAAAACCCAGTGAATTCTGGACTCTGATCACTTTGGGGATAGACAAATAGACACACGTCAACTGAGAGAGAGAAAGAAGAACGCATGTGACAGTTCAACGATCCTCAGAGAAGGACTTGGAATGGAACACGTTCTTTGTATTCATAACGTGTTGACAGAAAATTACAGACCGACAGATATATACTGTATATCTTAATATTTATTTATTTAATATTTACCCAGGGTAGGTTCTCTGAGCACGAATGCCCTTTTTCAGCAATGCCCTACTTCACATTCACAGTGTGCCCCATTATGCATGTTGGGCAGACTGTGTTCAATGTAGGTTTAAATTATAATGTATTTATTTTTTACAGTTGGCGCACTTGGCAGCTCATTGCCATCAATGTGTACAATGATGTGAATGGATACATACCACATGATTTACTCTCATAATTAGTCCTGTGATTTTAAAGAGTGTACATTCACCATTTGCCGATATTTACTGTATCATTTACATTGCAATCCCTATCACAATCCCACTTGGTACACTGACTGTATATTTTGACTGTATATTTTATAATGTATATACATAACATAGAAAATGTATAACCCGGTCCGTATTTTATTCTAATTCTTATTTTTATTGTTATTTGTAACTTTTGTTTTTGACTACCTAAATGTTTACCGTTTACTGGGAGTGATCTGTAGTGCCAAATGTCCCTCGGGATAAACAAAGTATTTCTATTCTATCTATTCTATTGCTCCATATTGAAGCAGGTCACTGCATTTCATGCTTCAGGGAGGAAGGCTGCTCTGTTGTGCTGCTCTCTGTATGTAGACATGTATCTCGTGCGCACAAATTAACCAAAATGTGGGAACGAATTTGATCTGTTGTGAGCACAAATTAATAAAACTTTGGCAAACTAATTATATCTTGTACACACTCCGGGGCTCCGAAGAGGACAAACTGTATTGTGATGTATTAGGGGAAGCAGACTAGTGGCTATAGGTGCACTGAGCTGTGGCAGAGACCAGGGTAGATAGAAAAGCCGCCAGTGGTGGGAGAAGTGGAGACACCCTGATAGAATGGCACTGTGATAAAGGTCCTACATTAAAATAATTATACTTAAATATAAGGATTAGTCAAAGTAAAAGTATTTCCATTTCTGATGCAGTCTATACATTAGCTAAAACGGTTGACCATCAACCTATGCTTGCCCTGATGGCTTCCTCCTAAAGTCGGCTTGCTCAAAATAAAAAAAACATATATTTTTATGAAGAAGAGTCGAAGAGTCTTGTATATTTACTTAATTAAAAGTTAAGTTGTGTAATGTAATGTAATATTGTGGTAAAAAGGGAGACCTTTGCTTTGAGTACAAAGTTCTTTAAAATGGAAGAACTCATTAATTTGTACTTAGTTGTCAGTAAAGTGTCTGAGTAAAAGTACTCAGTTACTTTCCAGGCCTGCAGGCCACAGTGGTCATATCTTATCAGGGAGAATAGAGGAGGGAACGCCGGCTGGTGTTATTTCCGCTGGCACCCTTTCACATCTCTGTCGGCTGTGGACGGACCACTAATGTGTGTGTGTGTGTGTATGTGTGTGGATGTGTGTGTGTGTGTATGTGTGTGTTTGTGTGTGTGTCTGTGTGTGTGTGTGTCTGTGTGTGTGTGTGTGTGAGTGGATGTGGATGTGTGTATATGTGAAGGTGGCTTATCATCGTTAATAATGTGTGTGTGTGTGTGTGTGTGTGTGTGTGTGTGTGTGTGTGTGTGTGTGTGTGTGTGTGTGTGTGTGTGTGTGTGTGTCTGTGTGTGTGTGTGAGTGGATGTGGATGTGGATGTGTGTATATGTGAAGGAGGCTTATCATCGTTAATAATGTGTGCACTGTATTTGTGTGGGAGTGAGTGTGTGTGTGTGTGTGAGTGGATGTGGATGTGTGTATAATGTCAAGGAGGCTTATCATTGTTAATAATGTGTGTACTGTATTTGTGTGAGTGTGTGTGTGTGTGTGTGTGTGTGTGTGTGTGTGTGTGTGTGTGTGTGTGTGTGTGTGTGTGCATATACATATGCATGCATGTGTGTATGTGTATGTACGCAGCAGTGTGTGGGGTTTATCAGTATTAATAAACGCCTTCAAACAGGGAACGCGATCACCTCAATAAAAAAACAGTGAACAAATGTCCCCTCTGACTCATGTTGTATGTAACTCCCAAAGCAAGCACTTACTGAAACGCGACACACAAAGGTCGACTCGTATGTTATTGACCATTGTCACGCTTGTTTCCAGGGTACCGACACGATCCTCCACCAAATAACACACATTGTTATAGTATTAGCTGCTCAGAAGGGGCGCCTCTGTAACCACTGTGTTCTATGGGTGGGTTGGGTGGCTGGTGAATGCATGCACACACTATGTGGACGTGTTGGCTGAGCTGCGATGCCAGATTCACCGCCCACACGCTCCACGCCTGCACGCCTTTCCAAGCAGTGTTCTGGGACCTGGCATCCAGGTTCGAACCGGGAACCTCCGGATTACCAGACGACTGCTAGGGCCTTTTTGGTAAAGGATATCGGACAAAATTCAACCAAATTTTGTATTCAACCAAAAAGTGGGGCCCTTTTCAACTAAAATCACGTTCGGTCACATAATTCCAATTGAAACGAGTGACACGATGTGATTGATATACACAATAAACCTGGGGCTTCGGTGGTCCGGGGCCCCGGGACATCTGCCTGGCATGCCCAGTCGGTAACCCGGGCCTGCATTACCTCCCAGCCTCTGCTTTAACATTCACACACGATCCGACGTGATGAACACAATTCCACTCCTTATACACGGTACATAAAAATACCACCGGCGCACAGCCATCCATCAAATGATAGACGCTGGATGTTTTTACAGCGCGTGACGTTCCTTGACTCGAGAGGTCCCTGGAATGCAGTGTCCAGGGCCGCGATTAATATCGGCGCGGCAGGTATAGGAGAGGCTCCAACAGCGGGGGACTCCGTATCGTATGTCTCTCCCAACGTCTGTCCGCCTGGCATTCCTGCTTCCCCGAGCCGAGGGTTCCCATCCATCCTCGCGCGCCGGGCAGTCTGTCCGCTACCTGCCTACGTTCGGTACCATGTCACATTTCTCTCACACTCCCGCATGCGCGCACACACCTACATTCTTCCAGTCGGGGCAGTATGGCGTTGGGATCACCTATGTAAAGTAATCCTAATAGCCAGAGAGCAGCGTCTCAACAGTATCACTGGCTGAAGCCGGATATTGGACCGGTGAGTCCCGACACCTGATAGGCTGACGAGGATGTTCCCTGATGTGAGAAATCCTACACACAATGTCCTCGATGGCTTCCACAGAGGACCCAGTGAGACGCGTATTGACAGTGTGAGTAACCCCTGCATTGTCTTTACTATTAAGTAACTATTAAGTAACCCCTGCATTGTCTTTACTATTAAGTAACTATTAAGTAACCCCTGCATTGTCTTTACTATTAAGTAACTATTAAGTAACCCCTGCATTGTCTTTACTATTAAGTAACTATTAAGTAACCCCTGCATTGTCTTTACTATTAAGTAACTATTAAGTAACCCCTGCATTGTCTTTACTATTAAGTAACTATTAAGTAACCCCTGCATTGTCTTTACAGATGACTAATAATCTGCTCCGTTCCTTCCTTCCTTCCTTCCTTCCTTCCTTCCTTCCTTCCTTCCTTCCTTCCTCCCTCCCTCCCTCCTTCCTTCCGTGTTCTTTCTTTCTCTCTCCCTGCTTCCCAAGTGCATACATTGTGACCATGTGTATATTAGAACCCTGTCCAGCCTGCTCCACACCTCTAGAACCCTGTCCAGCCTGCTCTACATCTCTAGGACCCTGTGCAGCTGCTCTACACCTCTAGAACCCTGTCCTGCTGCTCCACACCTCTAGAACCCTGTCCAGCCTGCTCTACATCTCTAGAACCCTGTACAGCTGCTCTACACCTCTAGAACCCTGTCCAGCTGCTCCACACCTCTAGAACCCTGTCCAGCTGCTCCACACCTCTAGAACCCTGTCCAGCTGCTCCACACCTCTAGAACCCTGTCCAGCTGCTCCACACCTCTAGAACCCTGTTCAGCTGCTCTACACCTCTAGAACCCTGTCCAGCTGCTCCACACCTCTAGAACCCTGTCCAGCTGCTCTACACCTCTAGAACCCTGTCCAGCCTGCTACACCTCTAGAACCCTGTCCAGCCTGCTACACCTCTAGAACCCTGTGCAGCTGCTCTACACCTCTAGAACCCTGTCCAGCCTGCTCCACACCTCTAGAACCCTGTCCAGCTGCTCTACACCTCTAGAACCCTGTCCAGCCTGCTCCACACCTCTAGAACCCTGTCCAGCTGCTCCACACCTCTAGAACCCTGTGCAGCTGCTCCACATCTCTAGAACCCTGTCCAGCCTGCTCCACACTTCTAGAACCCCGTCCAGCCTGCTCTACACCTCTAGAACCCTGTCCAGCTGCTCTACACCTCTAGAACCCTGTGCAGCTGCTCCACATCTCTAGAACCCTGTCCAGCCTGCTCCACACCTCTAGAACCCTGTCCAGCTGCTCTACACCTCTAGAACCCTGTCCAGCTGCTCCACACCTCTAGAACCCTGTCCAGCTGCTCTACACATCTAGAACCCTGTCCAGCTGCTCTACACCTCTAGAACCCTGTGCAGCTGCTCCACATCTCTAGAACCCTGTCCAGCCTGCTCCACACCTCTAGAACCCTGTCCAGCTGCTCTACACCTCTAGAACCCTGTCCAGCTGCTCCACACCTCTAGAACCCTGTACAGCCGGCTCTACACCTCTAGAACCCTGTCCAGCTGCTCTACACCTCTAGAACCCTGTCCAGCTGCTCTACACCTCTAGAACCCTGTCCAGCCTGTTCTACACCTCTAGAACCCTGTCCAGCTGCTCTACACCTCTAGAACCCTGTCCAGCTGCTCCACACCTCTAGAACCCTGTACAGCCTGCTCTACACCTCTAGAACCCTGTACAGCCTGCTCTACACCTCTAGAACCCTGTCCAGCTGCTCTACACCTCTAGAACCCTGTCCAGCTGCTCTACACCTTTAGAACCCTGCTCCAGCCTGCTCTACACATCTAGAACCCTGTCCAGCTGCTCTACACCTCTAGAACCCTGTCCAGCTGCTCTACACCTCTAGAACCCTGTCCAGCCTGTTCTACACCTCTAGAACCCTGTCCAGCTGCTCTACACCTCTAGAACCCTGTGCAGCCTGCTCTACACCTCTAGAACCCTGTACAGCCTGCTCTACACCTCTAGAACCCTGTCCAGCTGCTCTACACCTCTAGAACCCTGTCCAGCTGCTCTACACCTCTATAACCCTGTCCAGCTGCTCTACACCTCTAGAACCCTGTGCAGCTGCTCCACACCTCTAGAACCCTGTCCAGCTGCTCTACACCTCTAGAACCCTGTCCAGCTGCTCTACACCTCTAGAACCCTGTCCAGCTGCTCTACACCTCTAGAACCCTGTGCAGCCTGCTCTACACCTCTAGAACCCTGTCCAGCCTGTTCCATGCGTCGGCGCAGGGCTTCCTGGCTGCTCACTGCAGGGTTCAACTCAAACAAAAGAAAACAAGCTGCTCTGTGTCTGGTAGTCCAGGTAGCATCTGACTCTGGTTACAGAGTGGGGGGGGGGGGGCTGAACAGGGGCTGATGTGTGTATGTGTGCGAGTGTGTGTGGTGGGGGGGGCGTCTTGCCCCCCCTGCAAAACTCAGAGGCCGGAAGAACCTTCTAGGGAAGAGGATCACATGCACGACTACACACGCACACTTACGCACGATTACGCACACATGCACTTACACACGATTACGCACACACCCATGTTTCCCATGTTTCCAATTTAAGGTTTGAATTACTGCAGAAGAATATCACTGCAGATTAAGAAGAGCATACTGCAGCAGACCATCTCTCACCAAATAATAAGACACCGTACAGACACCGTAATGAGCCTTGATAAACAGCATAAGAAGTCGTACTAAAATCTCACTACCGTATTGGCCCGAGTACAAGGAGATATTTTAGTACACATATTTACAGTATCTATGGCCTCCGAGAGCCAAATAGTTGCTTTGCTCAGCAATACCATTATAGATACTATACATATATAAAAAAAAATCATATATCATTATTAACTCTTTGGATGCCAGACCCGATGACAGTCAGGTTATCTCGCCATGCGTTGAGCATCAGGACCCCCGAAAACCAGAGTATAGTCGGGTTTTCATTGTTATTTCTTTTATTCGATATTTCCATTCATTACAGGCACACGGAATCGGGGTTAACATGGGGAATCATCCTGAGAATGCCAAAGTGCAATACCGGCCGCATCCACCCAGGTGGCAGTATCGAGCACCCTTTGAAACATTATATCTTGGCCTGTGCGTGGCCCTTTGGTTGTCATGTCTAAATGTGCTATACAAATACATTTGATTGATTGATTGATTGATTGATTGATTGAATGCGTGCAACGACCAGAAAGGGAATTGCAATAACGACTAAATTGGGATGGGTGAAAAATACAGAAAGCCCAAAAATAAATAAGGATTTGATCTTCAAAAATGTGGTTTGTGTGTGTGTGTGTGTGTGTGTGTGTGTGTGTGGGTGTGTCTTATAATCAAGTCCATACGGTACTCTGTTGGTGGGTGTCACAGTGTACAGAACCCTGCTGTGCCGTTCCATTCTGCCGGCATCTGTAACGCGTTATGGACCATTGTCACCGCCATCCCCACGGCGAGAGAGCCCGTCTGTATCGTCTCACACACATGTGACCTCAAAAGTCCCGATGCAACGTCATCGAAAGTTTATCATCTGTGATATTGTAGTATTTTGAATAAATCAACTTCTTATCCACGCTTTGGCACGTAAACACGAGCGTGAACCCAATCGTCTCTGTGTGTGTGTGTGAACCCAACCATCTCTGATCTGGCGTCGCTGGAGTTTATTCTGGATTTGCCAATCATCTGACCGTCCCGTAACCTTGCTCGCATCCAGAGATCCACACACAGACACGGTGAAATGAAACAGAAGTGTCTCTTCGGGGACAACCATGTTGAGGGAGGGGGGGGGGGGGGGGGGAGAGAGAGAGGGGGGGAGAGAGAGAGAGAGAGAGAGAGAGAGAGAGAGAGAGAGAGAGAGAGAGAGAGAGAGAGAGAGAGAGAGAGAGAGAGAAAGACAGAGTTAATGGGCCGGGTCAAGTATGGACATGCAGGCCTGCTGAATCTCAGCCTGGGCCACCACACATGCACACACACATGCACACACACGTGCACACACACACACACACACACACACACACACACACACACACACACACACACACACACACACACACACGTGCACACACACACACACACACACACACACACACACACACACGCAGAGCAGTGGTGCTTTCCTGAGCCCTGTGTACTGTCCACTGTCCTGCCATAGCCTCTGTGATAAAGAAACGCAGTCCGCCACTCTACCTTATCTCCTGGTCATGCTGCTCGCTGCCATTACTGTATGAAGGATGTCCTGGGACTCAAACCATAACACGTTCCTCATCTCCGAGGTCATTTCCTCTACCCGGCATGCATTCGGGTCAGGTGGTGAATCGGTTTGCGGGTCGGCGAGGTCAGTCCTGTGGACGGGACGGGACGTCATCTCTCGCACGCCTGTAACAAGACCGTTAAGCGGAACGGACACAGAACGGATGCCGAACGCCTCCTACCGCTGTTGTTGTGTGGACTGTGTCAACTGTCTGTGTGCGTGTGGACTTCTGCATGCGGTGTCTTTATCGAAGTACAGGGTTTGAATGGATTAGGGGCGACAGTAGCTAGAGAAGGTAGAGCAGTCGCCTGGTAATCCGGAGGTTCCAGGTTAAATTCCCGCTCCTCCCCGGGCACCATGTCGAAGTGTCCTTGAGCAAGACACTTAACCCCTAACTGCTCCCGATGAGCAGGTCGGCACCCTTGCATGGTCGCCTGCTCCGTCGGTGTGTGAATGTGTGAGTGAATGGGTAAAAATGTGAGGAACAAAATTGTAAAGCGCTTTGGATAAAAGCTGCTATATAAATGCTGCCGTTTACCATTTAAATAGCACTGGACCCGGACGAAGATCCGCTGCAGGGTTTGAATCACCAGGGTGTGAAGTGATGGAGCAGAGAAGGTCGGCGTGTGCTGGTGTCTGCGGCCCGATAAGCCCCGCCTCCTCATCGCTTACACAGCGAGGACGGAACACGCAGATGCTGATATCTGGGACGCTATCAATCATGAGAAAACTAACTCGTTAGGAATCTTGTGTTCCGAATCGGGAGAGATACAGTGTTGTACGCTCAGCGCAGAAAGCGTTCTTGTGTAATCGTGACGTGATCGCTGAGGTCGTGTCGAGGTGAATATGAAAGTGATCCTGTGACTTATACGATTAATCAATAATAATATGAAAGTGAGCGATCGCTATGACCCGGAGTGCGCTATTGCTTTTGCACAGCATTTATTTACGATCGTTTTAAACGCTGCAAAGATAATTCAATAAACAGGTTTTGATAAACAAGGTGATACCACTCAACTTAGGTATGAGGTATGCGGTCATAATGAGTTACTCATGGAATGTCTCTCATCCAATCACAATGCTTTTGACGTCATCTCATTATATTATTTACATGACGTGTCGAAAACAAGGAGCGGTAGCTCGGTGCAAAACAACATAGATAAACAAAACAACGCCACACTGTTCCATAGCCACCGCCTCTGCCCCCAAGATTCGGGTCTTGACGAAAACGGGGGTTAAGAGGACGATTGCTGATGTTGGGGTTTTAAGGGTCGAGGGACTCCATCAATCACGGGGGAAATTGACTTTTAAAGAGCAAGTGTTTCGAATTTGAGAGATATTGGGAAACAGGGTTTATATTCATGATCCAGGAATGTGGAAACGCAGAGCAAAGGGAAAACAGCGAGTGAATACGCCCCCGGAGTTTCCTGACGCACTGCAAAATGTCACACTGTTCAGTGTTTCCAAAATAGAAACCATGAATTATGGAATTGCTTTGTGATTTACATACGTCGTACAAGTAGCGGGTGATACGTGTTTCCTGCAGCTTTGGCCAAACGCACACCTCACACCATGGGGGAGTTTCCTGGACGTGGTGCCTATTAAGACCATATGAAGTCAAGGAATAACCTTTTCATCTTACCTCATATCCCTGGAGGAATTTAAGCTATACAGTATATATAATACATACATAAAATAATGTCCTCATATTTATATCAAAGTTCCATCCAATAAAATACAATCAGCTTTAACCTCTTAACCTCTTAAGCCCTAGCCATATTTAAAAAAAATTCACCTAAAAATACATACCTAAGTAAATGGAAGATTGCTGCACTTCTACAAGTTCCATTTGCATGTTCTTGGTATCTAGGGACATCATTAACACTTAATACACTTAAAAGCATTGGTAAACAAACGTAATGCTGAAAATATACACTTTGACTGCTGTTTTGACAGGGTTAGGGTCTTTACTCTTGGCTACATTTGAAAAAGAAACGCAACATTAATTAATACGTTCTGTATTAATCAACTAATAAAGAAACTTGAAACTATTCATCTATTTATGGCGTGATATCAATCTCATACCGGTACCGGACCGCTCAGGCTTAAAGGGTTAATATAAGGGATCTTCTCCACACATTCATCATAGTCTAAATGGTGGAGTGAAGGCCAATGATGTCTCCATATTGCTGTTATTATGTTTAAAGCAACAAGCCAATAGTATGTGAAATGCGCTTACCGTCTTTACCAGAGTCAGACAAGAAAATACCAATTTCCTCTATTTGCATTCAGTAGGAAGCTATATGGCTGCAAGCTAGCTTAGCACAAATTAATGTTTTATGCTAGGCTAGCTGATCCGTCTCCGCTTCCATTCATTTGTGGTAAGCTAGGCTAGCTTGCAGCCGGATAGGTTTCTACTGAACGTACAGAGAGGAAATTGGTATATCTTATTGTCCGACTCTGGAGAAGATGTTAAGCGCATTTCCCATAATGTTGGCATGGTCCTTTAACCCTTTCACTGCCATACAACAGCCGGTTAACCCTGCCCCCCCTCTCTATCTATCTCCCTCTCTCTCTCTCTCTCTCTCTCTCTAACACACACACACACACACACACACACACACACACACACACACACACACACACACACACACACACACACACACACACACACACACACACACACACACACACACACACACACACACACACACACACACACACACACACACACACACACACACACACACACACACACACACAAACAGCCGCTGTTGTCACAAAAGATATATAACCAATCATTGGGGGAGGAGGGGGGGGGGGGGGGGGGCAATAACATCATAATCATGTGTCTGGTTACCCATTTGCAGAAAGCATGAGGAAGATTGAAGGGCACATTTGAGTCACTCAGCTGACGTGAAATACACAGAGTCAAGAGGGATTTTTTGTTTGTCATTATTGCCCCTGGTAAGCCAAGCAGATCAAACCTGATGCTTTATCGCTACCGGGACCTTTTGCAGTGGCGTCGTTTCAGTAAAAGCCAAGGTATGGCAAAGAGGGAGGGTGGGGGGGGTGACTGAATGCTGAACTGCACTGTTATAATTATTTAATAATCACTAAGCCAGGGGTTCTCAAACTTTTTTATACCACGACCCCATTTGATTTAGGATTTTATTTGGCGACCCCACACTTAATGTATCGCGTAATTTCAACGTGGAAATAAGGAATATCAAAATAAAAGCACACAATAAACTCGTCACACAAAAGACGAATTACCCCAAAATCTCTGTTGATTAACCTGGAGTGTCACTAACGGAGTTTCGTAATCCAGCTCATTATCAGCACATTTCTCTCCCAATGGGTTGTTTTTGTCTGCAAGGAAAATATGCGCTTCTTCTCCGAGTTAAAAAAGGCGATTTAATACTCTGCCTCGAGATAGCCACCCCAGTGTGGTATAGCAGCTGAGCTGGTTATGTGCAGAGCCCATTTCATCGTGACCAACCGGCACCGCTTCTGACAACAAACATATCCATTGCGAGTCCAGGTTACACACAAAAGACCACACCCCCGGCCCCCTCCCGCGATTATACATGCGCAGGATGTAGTGAGATGTGTTTTGGAATACTGTGTGTCGGCCTCCGTTGATGAAGGGGCGAGACATGGCAAATACACACATCCTGCGCATGTATAATATAATCGCAAATACACATACATATTTATTTGCCAAGGTATGGCGAGTGCCATACCTTGCCATACCAAAACGACGCCCCTGACCTTTTGTCTTCAGGTAATAGACTCACCCACGTGATGCTACATGTATGTGGGCCCCCCAGTAGTAGGGGTGTGCAGAGACATCATTATCTGTATCAACCAACACAAATATCTGTATCTGTATTAGGATAGAATACCGGAAGTGGGCATAGCTTAAATCAGGCAATTTTATTTACTGACCTAAGATTAATTGACAATGCAATTGTTGTGTCTTCAAAGCAGCAAATTTACTTAATATTGACATATAAATAATTATAGAATAGATTTCTACCTCTTCATACTGTACTTTTCAGGAGTGGATACTCCGTTGAGTGGTTTCCCCGTGTCTGATCACTAAACTGACCATCATCGCCAACGTCAAAAGATACCTATAGCCATACATTTTCTCTTGATTTGGAGTAGTGGAAATATTTTTTTTTATATTTCTTGGAACCGTGTGTGTCTGAAGAAAAGGGTTTTTCCGAGTTATACCAGTAAACTGCATTTGTATTTGTCTTACCATGACAACTCATGAACAGATGATTGATATCTATGGAATCGGTGCGTCAGTGGAGACGTGCTTTTGGTGCAGGAACGGAGAGAGAGGAGAGACGAGAGGCGGGGGAGGTGGTTTACAGATTCCCTTACCACAGTAACTTTGTATTGTTTTATCCACAAAAAGAAATTGCAAACCTACTACCTGCGAGCTATAGTCACTTTTCCGCACCTACTCCCGAACTCCACATGCACAGATTGCCCACGGAGTCTCTCTGGATTGTCCAGAGATCTAGGTTCATCAATCTGCACATGCAGAGTTCGGGAGTACGTGATATATGTGAGAGTACGTGATAGATGTGAGAGTACGTGATAGATGTGAGAGTACGTGATAGATGTGAGAGTACGTGATAGATGTGAGAGTTAGTGATAGATGTGAGAGATAGTGATAGATGTGAGAGTTAGTGATAGATGTGAGAGTATGTGATAGATGTGAGAGTACGTGATACATGTGAGAGTACGTGATACATGTGAGAGATAGTGATAGATGTGAGTTAGTGATAGATGTGAGAGTTAGTGATACATGTGAGAGATAGTGATAGATGTGAGTTAGTGATAGATGTGCGAGTTAGTGATATATGTGAGAGATAGTGATAGATGTGAGAGATAGTGATAGATGTGAGAGTTAGTGATAGATGTGAGAGTACGTGATAGATGTGCGAGTTAGTGATATATGTGAGTTAGTGATAGATGTGAGAGATAGTGATACATGTGAGAGATAGTGATATATGTGAGAGATAGTGATAGATGTGAGAGTACGTGATAGATGTGAGAGTTAGTGATAGATGTGAGAGTTAGTGATAGATGTGAGAGTTAGTGATAGATGTGAGAGTTAGTGATAGATGTGAGAGTTAGTGATATATGTGAGAGTTAGTGATATATGTGAGAGTTAGTGATAGATGTGAGAGTAATAATAATAATAATAATAATAATAATAATAATAATAATAATAATAAACTTTATTTGTATAGCACCTTTCATACAGAAACTGCTTCACAACAGAAAAAAGATAAAATGATATAAAGTGCAGACATAAAATCACAGTTTTTCACATTAGGATCTAACATCCCAACAGGCCACCTTGTTTATGGTTTGATTCAGTTTTAAATAGACAATAATAAAAAGAGTACGTGATAGATGTGAGCGTTAGTGATAGATGTGAGAGTACGTGATATATGTGAGCGTTAGTGATAGATGTGATAGTTAGTGATAGATGTGAGAGTACGTGATATATGTGAGTTAGTGATAGATGTGAGTTAGTGATAGATGTGAGAGTTAATCATAGATAAAACAAATACGTTTTTAATATTGGAATGTGAATACATTGTAAATGTAAATCTTTATATTTATGTGAGATCATTTGACATTATACACCTTTACCTACTAAAACCTTGCATGTCTGCGATGATAACGTAACCAGCCCACCCTGCAGCAGAGGCAGCAGCACCTCGACACCTGCGGCTTCAGGAGGCTACCACCCCGAAGCGAAACACCACACATCGATCCAGAATCACACAATCAAATGAATTCGTTGACAAAGCCCTACAATGAACCGTCCAGGAGAGAACTACAGATCATCTGTATCGCTGCACCGAGGCTGACTCGCGCGGGGAGGGGGGGTCCTGTGAACAGGGAAGCCAAGAAGAGCCAGATTGCTCCTCAATAAACCTTTGGATCTGGGTCTGCTTGTTGTTGGCTCTGGGACGGAAACTCCGGTCAGGAAGGCAGAAGATGATTCACTCTTTTGTTCCGTCTCTGCCACCTAATCAATTTTCTTTGGCATGTGCTAAATAAAGTCATAAAGTGGTACTAATGTTTTAATATAGCGCCATGTGTCTGCGGCACGATTATGCCCCCCCCCCCCCTGCTGCCTCACCGCACATCAGTGGGCTACGAGAGCAGCAGTTGCTCCATGGTTCGGGGGGGGGGCGAGAAAGAAGATGAGCAAGAAATGACAAATAGAGAGAGGTGGGGAGGGAGGGAGAGAGGGAGGGAGGGTGGGAGAGAGAGGGAGGGAGGGAGGGAGGGAGGGAGAGGGAGCGAGGGAAAGAGGGCAGGTGGCAGAAAAGAGGGTCGGCGGCAAAGAAGAAGTGACAAGAAAGAATGGAGGGCATCGCACAGTGGCTTCAGTCAAAACCAACTCTCTCCCCACAGAGCCTTTCTGACAGGAGACTTTTGACTCCCCAGACCCCCCCCCCCCCCCGCAGGACAAACACAAGAGAACCATCCCGGACGCGGAGCAGAGGAAAAAAGAGGAAGATGGAGAAAGAGAAGAATAAGGGGAAAAGAGAGAGAGAGAGAGAGAGAGAGAGAGAGAGAGAGACAGAGAGAGAGAGACAGAGAGAGAGAGAGAGAGAGAGAGAGAGAGAGAGAGAGAGAGAGAGAGAGAGAGAGAGAGAGGCAGCCCATTTGAAGGGGGGACTGCTGGGCTCAGCAAGTTAGCGATTACTGATTAGCCCGGCCCGGGTCCTGTGGGGAGGCCTGTCTGTCCTTGGCTTGGGAAAACAACATGAAAGGGAGCCGGCTGTTTTGTGAGGGGACTTGAAAGCGCGGTAGCTATCGGGAGACATTAGCCTTATCAATGGCTGGTGCACTAGAGCCCGGGCTATATGAAGCAACAAGGGCACTGGCGTTTCCAGCGGGGAGATAACCGGTGCATACCGCGGGCCACATTAGCATGCACCCAGGCGACAGGCAGGCAGAGACACACAGTGTGACATAATACAGAAACAAAACAAAAAAAATCTAGCAGGGCAGGAGTTGGTAGCTTTGCCAGCTGAACCACTAATGCCAATCGGCCCAGCCAGCCGGCCAGTCGGAGAGTCAGTGGGGCCTGCCCAGATCCCCAGAGAAGCCTGGCAGCCGGAGTCGAGGAGCAGAGTGCTGCATGTGGCCTGCCCGGCGATACAGATCGGCACGCATCTGTTACGACACGGGCCTCTGACTCGTCAAAAATGATCATAAACGTGTCTATGGGCAATATAACTATCAACGTCGACTATCGAGTACTGACGCTGACTCTAGAATCTAACCGGGAGGCCTAAAACCTCTGCAACCTCGACGTGAAACTGACGTGTTTTGACACGAACATGCTACTATGTAAAATAAATAGCGTGTGCAACTCGAAGGCCGTCTGAATGGAGGCATCTCGTCAGTATCTACTTCGCGGACGACCCACCTGTCCATGAGGAGCCGCTCTGACGTTCAGATGAAATGCTGGTCAATGTTCTTTAATGACAAAAAGAAGACGGTCCAAAACTAAAAGAGACCCACCCGGCCCTCTGGCCTTCAGATTCCAACTAAACAACAGGTCAAGTGGTGGGTTTTTACAATGAGCGATTACTACAGCAGCCGGGTTCCATAGGTCTTTGGTCCTCACGGCAATAGGACTGCTGCATGAGAGAGCACCTCTGCTAGAAGCTGACAGAACGCAGTAGCTCTCCATTTGTGCGTTTGACTTGTTTATCATTGTGTGTGTTATTGTGTGTTTTCTCTTGGACAATAAAGTTCATCTGGACTCTTGAGAACTTTACGTGTGTCCATGTTAAATGCACATGCAACATACGCATGCGCACACATTATAAGCAACATACGCTCGCACGCACCACACACACACACACACACACACACACACACACACACACACACACACACACACACACACACACACACACACACACACACACACACACACACACACACACACACACACACACACACACACACACACACACACACACACACACACACACACACACACACACACGGCATACAGTACTAGCTCTGCTCATGATGTCAATAGAAGGGGTCAATAGAAGGGGTCAGTGAGTACACCAGCACTTTTCAATCATTTAAGAGAACACCTTGACACTGGTGTGCGGTGTGTGTGTGTGTGTGTGTGTGTGTGTGTGTGTGTGTGTGTGTGTGTGTGTGTGTGTGTGTGTGTGTGTGTGTGTGTGTGTGTGTGTGTGGGAAGGGGACCGGCGAGTGTTTGAGTGAGTGTTAATGTGAGTTTGTGTGCGTGTGTGTGTGTGTGTGTGTGTGTGTGTGTGTGTGTGTGTGTGTGTGTGTGTGTGTGTGTGTGTGTGTGTGTGTGTGTGTGTGTGTGTCCATGCATGTGTGACTGTGTGTGTGCGTGTGTGTCTGTGTTTGGCTGGTTTGTGGGAGAGTTTTCCACTGGATACAGGCCACCAGTCTAATCTGTTGAACTTGGGACAGTGGAAAACGCAGCAGTGGTGGAGCAGGGAGGAGGAGGATGATAGTGCATTATGACTGCAGCAGTCAAACATCAATCAGACTTCCTGTTGTTACCTCATCAACACCCCCGATTGGACCATATCAGAACACTGCGGTTCATGTGAACGTGGCCGTCGACGCAGTGTGATACGGTGACACTTTCCTCCACGATAATCGCATTGATATGTGATATGCGTGTTGTATTTCGCCTAGGGAATATTGTTTGCTTCCGCTTTTTACGGCAGTGAGAGAATGTGTGATCAGGTCAAGTGCTCCTTTATTAACTCAACGAGTCAACTCGTTATAGCCCGCCAATCGAATTCTGCCAACAACGAGTCAACTCGTTATTGAATCGTTATTTCTTTCATTCGCTATTTCCATTCATGTTATCACTGGGGTCGATGGGTCTGAGATCGCAAAAGTCCAATCCCGCCGCCTAACGACTTGTGGCCACTATTGCACTTCATTTGAAACTATTGTAATTTCTTTTTTTTATCCACTTTTTCTCCCATTTTCTATATTTTTTCTCCCATCCCAATTTCGTAGCATCCAATTCAACCCTCCCCTGTCACGAACGCTGTTTCTTGCCTCCCACAAGCCGGCTGCAATGTGGACTAAGGCCCTGTTTAGACGGAAACGCTAGCAGGTGAATCCGCAAAAATATTTTTTCGGATGTGCCTTTCGTTTATACGGAAACAGCGTTTTTACGGGGTGAAACCGCAAAAAAGTGAGACTACCTTCCAGGGTGGAATTCCTAGAAACGCAAAACCTTTGCGCTCTCGTCTAAACTGTCAAACCGTATAAATCTGTTAAAACGATGACGAAAGGGTTGTCACGGCTCTGGTCGCGCGTACTGCTTACGTCACAGGTAGCAGGTATGCGCCAGTAGCCGAGACGTAAACAAAGCAAGTATGTCTGACTATATCAACGGAGATCACTTGAAGGCTACATTGGCAGTACTTTTAAATACACAAGAATCTGTCCCGCGGCTATCACAACTATTATGACTGGACCCACTGTCTGTGAGTGACTCTGCTTTGGTCCAATCACATTCCCCACCCACACTCTGCGAATCAGAGGCAGAGTAGGGCGGGTCTTCACAGCACGTCATGTGACATATGCGCCAATCGTGTGACAGCGGGGCTCCGTTGTCTCGAGTTGTTACAGCCTCGTCTAGACGGAGAATTCCACCCCAAAACGCTTGTCTAAACGCAAAATTAAAAGTGAAACCGCAAGACGACTTTTGCGGTTTCTGTTCAGACTTCCATCCCAAAACGCTTGTCTAAACGTAGCCTAAGTCATACATAGCACAAGTCCCCTCCGGTACTTGAGGTAACAGCAGTCGCATCTTTTCACCTGCGCAGCTCGATCTCTCAGTGGCGAGGAGTAACGCGTGGGAGGCTCACGCTGCCCCCGACACTTCCTGATTCTACTGCGCAGGCGCACCAACCGACCTGTAGGAGTCGCTGTCCACAACGCCCGATCCCCACCCATCAGTTTCCCACCCCCTAATACGGCCAATGTGTATTAGTATGAACGACCAGCTAAACTGAAAGCAATGTGGAGCGCTGGGCTCGAACAGGCGAGCCCAGCGTCTCCGCATTTGTGGCGAGCGCCTTGCCCACTACGCCACGTAGCCGCCCACTGAAACTATTGTAATTTTTGCACTATAAGCCGCTCCTGAATATAAGCCGCAGCAGCTAAATTGAATGATGTGTACATATATAAGCCGCACTGGACTATAAGCCGCAGGTGTTTTAATGTTTAATTATCATAATGTAATTAGCATTGGGACACAATACTGTCGGACAAATAACAAGAATTAACTAATTTACAAGTTGTATTAAGTTTAGCAAATAAGGGAACAGATAAATAACATTTCAATGCAGTCAAAAAAGCAATATTTCGATTTTTACATTTTCGGGTTTGGTCACGTCGAGTCACATATAAGCCGCACCGTTATATAGGCCGCAGGGTCGAAAAATGGGGGGAAAAGGCGCGGCTTATAGTTAGAAAATTACGGTATATGGTTTGTTTTCTGGGCCGAGCTGCGGCGTGTGGCCGGGGTCTAAATACTCTGGCAAGACAAGCGCTTATAATGATGCATCGAGCCCCCCCCCCCCCGACGAGTATTGATTTATTGTTTTTATTATTATAATTTTTTGCTAAAGCGCTGTCACCTACTCACGACCCCACTTTGGGTCGCGATCCATAGTTTGAGAACCGCTGCTCTAGTGAAACACGTGCTACCTAGCGGGGCACGGCTTTGGAGGCATCCTGATGCGTTCTGATGGGGAAGGGCCGTCGTTGTCAAATTCGGTTTAAGGATTTGAAAATATTTCTGCCCAAAATCAAGGAGCCTATTGTTCCTTTAAAGAGGCACAATATAATACACTTTTTGCTGTACAAATAACTGAGAATGGGTATCCTGTCATTAGCAAATGTTGTGTAAAAAGTGTGTTTAAAGTGTTTTTTAATTGATTGAATTGAAAGCAAGGCATGTGCACGCAAACACGGACACACACGCACGCACACGCACACGCACACACACACACACACACACACACACACACACACACACACACACACACACACACTCCCCTACCACCGCCTCCCTATCCGCCCACTGTGTGTCCATTGATTTTCTGCGGGGTAAGGTCATTCTGAACAGCTGCTGATAGACAAAACAATTCGTCTGCAGTTCAAAGAGAATCCAGGCCCGGCCAGTCGGTCGGTCGGTCGGTCAGTGTCATAACTGTTTGTCCTGTACCGGTGGTGGGGCGATGTCATCAGCCAGCCTGCCCTGTCAACAGCGTGGGCGGGCGGGCTAAGGTGACGGGGCAGGCAGCCGGTCCGTCAGTCCCTTGGGTCCACTTTGTTCCTCCTCGTGATCACCTGCACGTCGAGAGCAGCGTTGTAGGCGGCTGGGTAGCGCAGTGCACTAAGCACTCGCCTACCACCGCAGAGACTCTGGGATCTGATCCAGCTGTCAGCGGTACCTCCGGTTTGGTCAGTCGTCCCTACTAACACAATTGGCAGTGTTAGTGGGTTGGAAGCCGGTGGGGTATGTGTCCTGGTCGTTGTAAAACTGCGACTCCTACTGGTCGGTCTGTTCAGCAGGGAGGGGATCTGGGGGAATATCGTGAACCTCCACACGTGTTACGTTCCCCCAGTGAAACTCCTCGCTGTCAGGTGAAAAGAAGCGGCTGGCGACTCCACGTGTATCGGAGGAGGCATGTGGTAGTTCTACACCCTCCCCAGGTCGACAGTGGGGCAATGCACGCAACGACCAGGAAGGGAATTGGCATAACGACTAAATTGGGATGGGTGAAAAATACAGAAAGACCCAAAATGAATAGAGTAAAAAAAAAGAGCAGTGTTGTGGGTAGGGAAGGGAAGAGCTGAGTGATATATATATATATATAATTCATATTGATATCTCAATATGAAGCCAATGCGATACCAGGTCCATATAATACAAGGGATTGTTCATCAGTGGGAATCCCAAATAGGAGACAGTGTAACGCTGTAAGTTTAGACTTACATACTGTAGCAGGTAGGGATGCCCCGATCACGTTTTTTGCCACCGATACCGATCACCGATCGTCGTGATCCATATCGGCCGATACCGATCCGATACCGATTGTTTTTGATTAAAAAGAAATTAAAAATTATTTTATATAAAAAGTTTTTTTTTTTATAAAATATATATATTATATAATTAGATTTGTACTTGTATTATCTGCGACTGCGAGACATCGCCACCACGCAACAAGTCAAAATGCTCACTATCTGCAAACAGCTCCACTGTCTGTGTGTACTCTAGTAGCCCAGCTCAAAAGGATTCTCCGGCGCTGCAGCGGGACCCCATTGGTAACGTTAAGTGCTTTGGTCGTTTCACATTCAGCAAGCCCTCAGCTCGAATACGCATTAAATCAATGTTATAAGACATTGATATCAAGAGCTATCTGTAGCTACTGCTAGCCGGCTAGATGACGTTAAGACAGAACTTTAGTTCAATGGGACATTTCGTTTTGAACAGTAAACGAACGTCAGCTAACGCAAGCTAACTGAGGTATGAACATGAACTACTAGACTTTCTGGATCATTTGTTGATATCAGGAGCTATCGGTAGCTAGCCGGCTAAATACCGTTAGACAATGCCTACTAAACGTGAATAGTTGACTGGGTAATTTTGTTTAAACAGTAACGATAGCTAGGTAGCTAACGTTAGCGCAGGTCGAATGCAGTGCACTACAGACTCGAGCAGAGGAGCCGCACCTCTTTGTTTACAAACTCTACACGGGGGCGGGCGGGGCTAGGGAGGAGGAGCAGCGGCAGTTTGCAGGTCGTGTGTGTCTGAGACAGACAGCGAGTGAGAGCTTCGCTTGATCGGTTTCCGCTATCGGCGAATATGACTAATTATCGGAATTCACAGATTGCATATTTATACTGAGTATCGGCCGATAACGATCGGTGGCCGATCGATCGGGGCATCCCTAGTAGCAGGTCAATTGTATTCCCACAATATAATACGCAAAAGGAACCAATACCACTGATAGCACTCTCTCTTTGTCGGCCAGCACCTAGATCAGATCTGATCCATTACTTAAACAGAACAATACATACATAGATCATTAGCTTGTGGGCCACTAGAGAGGGGAACAAATATTGGGATAAACTCCATTTTGTGGCCATTATTCATCAATTTATTTAACACCCGTCTCGATCTGGAAAAGGCAGAACAATCCTGTAGTGTTCCTTTAATTTCTGACATGTTACACGTAGCTGCTGGCGTCGGTATTGAACATGTCCTCACGTTCGCCTGGTATTGGCTCAGTATCAGAGACCCTTCATCGCTGCTTTAAACAGTTCCAAACGACACAAAAAGTCAAACAAAACCCCTCTAAACGTCCCTCCCTGAGGGCATCTGCCGTGTTTACATCACAAACACATATTTATTACATTTACCCGCTGTACGTACAGTAGGGGCGAGAGCGCAAAAACACAGCTGAGAAACGCGTCTCGCGAAACACAGATCTTGTGAGGAGAGGCTTGACGACGGGTACCAGAAAGACGGGGGGTCGAAACCCACGGTGACCCGGGTCGATATGGAACCGAGGGGGTTTGGAGGTAAAAGTCGGGGGGCGATCGGTTCAGCCGTCGCTCCGAAGCCGCGGATCATAATGTCAGGCTGACCCTCCGCTTATGTGATATGTTGTGCTCGCCTGTATTTGCAATGCACAAACATCTGGAACAAGGTTCAAAGGAACGCTATCCACGCTCAGGCGCCACATCCCTCCCCCCCTCTCCCCTCCCTCCCATGTTCCCAGCACCACTGCCACCTTCAACTCTTGTTTTCCCTACTCTCTCAGCTGACTGGCTGGCACGCCTTTTGAGAGTACAAAGTCTGTGGGTGAGAAAACAGAGGAAGCACACACACACACACACACACACGTGCACGCACATACTCTCGCACACACACTTACACATGTCAGCGCAAACACACACTACACACACACACACACACGCTCTCACACACACACGTACACACACACACACACGTCAGTGCAAACACACACACACACAACCACTCGTGCGTGCACACATGCACACACACTTACACACACACACACACACATGTGAGTGCAAACACACACACACACACACACACACACACACACACATTGACATACTCACACAAAGTCCTCCAGAGCATTCCCACCCTACACTTGACTCAACTGTGAGCCTGAGAAAGCAGGAGAGGGCACTCAGCAGCCTTTGAACAGCAGAGCAGGTTGTATAATGCTGCTCAGCGCTCCGTGTACAAGCTGACCGCATCACTGTACTGTACTGTAAGACACTGGTCCACAATGCATCACTGTACTGTACTGTAAGACACTGGTCCACAATGCATACTGTACTGTACTGTAAGACACTGGTCCACAAGGCACACTATACTGTACTGTAAGACGTGCCATCAATTCGACAGGGTCGTTAAGATCAGCGGCAAGATCATTGGGAAGGACCAGGAGCCACTCAGCAGCATCCACAAGAAACGGACAGTTAAAAAGGCCTCCCAAATAGTTGAGGACAACACACACACCCTTCACACCCATTGCAAACTAATGCCCTCAGGCCGTCGATACAGAGCTTCATCATTAAACAAAAGGGGCTTAGGTAGCTTCATGCCAACCTCCATCAGACTGCTGAACACCTAGATGGAGCCCCCCCCCCCCCCCCCCCCCAAGGACTTTGGCCTACTTAAAATAGACTCCCCCTTCCACCTGATGGACATATATCACCTGTACTACTATTATTTATTATTTATATACACATAGAACTGCTCCACATGGATTTTAATATATAATGCTTTAAGTACTGTAGTTTTAATGTAGTTGGTGTTTTTTTTATATAGTGGTCTTTTTACTGTAGTTTTAACGAAGCTGGTGTTTTTTTATAGTGATGAGTGTCTATGTATTGTGACTGTATGTTTGTATTTTAACCACTGCACAAATGAAGTTCCGAAAGAAAAATAAAGTAATTTGACGTTTGAAGTTGAAGTTGAAGACACTGGTCCACATGACACACTGTACTGTACTGTAAGACACTGGTCCACATGACACACTGTACTGTACTGTACTGACTCCCACTACCATGCCTACCACCCACAAAGCAGGCAACTCCTTGGATCTCATATTTTCCCGTAACTCCAGCATCATTAATACCACGGTAACTCCCCTACATGTATCTGACCATTCCTTCATACCCTTCTCACTAACTCTCATGCTTAACCGAAAGGCCTTCACCCCAACTCAAACCGTGTCACTCAGACGCAACCTGCCCTCCCTATCCCCCTCCACCCTCTCCTCTGACATACTATCCGCTCTACCTTTGAGTGACACCTTCTCTGCTCTCCCCACAGAGATGGCAACCTCCACCCTCCTCTCAGCCCTTGCAACCTCCTTGGACAAGCTCTGTCCCCTCGTTGAGAAACCTGCCTGCCGTTCCCCACCCAGTCCATGGCTGACAGATACAGTGAGAGAACAAAGACAGGTCCTGAGAGCGGCTGAGAGGAAGTATAGAAAGTCACGCCTCACTGCTGACATCGACACATATCACAACATCTTGTTAACATTCTCCAAAATCATTACTAATGCCAAAGCTTCTTTCTTTCACCATAGGATCGAGGCCTCTGCCAAGAATCTTTGCAAACTGCATGCTACCATGTCCTCCCTCCTCACTCCTCCCCCACCCCCTCCTCCCTCATCTTTCTCTGCCGAAGACTTCGCAATCTTCTTTGAGGAAAAAGTGGAGAACATCCGCAGCTGCTTCTCCCAACCCCCACCCATTCCAAATACTGAATCGAGAACCTCATCCTTCACTTTCTCTCCCATTACAGAAGCCGAGACCCTGACACTGGTAACGTCAAACCGTCTGACTACATGCCAGCTGGACCAGCTACCCTCCCCACTCCTCCAGACCATAGCACCAAACATCCTCCCATTTCTAACTGCAACCATCAACTCCTCACTCAACTCTGGGGTGGTCCCCACCTCCCTAAAACAAGCCAGAGTCACGCCGCTCATAAAAAAACCAACCATGAACCCCACCGTCATAGGCAACTATCGTCCTGTCTCGCTTCTCTCCTTCCTTTCTAAAACACTTGAACGTGCTGTATCCAACCAACTTACTGCTTATCTCTTACAGAATGACCTCCTAGACCCTAATCAGTCAGGCTTCCGGACTGGCCACTCCACAGAAACGGCCCTCATTGGCGGCTAGGTGGTGCAGTGGGCAAAGCGCTCACCACCAATGCAGGAGACGCTGGGTTCGAGCCCAGCTCTCCGCATTGCTATCAGCTTGGCTGGTTGTTCATACTAATACAATTGGCAGTATTAGGGGGTGAAAAGCTGATGGGTGGGGATCGGACGTTGTGGACAGCGACGCCTACAGGTCGGTTGGTGCGCCTGCGCAGCAGAATCAGGAAGCGACGGGGGCGGCGTGCCCTCCAAACGCAGACCCCCGACGCTGAGAGATCGCGCTGTGCAGGTGAAAAGATGCGACTGCTGCTTCCTCGAGTACCGGAGGGGACACGTGATGTAAGGCTTAGTCCACATTGCAGCCGGCTTGTGGGAGGCATGGCCTAACAACGTTCGAGACAGGGGAGGGTAGAATTGGACGATACGAAATTGGGATGGGAGAAAAATAGAAAATGGGAGAAAAAGTAGATACAAAAAAAGAAACGGCCCTCATTGCGGTCACAGAGGCACTTCACTTAGCAAAAGCGAAAGGCCTCTCCTCTGTCCTGATTCTCTTAGATCTATCTGCAGCCTTCGACACAGTCAACCATCAGATCCTCCTCGCGGCCCAGGAATGGGAGTGGCTGGCTCTGCGCTGACATGGCTGACATCATACCTCAATGACCGCTCCTACCAAGTCATGGAGAGGGACCCTGTCGGCCACCTGCCCCCTGCGGACGGGTGTCCCCCAGGGCTCGGTCCTAGGACCCGTTCTCTTCTCCCTCTACACTAAATCACTGGGTAACATTATCACGTCTCATGGCTTCTCGTATCATTGTTATACAGATGATACTCAACTCTTCCTCTCCTTCCCTCCCTCAGATATCCACGTCTCTGAGCGGATCTCGGCCTGTCTGTCCGACATCTCCGCCTGGATGACGACCAACCACCTCAAACTGAACCTAAGCAAAACAGAATTGCTCCACCTGCCGGCCAAATCCTCCCCCCTGACCGACCTTTCCATTACAGTCGAGAATGCAGCTGTGACCGTGTCCCCGACCGCCAAGAACCTTGGTGTTGTCCTCGACGACCAGTTGAACTTCTCTGCTCACATCGCAGCGACAACCAGAACCTGCATATTCCTCCTGAGCAACGTCAGAAGGATCCACCCCAAGTCAGTCAGAAGATCCTTAGGAACTTCTACTCATGTACAATAGAGAGCATCCTGACTGGCAACATCACCTCCTGGTTTGGGAATAGCACTGCACAAGACCGTAGCAGACTACAAAGAGTGACACGTTCAGCCGAACGCACAATTGGAGGGGGGCTTCCCACCCTCCAGAACATTTACAACAAGCGGTGCAGGGGGAAGGCTAAGAGAATCATCAAGGACTCCAGCCACCCGAACAACTGCCTCTTTGAACTGCTGCGGTCAGGCAAGCGATACCGGAGTCTTAAGGGGGGCACAGAAAGACTCAGAAGAAGCTTCTATCCCCAGGCCATCAGGCTGCTAAACGAACAATAAACACTATGCAACAACCATCAAATGCACACAGCACACACACCCACACACTCACTTAAACAAACAACACACTGCAGCACCCACTCTCCACACTTTAGATCACACAAACACACTTTATATTTATTGATAAAGGATTTGCACTACAACTCGTACACCTACTGTACATTGTACCTAAATTGCACCTCATCCCATTTCTGACTTGCACTATATAGTATTGTATATTAGTACACTGCATAGTATATTGTATATTATATGGTAACTCAGTTACGTTTATTCTGCATGGAACATTGTACATATGTCTATACTGAACACTGTGACCTCATTTTTTTACTTCTAATTTACATGCTATACTATGCTATTTTATTTCATACTTATCTTGTCTTGCACAGTCTCTGGAGCGTAACAGTAAGAAGCATTTTGTATAAAAGTATTCTGTACTTCTGTATGACAACTATTAAAGAAACTTGAAACTTGACAAAAGAAGCCACCCAACTCCTCGTCCAATCAACAGTCATCTCCCGCCTCGACTACTGCAACGCACTGCTCGCTGGCCTCCCGGCCACTGCCACCAAGCCTCTTCAACTCATTCAGAACGCAGCGGCCCGCCTGATCTCAAACCTACCGAAGTCGGCCCATGTCACCCCACTTCTTAGGGACCTGCACTGGCTCCCCATTGCTGCACAAATCCGCTTCAAGGCCCTCGACCTACTGTAGCATACCGTGCGGCAAAGGGAACTGCTCCCGCCTACCTCCGGTCAATGGTCTAACTACACACCCTCAAGACCCCTACGCTCTGCATCTTCTGGCCGCCTCAGACCTACTCCTATCCAAGCTCCAGGAGGGTCATCAAAGAGAAGTCGCCTATTCTCAGTCCTTGCCCCACAATGGTGGAATGAACTACCCACCCCAGTTAGGACAGCCGAAACCCGTCCAATCTTTCGCCGTCGACTAAAGACGCACTTCTTCAACCATTATCTGATTTTCTTTTTAAATAAATAAATAAAAATAATAATAATAATCTAACCCTAACTAACCTTACTGTCATGCACTTGTCCTAATAAACTAACCTACACTGTAGCACGCAACACTTTGATGAACATTGTTACTCAGCTGATAGAGTTGTACCCTTCCTGATGACTTGTCGTACAGAACTTGTAAGTCGCTTTGGATAAAATCGTCAGCTAAATGACTAAATGTAAATGTACTGTAAGACACATGAATAATTTTCTCATTTATAAATGTTTTATTAAATGATTTAAAATGTGTACTTCTTTAAAAAAAAGTATTATTAGTGACAAATAAAAAAAAGTGATATTCTACAAGCAAACAGCTATACGGTATGACATCATAGCTCGGGAGGTGGGGTGTGTGTGTGTGTGGGGGGGGGTCAGGAAAATGTACTCTGCATCCAATTGCTGGGGGGGGGGAAACAACTCCAGATGTCAAAAGCTATTGATACAAAACCACAGCATGCATATTTCAACATTACATGTTATTCAAGGTCTTGGCATCGAGATGTGGTCTTTCGGATGGATTTTTGACCTTTTTATTTATCTATTTATTTATTTATTATTCTTTTTCAATCAATGGCAACAACGGCTTTGTTTTGCACCAAGTCTGTGTAACTAATGGTACCAACCCAGAACCTGCTGGGACAATCTATTACACAAAACTGAGAATGGAACCAGCTTCCTTAACCCTCTAACGACATAGACAAACGTTTGCCTGGACATAGTGTTCTATTTCTTGCCAATTCTGAGCTTTTTCTTCGAGTATCAAGTGTTTTACCTTTTATGATTCAGCGGAAGCTACCCTTTATTTCTGGTGCAGTGTAAAGTCACTATCATACATTACCTTTGTGTGTGCACTGTGCATACAACAGTTGGCATTAAAAAAAGTTGTTGAATAACTATAGTTTATCAGGGAATTATTGTTTTTTTTCAACATGTAAAGTTATATTTAGGTGTTTTGAACCTCCTTGTGAAGTTTGGTTTAAATACACCTTTTCCTCAGTGAGTGACAGCCAATTATTTGGATATTGTTTGTCCAACTATTCGTTTGTGTTACCCCCCCCCCCCCCCCCCCCTCCCCACACACACACACACACACACAAAAGGCCCTTCCATCATATAGCCCTCCCCTTTTTCTGTTTCGGGGCTCCTATCGATGTCCCTCGCTGCATCTTAGCCAAATAGCATAGTTACACACATGAATCATCAACAGCTGATTTTCATTCAAGCTGCACAATAAATAATATAATTGCCAGATCAATTGATACAAGAGTAGACTGCTTCAAACGCATCAAATCCTTCAATATGATTGTCATCATCATAGCTATCTGGCTCAGAGTCCTTTTAATTTATATTATCTGGATCGTCCTCAACATCCACAACAAGTTCCAGTGCTTGTTGAACATTATACCTCCTTTCATTTATTTTTGCCATTTTATTATAAAACCAGGGACACGCTCCTCTCTCTATCCAGAATCTGCAAAGATTCCAAGGCACTGGACTGGGGAGAAACTATGAGACTTTTCCATTGGAGGACTCCCAGCCCACGTGACCATTGCTAGCATTTCCATTGGCTATAGGCTAAAAGCTCAGTCATAGATATATAGATGGAGGAGATTTACGAGCCTGAATGTGGAAGAGAAAAAAGACATATCTAGATGTTTCAAGATTATGCCTGTGGGTGACTGGGAAAGACCCTTTCAAGTCAACCAGAGAGAATCGCCTGATTCAGATACTAAAAAGTGAGTCTTTATCATAAATCGTTCCAAAGATATTTAATGTTTTGCAAAACATATCTAGTGGCTCGTGGGCGTTTCACTGGATTTTAGAGGGTTTTAAGTTGTCCGAGCGTTACCGGTGAACTGGACTGTGCAATTCAGCAATTGGTGGCACGGTGGTGTAGTCGTTAACACTGTCGCCTCACAGCTAGAAGGTCCTGGGTTCGATTCCCGCTTGGGGACCAGGTCGCCGCGTTGCCAGGTACCCAGGTGGGGTATCTCCCGGGCCTTTCTGTGTGGAGTTTGCATGTTCTCCCCGTGCTCGCAAGGGTTTCCGCTCCCAATAAGATAAAACCCAATGGAAAAACATGCACAACAGATTGCTAACGCTGTCGTGTCCCTGGCGAAGACGGACAGGAGCACCTGCATTGGTCCCCGGGCGTGGCCCGCGCCGCAGCCCATGTCTGCTCCCGGCTGCCCTTGGGGGGAAGGACGACGGGATGGGTCAAGTGCAGAGAGACATTTCATCTGCGACCCAATGCATGTGTGTGTGTTCCTGTGTGTCGCCCATCTCGCATGTGTGTGTGTTAATCTGCTTGACAAATAAAGACTTCTTCTTTCTTCTTCTTCTTCTTCTTCTTCTTCTTCTTCTTCTTCTTCTTCTTCTTCTTCTTCTTCTTCTTCTTCTTCTTCTTCTTCTTCTTCTTCTTCTTCTTCTTCTTCTTCTTCTTCTTCTTCTTCTTCTTCTTCTTCTTCTTCTTCTTCTTCTTCTTCTTCTTCTTCTTCTTCTTCTTCAGTGTTTCCCATACATACGCTTTAATAGATTCAGATGGTGACCACAATCAATATCAGACAAGCTCACCGCAAACTAGAGTTCCCAAACTGATACCATGACATGCTTCTTGCAATATTTTCTGTTAGAACCTGTGGGGGGGGGAAACCTGCTATGTGAAACCAGAGGAGCCTCATCGTCAGCCTGTACATCATGAAGACAACACAGGACTCAGACTCCAGAGTCTTAAGACTCTGGAGTCTGGTTTTCATGATGTAGAGAGTTAAGACTCTGGAGTCTGGTCTCATGGTCTTCATGATGTAGAGAGTTAAGACTCTGGAGTCTGGTCTCATGGTCTTCATGATGTAGAGAGTTAAGACTCTGGAGTCTGGTCTCATGGTCTTCATGATGTAGAGAGTTAAGACTATGGAGTCTGAGTCCTGTGTTGTCTTCATGATGTAGAGAGTTAAGACTCTGGAGTCTGGTCTTCATGATGTAGAGAGTTAACTCCATACAGGATTGATGGAGAAGCCACTGGAGAAGATCAAAGCGGAAGCTCTATCCCTGAAGAGGAAACCGGAGTGCTCTTGTTTTGTCATTGATGTCATCGCCAGCGAAAAACCGCACTTCAAAAACCTCCGGTAATAAGGCAGTGAGGGGTATTCGCTCCAGAAACACAGAGGGGCCTTATTTAGCTTGAGCAGCCGCGTAACCCCGCGCGCGCCTCCCCTGCTTCCACTGGCGCTGTGCACTAATGGTTGCCACATCTCTCGCTCTCTCTCTCTGCACATATGACTGCCATGCATCTCGTCTCAAATCTCCATCCAGCTCGCCTCCAGAAGGGCCTGCTGGTCAATTAGCAGGGACCGGGGGAGAGGGACCAGGGAGAGGGGCCACGCGTGCTTCTGAAGGGGCCGCCCCGCGGGGGGCCTTTAGCTGATAGGCCGAGGGAAAACTGAGCTGTATTTACTGAAAGGCCGCATTCGGGACAAACTGATAGTAATCTGACTTTAATTTAAGTGGTAAAGTGGGGATGCATGTGCCGTGTGTGCCCATGTTTAGCGCACGCGTGTGCATGTGTGCAGGAGTGAGTGTGTGAGTGAGTGAGTGAGTGAGTGTGTGCCAGTGGGGATGTGTGTATGTGTGCCTGCGTTTAGCACGTGTGTAGCACATTATGCCTGCAAGTGCATGTATACACAAGTGAGCGAGTGGCTGAGTGAATGCGAGAGTGCGTGCACATGTGCTTATATTATGTGTAAAGCTGGGGGGGAGCCCTGTGCTATAGCTAATTGAGAGCGTATTTGAGAAAAGCCCACACTAGACCAGATCTTGACTCAATCACGTCTGGCCCCATGGACGGGGTGGAACCGGGGTCCACATCATTGTTTGACAACATGTGTTTGCTGCAGATTTATTCTCCGGCTGGAGTGGAGGGGGCATGCGGATGTGAAGAGGGAGGAACAAGAGGCAGCAGGGGGGGCTGAGATGGAAGGCATAGCATTTGGACCATGTGTTGTGTACTCTGGTAAGTATCAGTGGATTGATGCGATGACATCACTATTACTCCTCCTCCTCCTCCCTACTTCCTACAGGTCACCTGGTGTGATATATGTACATACTGTACCGCATGCACAGCTTTTTAAAAGGTGGTTCTTTGAAGAGGACGTCTGAGTCGTTGTATCACAGCGTTTACGTAACTGTTTTTCATTACCCAATCCTTTCCCCTGTTCGCATGGGGGTTATAGGTGGCTTTCTTCAGAGAAACGTTGGCAGTATTGGGCAATGTCCATACCGGGAATCAAACGAGCAACCCATCGTCTGCTAGCACTGTTTCACGGCAGATTTTCACCCAGCTGATCGCTGGCCTTTCATGCCAATGACGTTGGTGGCTATACGCATAACGTACCGGTTAACGTACCGGTTGTTGAGCAAACGAGACGACTGTGCTCAACATCACCCGATGTTCCTCTCGATGTGTCTCAAATACATGCACTTCCAGTGACTTGTTTCCCTGAGTTGACTGTGGTGTAAAACATAGGGTTCAACCACTAGATGGTTTAACCTCTTAAGCCCGATTCCACGTCACAAATAGATCAATACGGTCCGTATTAAGTGATGTTGCGTTTCATTTTCAAATGTAAGGAAGAGTAGGGTAAACCCTAACCCTATCAATACATCAGTCAAAGTGTATATTTTCAGCACTATGTTTGTTTACCCAATGATTTTAAGTGTTATCAGATAAATATGAGCTTATAAAAATCTCCACACATCGCACCGGAAAACGGACGATTTAGATGCAAATAAAGGAAGCCGTCATGGAATCATTGTAGTCCTAAGAAGGAGTAGACCCAGGGCTTTCGATGGACGTCTACATTTCATAAAACCACACTACCCAGCTCAAACCAGCCGGCCGACAACGAAAGTCCAACCATTTTTCTCTTCTAAATATTGACGGGATTTTCGTGTTTATATCTCACGGTCGAACAAACCTCAACGCTATTGCAATAAAATACATCACTATACTAAAATACAACGTATATATTGTTTCTTTACCTTTCTGTGAACGGCTAGGAAAAAAAACACGTCGCAAGCCGGTAAAAATGGCGGAGCTATGGACATTATACAAAAAAAAATGTACTTACAGTAGATTTCATTCAGTCTTTGCTGCCCTGTAATGTGCACCTGGTGGTACTAAATCCAGATTTAACTCCAATGGAAAGAGGATTTGGGCCGATCCATAGATGTATGACTTGGCCATAATAAGGTCATTTATAGGCCTGATATTCTATATTCATATTTCAAAGAGCATGTGTCCGGATGGCAAAATTCAGTACTGTATCTACAAGAACCCCTGTAAATCCTCTGCCCTTTGTTCATTTGCTTAGATTTATTTGTACACTTGATCTCAACGCAGTGTTAATTTTGGCAACTAAAATGATGACTAAATATGGTCGTCAATGAAGCTTTTTTCCCTGACGACAACGAGACGTGATCTCACGTTAATGGCGACCATGTGACACTAATGTGACTAAATAATTCATGCAATATCGTTGACAACAACTGACGACACAAAATGTAGTTTGCTAAATACAATTTAGCTTTATCGTCAAGACTGTTTACTTGCTAGCTAACAGTAGCTTGTTTGCAGACAGGAAGTATCAAACATAATTGTCCGTGCGGAACCCTATCCCCAACACAGCGTTCCGTGTGTAGCGGGGCATCACTGTTATGCTGTGGGTGCTGTTTCCCCCCAGGAGATATGGGAGGACAGACTGCAACGGAGCGCTACATTATGTTTTGACCCATGCACCACAATAGCTTACATAATGATAGGAAGACATACCTGCCCTCCGTCGTCATGGGAAATGTAAGATCACTGGTCAACAAGACAGATGAACTTTCGGCCCTGGTAAAAATCCAAGTGGAATACAGGGTCCAGCTTGCATGGAAATATCCAGGACTGCGGTCAGTGCGGTGGAACTGGATGGCTATCGCCATGATGCGATCATGCGAGCCGACAGAAACAAGTTTCAAGTTTCTTTATTATTTGTCATACAGAAATACAGAATACTTTGCATGAAATGTTTCTTTCTGTTTAGCTCCTGAGAGTGTGCTAGATAATAATAAGATAGTATAAATAAGTATAATAAGTAAAAAATAGAAAGTCAAGAAGTCAAGTAAACACAAGTGTAAACAACAATTGTTCAGTATACCTCTATATACAGTATGTACATCTGGTACAAAAATGGTGAGGTATAGCTTAGCTTGTCATGCCACCGTTGTGGTGGTGAGGTGCAATAAGGAATAAGGAATGAGAGATGTGCAGTTCCCTTACCAATAATATAAATATAAAGTGTAAAGTGTAAAGTGTGATAAAGTGGGTGCTACAGTGTATTGTTTATTTAAAGTGAGTGTGTGTGTGCTGTGGGTGTGTTGCTGGCATGTTATTGTTCATTGTTCAATCATTGTTCATTGATCAATCATTGTTCATTGAGCATCCTGATGGCCTGGGGATAGAAGCTCCTTCTGGCAGTTGTTTGGGTGGCTAGAGTCTTTGATTATTCTCTTAGCCTTGCCCATGCACCGCTTGTTGTAAATGCCTTTGAGAGTGGGAAGCCCCTCTCCAATTGTGCGTTTGGCTGAACGGGCCACTCTCTGTAGTCTGCTGCGGTCTTGTGCAGTGCTATTCCCAAACCAGGAGGTGATATTGTTTTGCTGACATTCAGGGAGAGGCAGTTCTCTTGACACCATCCCGCTAGAACCTTAACCTCCTCCAGGTAGGCCCTCTCGTCGTTTGCAGAGATCAGGCCCACCACTACTGTGTCGTCAGCAAATTTGATGATTGTGTTGTTGTTCCGCTGTGCCACACAGTCATGTGTGTACAGGGAGTAGAGGAGAGGACTCAGGAGACAGCCCTGGGGGGCCCCTATGTTGAGAGTGATGGATGAGGTGCAGTTGCCTGCTCTCACCACCTGGGGTCTGCCCGTCAGGAAGTCCAAGACCCACTGGCAGATGTCATAGTTCAAGCCCAGGTCCCTGAGCTTGGCTATGAATTTGGAGGAGACTATGATATTGAATGCTGAGCTGTAGTCGATGAATAGCATTCTCACATAGTTCCCCTGCCTCTTGTCCAGGTGTGATGCTGCTGTGTGCAGCACATGGGCTATGGCGTCATCCGTGGACCTGTTGGGGCGGTATGCAAATTGCAGGGGGTCCAGGTTGATGGGGAGGGAAGAGCAGATGTAGCCCGTCACTAGCTTCTCAAAGCACTTCATGGCTATGGAGGTGAGAGCTACAGGGCGGTAGTCGTTGAGGCAAGCAGGCTTGGATTTTTTGGGTAGAGGGATAATGGTGGACTTCTTCAGACAGGTGGGGATGACAGCCTGTTCTAAGGACAGGTTAAATATGTCAGTGAATACCGGGGCCAGTTGGTCGGCACAGACCTTTGGACACGGCCGGGGATACCGTCCGGTCCTGCTGCCTTCCTGATATTCACTTTCTTAAAGGTCCTCCTCACCTCATGTTCTGTTATCCTGAACACTGAGTCTCCATCAGCAGCGCCCCCCCCCCCCCCCCCCACCCCCCTCTATTGCAGTGGTTTGTAGGCTGGTGCTGTTATTCACAGCCTCAAACCTCGCATAGAAGATATTGAGATAATTTGCTAAGGAGATGTCACTGTTCAGTTTGAGGGAGGTGCCTTTGTAATCCGTCATCGTTCTGAGGCCCTGCCACATAGCTCTAGAGTCAGCCTGTTCATATTGAAGTTCAATTTTATCCCTGTAGCGCCTTTTTGCTTCTATTACTGCCCTCCTAACGTTGTATCTCGCCACCTTGTAGTCATTCATGTTACCTGCCACAAGCCCGGCGTTGTAGGCTGAGGTGCACGCCTTCAGAGCTTCGCGGACGGATTTGTCTACCCAGGGCTTTTGGTTTGGGTAAACTCTAATTGTGGTAGTGGGGATTGTTTCTTCCACCAAAGTACAAACAAAGTCCAGCACTGTTTCCGTGTAGTCATTAATGTTATCTGTGTTATCACGGAACACACTCCAGTCTGTACATTAAAGTGCAGCTTGGAGCGTTTCCTCTGATTCTACAGACCATCGCTGCACATCTCGCGATACTACCGGGGCGCGCTTGAGACTTTGTTTATATTTTGGTAAAAGAAAGATGGCCTCATGACCTGACTTGCCGAAACCACTAGCAGCTCGAGACTTATATCCACACTTAAATTGCGAGTAGCAGTGGTCTGAAATATCCCCGCCTCTGGTAGTACAAGTCACATGCTGGTAGAAGTTTGGCAATACTTTTCTCAGATTGGCGCTATTGAAATCACCCACAACCACAATAGCAGCGTCAACGTTAGCTGTTTGAAGTTTATTTACCTCGTCATGAAGCAGGGACAGCGCGACTCCAGTGTTTGTGTCGGGTGGAATATACACTCCGATCAAGATGACCGCCGTTAACTCTCTTGGGAGAAAGAAAGGCTGACACTTGATGGATATATACTCCAGGTTGGGGGAGCAGTGGTTTGAAAGCTCTTTCACATTGCCTAGATCACTCCAATTGTTGTTCAACATGAAGGCTATTCCACCTCCCCGCTGTTTACAGGATTCTTCTGGTCAGTGGTAAGTGGAAAGGTGGCGGGGTGGTTATTTTAGTTAAATCCAGAAGTGGTGTATGTTTCAGTTGGTTACTTTATTGAACGTTGGTATCACATACAGCTGCTGTAGTGTTCTAGCTCGTGCCGAGCTTGTTTACATTCCAACACCGTAGAAGAAGAGTGACATCCGCTAGTCCTCCGAGGTAACAGTTACTGGATATTACAAGCCGGAGAAGTAATAACATCACCATAACATCACCATAACAGTGTAATCCCAGACATGTTACGGTCAAGGAACATATGTACCCCAGACATAGAACTATTGGTGGTAGAACTGAGACCGTATTACCTCCCGAGACAATTTTCACATGCAGTCTCCGTGTTTACATTCCACCAAGCGTGTGGCGTCATCCATTCTACTGTTGCTAGTCTGGGATACAGACAACACATCCCAACGCTCATCAACAGGGATTTTAATCATGTCAAAATAACCAGGACCCTGACAAACTTCACACACTTTGTTTTTAACAAAGTACTAAATAATTGTATGTTATGTATTAACTGTTTTTAGATGGCTGTGTTGATGCTGTGATGGACACCTGAATCTCCCCTTGGGGATAAATAAAGGTTTTCAATCAATCAATAAGTCTAACCAGCTAGCACTAATGTTAGCTTTTTTTGTTTAGAAAAAACTCACGCCAACTTATGAGGCTGTAACTGAGTGGCGAGACTAAAAAAAAAATTATAAAAAGAAATAATAATTAAAAAAAAAATAAGACTAAATCGAGACTAAACGAAGACTAAAATGCTCAGACCTGTCGTTGACTAAAACTGACTAAACGAAAAATAAATGAAGATGACTAAATATGATGAAAACGAAAAAGGAGCATTTGACACATGACTAAGACTAAAACTAAAATGAAAATAACTGCCAAAATTAACACTGATCTCAAGAGGGTGCTGAATGAGCTCAGTAATAATAATTTATATTCTACTTCGGTACATTACAATTTACTCAAGGTAACAGACACAATATTTCTGACACTGGGAATACATTCCCTGAGGTCCCAAGATACCAAGAACATGCTAATGGACCTTGTAGAAGTGGAGCAATCTTCCATTTACTTAGGTATGTACTTTTAGGCACATTTTCTGAAAATATGGCTAGGGCTTAAGAGGTTAACTCTTAAAATGTTAAAGACTCATTTACATAGTTAATTAACACAATATTTGTGTCTTTCATTCACAGATTATGGTATATTATCCAAGGTGCCCAGCCCGAATGGACTTACATGGCACTATTATAGGATCAAGCTTTTCTCTCAGATCACTATGTTAAGCCCATATCAATCCAGCTTTAGAACAAAACATCACTATCACAGCCACTACTTTTGTTGAAAATTATATAGTATCCAACTTGACAAAAGAAAACATTGTGCCGCACTTTTTGTGAATTCGTCAAAAGCATTTGACATAGTTGTTTACTCTCTTCTGTTGCAAAGGTTAATGGACGTTGACTTTGACACATTTGCTTGCAGATGGTTTCAGAGCTCTCTGTACAAGATACTTCAGTGTGTGAAAACGGCGAATGTCCAGTCAGAGTTCTTGCCCATTACAAAAGGCGTACCGCAGGGTTCAATCTTGGGGACAGTTTTATTTACAATTTATATTAATGCTATTGTCTCTTCGTTGGGGGGTTGTTAGGCTCATCTCTATGCAGATGGTACTATTGTCTATGTGTTGCAGACTCTGAAAAACTAGCCACTGAACATGTACAACTCTCCTTTATTATTTTGCAGAATGTATGTAATAACCTTAACCCTTTCACTGCCACACTACAGAAGGTTAAGCCTTTACTATCACACTACCGACGGTTACCTTCTACCATGTGGCAGTGAAAGGGTTAACCTGCTGTTGTGTGGCAGTGAAAGGGTTAACCTTCTGTGTATTGTCGCAGTGAAAGGGTTAACCGTTTGGTAGTGCAGCAGTGAAAGGGTTAAACTGGTACAAAGTTCATGCTGTTCTCTAGAGCCAAGGGTACTGTTTGTGATTATTTGCATATATCCACTGTGAATGGATCTGATATAGAGAGAGTTAAATAATATAAGTATATTGGCATCTGGCTTGATGAGAAGCTGTTTTTCTGTATATTTTGGATTATGGAGACGTAGTTTATAGACATGCTGCTGCTTCCACTCTAAAGACCCTGGACTGTATATAATTTTGCCCTTAGATGTGTCACTGGTGACAGTTATGGTACACATCACTGTATCCTATTATGATAAGGTTGGGTGGTCCTCTCTGGCAGAGAGACGTGACTTGCATTGGCATCTGTTTCTGTATGAAGCCAGTATTGGTGATATCCCACCCTAAATCACTTCATTGCTGGATTGGAACCATATCACACTCACTCTGGTCATTGGCTTACACTTAAGGTCCCCAGATGTTTAACCAATGTTTAATTGATTGGCTTTCTGAAACTACATAGTTTTGTTGCATTTATTATGTGCTGTATTTCTCAACATCATTCTAAATGAGCTTAGATAGAATATAATATAATAGAAATACCTTTATTATCCCGAGGGAAATTTGACACTGCAAATCGCTCAACATTAAACATTTAGACAGAACAGGTCACGAATAAGAATAACAAAACAAATCAAATTGCCTAGGATAAGAATAGAATAAAATAGAATACAAATGGAATCAAATATACAGCTTGCTCTCAATGATCCTGTGCAACTGTAACCCAGGTTTCAGATTCATAACTATTTAGCCCCTTTAAGTTACCTCAGATCGTGAGTTGGGTGAGCAGTTCGCGCCTCGCCTCACGCAGATGAAGATCATAGATTGATGGAGACTGACGCAGATACTGAATGCTGATAGAACCGGAATGAAAGATTCCCCCAGTTACAAAACCGAAGAGGTTGTTGCTGTTAAAGAACATACCACTTCCAGAGACGGTTTTGGTGAGTTTCATCAATATTGTGCTGTTTCATTGTCGAATGTATAAAATCACTAGCTCAATGCAGATCGGCTAACAACGTTATCCGCACGACACGAGCTACGTCGGCGAACTGTATGGCTAGCTAATAATGTAGCTTCATCCTGAGTCATGCTAGCGAAGCGCCAAGCTCAATTTGGTTGAATGAAAACTAGAAAGAAACCATTTCAGAAGTACTTATAATTGTATTGATATGCTGTATGATAAGAACATGGTCTATATACATTCCGGTTGCTTTTGAGAGTTTAATATGGAATGTGAGGAATGTTTCCATGTGCTAGTGCACTTAGCCTAATTTAGCATAAGTCAAATTAATGTTGAGTGCTGGACGTCCCGCGATGATGTCGGGGAGGTTGCGACCCTCTCTGCGCCGCCCCCTATCTCCCTGTCTCCGGCTGTCTCTGAGCGATGACCGGAGTATTGAACGTCCCGTGATTAAGACGGGGAGGACGCGACCCTCTTTGCGCCACCCCTGTGCCTCAAATAGATCCGCTATCAGCTCTATCTTTAATCTTTCAAAATGTTCAGTTGCTATCGCTATCAGCTCTATCTTTAATTTTTCTAAATGTTCAGTTGCTATTGCATGCACTCATCTGTGTTTCACTACACACATGAGTGCATGGTTACCAACTGTCAGTCTGCAACACTACTATCACCGACATCTAAGAAGGGAGATCCCCCCTTGAATGGCCCTTCTAAGGTTTCTCTCCTCTTTTCTGCATTTTTTCCTATTGTTAGTTTTTAGTGAGTTTTTCCTTACCTTCGCGTGGGGTATGTCTGGGAGTGTTTGCATTCATTCATTTATTTAGCATTTATTTAAAATGTGTTGGACCTTATGGTGTTCTTGTTTTGTTCTTGATTTATTGTTATGTTTCTTCTTGACTTGTTTAAAGAAGACGTGTCCGGCCCATGGGGACATTAAAACACTTTGGTTGCCTTGGGTTAAATTCATGATATACCATAGGTTGCCGGCTCTATTTGTCTATGGAGAAGTACCCCTTCTTTGCATGGCTATAACTTTTTAAATTCTATTGCTACATTGCCATTATTAGGGCCCATTCAAAGTCCTATATGTATTGTTCATTGTGTAGCAACGTTAAACTATTTCATTCACATATTCATAGTAAAGTATGGTCTAATGTATAAGTATGTTTTCATCTCTTTCTGCAGCTTTCTCCAGAACGTGATCTATAGCCCCAAATGCATTATATTGATGATGCAATACAGTTTTATGGCAATCAGCGCGATATAAAAAATTCCAACTAGACGTACTTCTAGAAGTTACTACACGTCATCTGATGTTGACCGGATGGGCTAGGGGGCGTTTATAATTCCGTGGGCAGCGTTATACCAATCATCTAATGTGGGTCAAATGTTGATAATAGCAGTTAGTATCGAAGACGGTAACGTTACACGCTGAAACTCACCCCAGTCTCCGCGCGCCGTTGGGCGATCATCGTAGAGTAGAAGTCTTATCATTATGGGATGTAAATTTACCCGGTCCATCACCAGCTTGTATAATGGTATATACGTCCAAATCATGTTGTTTATCGAGTTATTGGCAATCGATCACTGTGTAGCGTGATGAGCCAGAGTCCCGGGACCTATAGCGAGTGCCCGGAAGTACTACGGACGTCTAGCACAACCTCTATGGCACATCCTGTTAAGCGATTGCGCCGATCGGCCACCAGATGGCGCTCCTGAACCGCCAGAGAGCTCAGTGGGTCCTGCTGGTGGATCTCAGGCCAGCGGAGGGGACATATGAATCCGATCGCAGATTTTTGAAATATTGATATAAGGACGACGTAAAGCGTCCTCCGGCAACTTGAGCATGGCCGGGAATTACGTCTAAAGACGTTTCCCGGCACCCAAAGTGTTAACGTGTGTTGTCGGGCCTTACAAATACATTTGATTTGATTTGATTTATGTTCCCACGTGCTGTGATATTGTAGCCTACTTTAGCTTAGCATAGCCTGAAAAGTAGCCTGATTGATTATCCATTCTAAAATCAATGAAAGATGATAAATAACTTTTATTTTCTGAATGCCTGTTATGCAGGCCAGGTTTTTCCACCCCCGGGAAGAGTTCCCAGGAGTCCCGACCGACCACCACTCATCACGTGTGCCCACACGGGACGAGGCGGTGTGCTGGACCGACACAAGATGGCAAGCCAACCCAAAGAACCTCAGATCTAGATCAGGGCTATACCTAGGAGCCTGATCTGTTACACCCTGTTGCCTCAACAATCTGGTAGGATTGTGAATTGCCTTCCTCACTCCCAGTGGATCAGGAATTAACGAACTAATTGAACTTGAGTCACAAGAACTTCCAAGGACGGTATGACCTATCCTTTTCTATGATACGAACTGATTGAACTTGAACACAAGGACTTCCAAGGGCTTTTGACCCCGTTTCACCTTTTGTATTTTGATAGTATTTTTGATATTGTATTTGATTGACTGATATTTCTCCTGCAAAGAGGGAGAGTTAAAGGGTCAATGCACCCAGTAAGATACTTGAACTACTGATATTTCCCCTGGAAAGAGGGAGAGTTAAAGGGTCAATGCACCCAGTAAGATACTTGAACTACTGATGTTCTGTAAAGAGGGAGAGTTAAAGGGTCGATGCACCCAGTAAGATACTTGAACTAGGGATGCACCGATATGAAAATTTGCCACCGATACCGATTGTTCAACTAACACAATCGGCCGATACCGATATTTGTGGCACATTTTTTTTTTAAATATTTTTTAAATATACATTTCTTTTGTAATATTTTTTTTTTGTAATTATTATTATTATTTTTTTTTAAACTACTGTATATTTGTCTTACAAATTGTGCTCACCGATATGAACATAGGCCTCTTTACTTACTTAAAAAAAGGAAACATCAAGAAATAGCACTATCTCTCTCCCAGTATGTTCTGCAGGGCTGCAGCTAGATACTAGTTCTCCCAGCATGGTCTATCTGCTGGGCTGCAGCGAGATACTTTTGTCTCAACCAATGACATTTTGATTGACAGGCGATTCTGCCAATTACGTCACACACCGCTTGCACCCGCCTCTGCTGTTACCACCAATCGGCAAGCGTGTTGCATTTTTTACTCCTGCTTTTGTCCGCCATTGATTTTGACGACAGAGGTTTTCTAGAACAACAACACGGCGCGGCCGACGTTTAGCTTTTAGCTCCGCAGGATGACTTAAATGAGGCATAATGATTTTACTGCAACTAATGTTATAATAAAACAAAGCCTTTCTATACATGTGTCTGATTGAAAACGTTATTAACAGATTGCAGAATGGGTAAAACTCAGGGCTCTGTGAGCAACGGAAGGAACTGAGCTAGTATGAACGCTTGCTACGTTCGGGTAAATAATATGCTGATGTTATGAACGTGTAACACTAACTATATAATGTTAATGCCACAAAACGAATGCCTTGTTAATCATAAGTAGTAACTTTGATGCAGTAGCTTGTGTGTGTGTGTGGGCCGGGGGCGGCGTTGTGCAGGTAGGTCGCGAGTGAACTTTTTTTGTCTTGACGCTACACAAATTGATGGATATTTATCGGCTACTGCCATGTTATAATAAAACAAAGCCTTTCTATACATTTGTCTGATTGAAAACGTTATTAACAGATTGCAGAATGGGTAAAACTCAGGGCTCTGTGAGCAACAGAAGGAACTGAGCTAGTATGAACGCTTGCTACGTTCGGGTAAATAATATGCTGATGTTATGAACGTGTAACACTAACTATATAATGTTAATGCCACAAAACGAACGCCTTGTTAATCATAAGTAGTAACTTTGATGCAGTAGCTTGTGTGTGTGTGTGGGCCGGGGGCGGCGTTGTGCAGGTAGGTCGCAAGTGAACTTTTTTTTGTCTTGACGCTACACAAATTGATGGATATTTATCGGCTACTGCCATCGGCACATTCGAGCTTATCGGCCGATAGGTTCTCCTGTAAAGAAAGATAGTTTAAAGGGTCATTTCACCTAATAAGGTACTTGCATTCCTATAACCTTGAATATTTCCATTGGTACTTTGTTGGTATTACACCTGCAAAGGAAGAGTTTAAAGGGTCATTGCACCTAAGAAAGTATTTGCATTCGATGCACACTTAAAGGTTTAAATTAATATGTTTAAATACTTACCTACCGAACTGAAATGATAAACTGATATAGTTTACTGAAATGATAAACTGATATAGAGTTTACTGAAATGATAAACTGATATAGTTTACTGATCTGCAATTGCAGAAGAAAAGATAACGAGTTACTCACGAAAAAGGGATACATCTAATGTCCAACCTTAAACCTAGCTTTTAGCTACCTCAGAGACATCTGAACCAAACAAATGTGTTGATCCAATCAACCTAGAACCTGATACCGAACTAACCTTCTTGAGAGAAGGGGTCGAACTGAACCGATTGTGTTGATCCAATCAACCTAGGACTTGATATCGAACTAACCTTCCTGAAAGAAGGAGTGGTTAATGAAAGAACCTAAAAGGGATACTTCACTTTACCTCACCTACTCGTTGTATGTTGTCGTCATTGTCTTACTAGCGCTGCTGTTTAAACTGAATAAATTACCGGTCACTGTTATAACCTTGTCTCTGGTCTACTATTCCTTTTACTGTGTATATCACTCCTCTCCTCATTCGAACCTAGAACTGGTCCGTGGCGAACAGCTGTTACTGTTAGTGACACAAGTGCTACACAACATATAAATAAATGTACAAATCAATAGAGGTAAACATACACTCATAATCTGCATTTATACTTTTCACCTAATCCCATCTGGACTGCTGTGGGACGGTCTCACTAACAGGGACTAGCCTAAGCCTAGTCCCAGACTAAGAAGTTCCTGGAGAGTGAAAATAATTGAAAACATTACAATGGATTCCTTACTCTAGTACTGGGCTTGATCTGAGGAATGGGCCTTGTAAGGAACACATTATTGTTCTGCAAACCACGAGAGAGAGAGAGAGAGAGAGAGAGAGAGAGAGAGAGAGAGAGAGAGAGAGAGAGAGAGAGAGAGAGAGAGAGAGAGAGAGAGAGGGGATATATATATAGAGAGAGATAGATAGAAGGAGAGATAGAGAGAGTTAGAGGGAGAGAGAGAGATAGGGAGGATATGTATCTCTATATAAAGAGAGATAGAAGGAGATAGAGATATAGAGGGATATAGAAAGAGCAGAGGGAGAGAAAGAGATAATAGAAATGAAGGAAGAGAGAGATGAGAGAAAAAAGATAAATAAACAGAGAAAGAGAGAGAAAGATAGAGAGAGATAGAGATAGAGAGAAAGAGAGAGATAGAGAGAAAGGAGAGAGAGAGATAGAGAGAGAGAGAGGATATATATATAGAGAGAGAGAGATAGAAGGAGAGATAGAGAGAGTTAGAGGGAGAGAGAGAGAGATAGGGAGGATATGTATCTATATATAAAGAGAGATAGAAGGAGATAGAGATATAGAGGGATATAGAAAGAGCAGAGGGAGAGAAAGAGAGAATAGAAATGAAGGAAGAGAGAGATGAGAGAAAAAAGATAAATAAACAGAGAAAGAGAGAGAAAGATAGAGAGAGATAGAGATAGAGAGAAAGAGAGAGATATAGAGAGAAAGGAGAGAGAGATAGAGAGAGAGAGACTGAGAGAGAGAGAGAGAGAGAGAGAGAGAGAGAGAGAGAGAGAGAGAGAGAGAGAGAGAGAGAGAGAGAGAATCGATTCCATGGAGAGATCACTGTACAATGAGCTCATGGAGTTCAGATATAGTCTGTGAAACCACACCAGGAAATGTGATGCAGAGGTATTCTGGTGAGGCTCGTTCTCCCAACACAGTGGGGAGGGGCAGAAAGAGAGAGAGAGGGTATTATCTGTACATACTATACATCCTCATAAGGGAGACAGGAGTAGAAGGATGGGAGAGACAGGAGAAAGAGATGGAGAGAGAGAGAGACAGGGAGAGAGAGAGAGAGAGAGAGAGAGAGAGAGAGAGAGAGAGAGAGAGAGAGAGAGAGAGAGAGAGTACCGGTAGTGTCTGTACAGTACATGCATGCTCATACGTATGACTGCACGTGTGTTGAGCGCATGTGAGAGATCAATGGCGCTCAGCTGAAATAGGCCTGGACTAGACTACAGTCTCTTGGCTGTCTCCATCCCTTATAGACTGGAACACCTAATCACACTTGGCACGGTAAAACCGCTAATAACTCACAACTCACAATGTATTTTTTTTTATGATTATTTAGCCTTAATGTAAAACAGGCCCGTGAAACTGTTTCATTGTCTTCCCTCGGCCCCTGACGTGCGCTACGGTTTCCTACGACCCACAGGCCAGAATGACATGCTTACGTTCTTTGTGTTACTCTTGACATTGTTCGGAAACAAACGAGCACTCTGCCTCAAGTGTAATATCCCACCTCCCAAGCAGCATTAAATGTATCAATGAATTCATAATTACGTCACCACAGATGAATGGTGCAACAACGTGCCTGCCATATTACTGTGACTACCCCTTTATTCACTAAGTAAGTGCATTTCACGTGAGAAAATCCACAGGTTGGAGGATAGAAAATGATCAGACTTTAAAAAAATATATATAAGAAATAAATACATACAAATAAAAGTGGACCAGGAGCCGAGTGGCAGTGGGTTATGAGAAGATTAAAACAGGTCTTTAAATGATTGTCAAGAACCGAGTTCTTCCAAGTTATATTATCAAATGAGAATGCCTGGAATGTAATGGTAGCGCATTCCCCCCAACACACTAATTACGCTAACCCATAGCCCATAAAATCAGTTTTGGATCATGAGAAAACCAACAGTTACAGCATAACTGTTTAATTTACAGCAACTGCGCGCCCACAAAGAAAAAATAACATAGGATATATTGGATACACAAAAAAAAAGAAGAGAAGTCTTAATTAATGCCTGGTCTGAAACATTCCCACATGTTGCTAAATCTGTGAACGTGCATGTTTTTTGTCCTCTTGATTTTAAACGACCTGTGTAATTATGAATATTTTATTAATTAAATATACTGCCATATAATTAAGATTAAAATTCAAACATCGGATTAAACATCAAATGGTGGAGGAGATGGTCATGGTGGGGCTTTTCAAAAACGAGACAACTAGTCCTTCAGTTTGGTGTGAAGGTAATGGAGCATGTTGATGAAAATCCCTGATGAGAACGCGCCATCACATTGGTTTTTAATATAGGGATGCACCGATCCGACTTTTTCAGTCCCGATACAGATACCTGGGCTTTGGGTATCGGCCGATACAGAGTACCGATCCGATACCCATTGTTCAATTAATAAACTGTATGCCTCACTATGTGGAAGAGACTGGGATCATTCTTTTGTGCAAGGCAACATCAGGCTTGACTTAAAACATTACTTTCCTAACTTAGTGAAACAAAATGTAACAAATGAACACAGATATGTTAATTCGATTTTCTTTTAATCAACTTTTTCGCCTTATTTTTTAATTTTTCTCCCATCCCAATTTCGTATCGCCAATTCTCCCCTTCAATTCTCCACTCCCCTGTCTTGAACGTTGCTAGACTATGCCTCCCACTGGTCGGCTGTAGTGAGGATAGAAGCCTTGCATCACGTGTCCCCTCCGGTACATGAGGAGGCAGCCTGTCGCATCTTTTCACCAGACAGCGCGGACTCTCAGTGGCGAGGAGTAACACGTGGGAGGCTCACGCTGCCCCCGATACTTCCTGTCTCTGCTGTACAGGCGTCACCCAACCGACCTGTAGGAGTCGAGATAGTTGAGATAGTATGACGACTGGCCCAAGCCGGAGGCAACGCTGACTCGGGGAGTCGAGACCGGAGTCTCTTGCATTGGTGACGAGCGCAATCTCCACTACGCCCACCTAGTCGCCCAGATATGTTAATTTGATCGGCGAGTTGCCAAAACCGGAAGTCACTGGAAGTGCTTAGTCCGTCCCCTATTCTGTCCGGCCACTCGTTATCGCTCGCGGGACTCTATCCAGACACTGTGCATATCGATCTGTTGCCAAAACTCAATAAACAACATGATTGGACGTGTATTAGTATTATACAAACCGGAACTGGATCACCTAGATCAACATCCCATAATAGCGATCTTTTTGCTCCACGCTCATCACCCAACGATAAGAGGAGACTGGGGTGAGTTTCAGCGTTTTTCTTTACCATTTTCAATACAAACTGCTCTGATCTATATATCACCCATACTACATAAATGATTTAACGTCGGTCATTGAATTATAAACGACCCCCCCCCCCCCTCCGGTCAACCGCAGATGAAGAGTCATAACGTCTAGGACCGTGTACAGTTGAAATTTTTAATCTGGCGTCGACAGGTATCAAACTGCATTTGATGATCTAATATATGCATTTATGGCTGTAACTCACGTTCTATGAAATACTGCAGAAAACGATAAAAACATATTTATACTCTAGACCGTATTATTGTATGAATGTGTGAATGAAAAAGTAAAACGTTCCTACATCCTGAACGATAGATAATTGATGTTGAATGGGCCATAGTAATGTCAATTTAGCAATACAATTTAAAAAGTTATAGCCCTGCAAAGAAGGTGAACATCTCCATAGACAAATAGAGCTGGCAGAGAGGCTACAAGGATGGATATAAGCTCCGGCAATGAATGGGTTAATGCTTTAACTTTGGAGATTAATTTAAATAATTTAAAGCATTAAAATAAATGTATCTAGATTAATCTATGGAGTGAAAAATCTTCAACGTTCTGAGCTTTCAGCAGTCTATTTGCTTGTTCGGATATAAGAAAGAGGTCTAGCTGAGGTTTTGTTGAATATTTGTATTTCACAGGAGAGAAACTGTATTCAAAGAAAGCTATTAAAATAGTCTTTGAATCTAAATATACTTTATTTGTGTTGATTTTACATTAATTCCATGATTTTACTCAAGTAAAATATCTGTTACTTCAGTAGCTTCGGTTTTAAGTAGAAAAATGCTATTTTTAATCTAGATTAATTACAGAAAATTGTGAGATTAACACTTTGGATGCCAGCGACGCGTTTTGTCGTTAGTTCATGCCGCCAGTTGAGTGCCGGCAACGCTATATAGCATTTGTTTGTCTTTTTTTTTATTGGCGATTTGAATTCATATTTCATCAATCAAGCTTCGGGTTAGTGCTGCAGAGTCTCTCTGAGCTCAATTGGGAAGATACTGCCCCCTATCGTCTCTCCCTGTGTAACTGCACCCCATTACTTTACACTGATGCAGGGGGAGTGGTCAGTTTGCTCATTTTACTTTTCCGTCAAGCCAACTGAGGAGACCAAGTGATCGCCGGCCATCAGAACAGCGTGATTATGTATTTACAGTACCAACACTGTAATCAATAAGCGTGATCGATATTTGGAATGGCGATCAGGAATTGGAATAATCTTTTTGGATAACATCTGATCTCAGGTAAGGAATTTATTTTACCAGTCTTAGGATAATCAGAGCTGTTTTCACAGAGATATAAGCTTTGCCCTATGCATGTGTGTGCGTGTGCGCGGTGATCGCTGATGAGGAAATGAGAGAATCGCTTTTCAGCCTGCCTCTATAGCGTGCATAAGTACACATATACTATCGATAATCTAGTGTTTATTTGAAAACTATTCATAAATAGCCGAAAAATGACAACGTGTTTGTGTATTCCAGAATATTCCAGTAAATGCAGTTTATCGCGGAATCTATATATTTCCTTGAAAACGCGGGCTTTTCAAAATGCTATAAAATGGAAATGAACCATTAAAAAACAATCCGTTTCGACAATGTTGCAACAAGTCATTGATTAGCCACATAGCCATAATGTAAAACAGAGATTATGCGTTCACAACGCTATCATTGAAGTGGGTGGTGGCATTTAACCATGTTTCCAATGTTAATGGCTGGCACTCAAACGGTTAATATATATATATTAAAATGTCTCCGATACCCGATCTAGCTATTTTAGTCATATCGGGGCCGATATCCGATATCAATATCGGAGCATCCCTAGTTTTTACACACCAAATATATATACCAAATAATATAGGTACCGTATACATGGAGATCAATACTGTTGATGACAGACCAAAGAAGCTTCAGAGGCTACATTCTTAAACCCTTAAAACTAACATGTCTGCTCTGCAAGTATTTAAAACACAGATTCTTACAGTCACTTATCTCACCCGTCTGATTTAGCGCTCGACACAAAGGCTAAGAGATGGAGCTCTGTGGATCTGTTTTCGCTCCTGATGCTGCAGGCTACCGTAGCTGGATCTGGAAGGGAATTCATTAGTTTCTCACACAAACATATCTGTTGAGGTACCATTGTAGGCTGTATGATGACCACATTACATGTGATTATCTGTGATTGTTTTAGGGCTGACCCCTATTAGTCGATTAGTCGACTAATCGGTCGAAAGGAGCCGTAGTCGACTGGCCAACCTCTTAGTAGAATATATATATAAAAAAAATTATATATATATTTATAATTATTATTATTATAATTTTGTATCATTCTTTCCAAAAGAAAAGAGGCCTAGAAGCGTGGCTAATCTTATATCATTATGCCCTGCTTGACACACACTGACACACACACACACACACACACACACACACACACACACACACACACACGCACACACACCTGGGAGCTGCCAGGTACAACCAACACAGTCTGACACTGCAGTGGCCTGCAATGAGCTGTTGGGGGTTAAGTGCCTTGCTCAAGGGCACTTCAATGATGGGTGTTGAGGAAGGGGAGAGCGTTATTCATTCCCTTCTCCCCCCCACCCAGATTCTCCTGCCGTCTGGGGATTGAACAAGCGACCTTCCCCGCTCACAAGCCTTCTCTCACCTTTAGTCCACCGCTGTCTAAAACCGTTTTAATCAAAAAACGCAAAGATAAAAAATATATATATATATATTTAGCAACGTCAGTAAAATTGTGCTTCGACATCATAATTACAGTAACTGCAGTCATTTGAAACCCTGAACACCCCCCCCCCCCCAAAAGAAGACAACCTTATCTGAAGCGCTCAGGGCTGAGATTGATTCTCCATGCCTGTCCTTTCCTCCATTGTGCGCCGATCGTTACAGCTACCGTCTCCAGGCGTCCTGCTTTTGATTCTCTATCGCACGATCCGAACGGAAAAAGAGCACGACGCGAGGGTTGAGTCCCCCCCCCCCCCCCCCTCCCTACATCCTAAGGCTCGTCCCACACCAGTGGATGAGCTGTGTGTGTGGTGTGTGTTGGAGATGAGGTGGGGTGGGGGGGGGGGGGTTCATGCATCCCGCCGCACCCCGCGACAGTACCTGGCCTTCGGCGGCTTGTGTCCCCCTTTGATCTCCGCTCCATTGTGGTGGCTTGATTGAACCCCCCCCCCCCCGCCCCCCCGCCCACACACACACACACACAGCTACCGATCCGTCTTGCGATTTCACATGAAGAGTGTCCCATTCACTGTAGACAACACGGCCTGAGTGTCACGCTAAGGGCCCCCATTGAGGCCGGGGCGGGCGCAGCTCGGGTTTCCGCCGTGTACCGGTTAAAACGTTGGAAATCACGCCGCTCTCTGAGCGGCTCTGCAGGAATGCAGCACAGATGCAAGCACTCAGCGGGATAATGTATACAATGTGAACCCGAAAAGAAACAAACTCATTATACAAACCTGGTTACCGGTTTTACAGGAAGTTATAAAAAAAATAAAAATAAAATGGAAATCCACCGGCAGCGGCGGAGATAAGATGTGAGTGGATCGGGGAAGCGCCGCGTGGAGACGTATGACCTGTGGTTTTCATAATGCCAAGCAACACACACGATAACAGGCCTCTCCCTCGACGTCAGGTTGTTATACACCAAAATACCATAACATCCTAGATTCCCTCTCTCTCTCTCTCTCTCTCTCTCTCTCTCTCTCTCTCTCTCTCTCTCTCTCTCTCTCTCTCTCTCTCTCTCTCTCTCTCTCTCTCTCTCTCTCTCTCTCTCTCTCTCTCTCTCTCTCTCTCTCTCTCTCTCTCTCTCTCTCTCTCTCTCTCTCTCTCTCTCAGACTTTGGCAGCAGCAGCAGCAGCAGTAAAACAGCGCAGATCAAACACGCCTGACCTGGAGCATATAAAATGCAATTCCTACTTCGTTACCCGAAGGCTTAGGGTTCGGTGGTTTTGAGAGCACTTTATTGAATGTGAATACAGTATCGCATTATTTTGATTATCTGAATCCAAACCCTTAGAAATGCCTTATCGGATAGATCTTTTTAAAATAATAATTTGTGGGAGAGGGAGGGGGGGGGCAATTTCTTGTCTACTGCTTTTCTTGCACTGTGTAAAGTAACTAAATATTTGTACTTAATATTGAAAGATCGTATCGGGGGCTGAGGTCGAGGTAGTCTGACCCACAGGATGCCGAGTATAAGCCTCCCATTGGCCTGACTAGTTCAGTCGTAATTCTGCTCTCCTTCCTTCCAAATCCCCCGTCCGTAGGATCAGTAACAACAACCAGTGTTGGACCAGGCAAGCTACACGCTAATGATGGAAGACTTCGAGGAAGAAACACCTTCCCCGACGCCATTTTATGCGGTGGATTTTGGGGCTTAATGCCCCGCTAAAGGATTGTGACTGATTTGAGAAACAACACTGGGGTCTTCTTTTCTCTCCAGCCCGCGATGATCATGTGTTCTGCAGACATTTCTCCTGTGACAGAATGTGGAGTGAGATACAGCAGGTCGGGCGACGTGAGACTAAGGTCTCATTCACATCTAATCAAAACATGCGGGGAAAGAACGCAAGTTTCCCCTTCTTTTGAATGAGGGTAGTTGCTTATTTTGAACGAGGGGTAGTTGCTTATTTTGAACGAGGGGTAGTTGCTTCTTTTGAATGGGGGGGAGTTGCTTCATTTGAATGGGGGGGAGTTGCGTTGCGCAGTGGCGTTTAGATGAGAAAGAGCTCTAAGGTGGAGGCAGAGGAGAGTGGTAGAAGAAAAGAGCTGGAATAAAAATTAAAAGGAAAAAAAAGAAAACTCGGAACCGGTTCCAAAACGGACCCTGCGCCTTACCGGGGCTTGCATTTATGTCCTGACATTCGCTGAGTAGTACAGGCAGCCATGGCCCTTGAGGGGCCCCTCAGTTTAACTCTCAGCAGACCAGAGGGTGTGTGTGTGTCTGTTGGGGGGGGGGGGGTTACAGTAAGAACCCCTCGGAGCATCTGACTTCCATTGGTGAGCTCGGCGTGTGTGTTCCGTTCAGCCACTGGTATTTTGATGCGCCGCACGGTGCAGTTTACCAGAGCCCCGCTCTCTCTCCCTCTCTCTCTCTCTCTCTGCAAACGCACATGATGTCATTGAGGTTCTATCATTACAGGCTGTGGATGGTCCTGTGTCAGAGGGGCCGGGTCAGTTCCCACGCTTGTTTGGCAAAAAGTGCACGTTTGGAAGCAATAATGCAAAATGGGGGGGATGATTTTCTTCTGGACAAGATTAAAGATGAGCGGAGGCCCACGGAGGAGAGTAGAAAACCAGAGAAAGTGGAGAGAAGGAAGACGAGAGAGAGAGAGAGAGAGAGAGAGAGAGAGAGAGAGAGAGAGAGAGAGAGAGAGAGAGAGAGAGAGAGAGAGAGAGAGAGAGAGAGAGAGAGAGAGAGAGAGAGAGAGAGAGAGAGAGAGAGAGAGAAGAGAGAGAGAACCTCTACAGAAGACTTCCTGTTTTTTTTTTATATCTTCTGAATGGCTCTCATGTTACATTCCATACTGCAGCATCTGTGTCGGGAGGGCCGCTCTGCTGTCTCGGTCCTCTAAGGGGTTTCAAAGGCAAACAGAAAGCAAGGAACTCGTTCCTGCAGACGGTGCCAACAAAAAAAAGTGAAATCTTTGGTGACAGCTCACATTTCCTCTTGCTAAAATATTCGTTGCTGCCGTAATCTCAGTGACGCGCATGTGTCTTCGGATTGTGTTTATCCTTGATTCGAATGACCGATCCAGAGCAGAGATTAATCGAAAGCTAATTTCCAACCCTCCCGTTATTATGATAGTAATCTGTACAAAAAAATTATGCATTGTCAACACAGCTGGCGTGTTTTTTCTTTTCTCTTTATTTATTTTTTTTACAGCCGAGCCATTGGGTGTGTTTCTTAGACAGGTTTACAGCGTGAGTGGGTGTTAACTAGTAGATAAGCCCCACTGTGATGTAGTGCTCTCTCTCTCTCTCTCTCTCTCCATCCAACGGGAACACACAACCTTCCTAAGCGCTCGTCTGGAAGGAATTCTTCACTTTAGATAAAGAGCTCAGGTAATCCAGGCCAACCGGGACATCTGCCGTTCCCACAGCCAGCCAACCAACCACACGGAGGGCAATAACGCACGGTGGCCAATCAGATTGTAAGTCAGTGGAGATAAAGGAGAAGGCAATAAAACGAAACAATCTGGTGCTTTGACACCGCGGAGCTAGCGCCGCTCGCCGTTACACTGCCCAGGCCGGGGGCAGGAATGTGCTCTTTGAACCAGCTTTATTTAACAGCGGAGCAGCATGCGCACAGCACGCCCTGAGCCCCTGCGCTGGCCCGGGGACCGCGTGCCCCCGGCGTGGGCACGTCAGACGCCAGGGCCACCGGGTCAGGGGAGCTGGCATCCTCACACCCCCCTGGCACAAGCCGCTCCCCTCGGGGGCGTAGGGGCTGACACCGGTCCCATGGGGGTGCGCCAGACAGACAGGGGCCTACCAAACAGCTTGTGACCACGACCAACAGCGGCGGCGAACAATGGACGCAATTATTTTACGAGAACACAGTCCAAGTCTCTCATAGTGGCCCCACCCGCGCCCCCCCCCCCCCCCCCCCCCCCGTTCCATCTTGTCTGTTGACTGTCCCTCTCTTTTTTGCACAGGGCATGGAGGGGCTCTGACATCAGCGGTAGGGCCATCAGCGGGGCCCTTCTTTCTAGAAGGGGGCCAGGGGCTATAGCCCGCTCCATCGCGCCTCTATCGCCATCAGGGCCAGACTAGTGTCCCCAGCTGGACCCTCCTCCTCGCCACCAAGTTTTTAACTTTTTGAATAAAAGTCCAGTCGGAGTAAAAAGGGGAATCCATCAAACTTAGTTGAGCGGAGAGAGTTTCGGGGGGAAGTGCGAAAACGTAACCCACAGCGTGAGGATGAATAGGGTTTTCTTAACGCACAATGCTGAGGTAATAGGGAAAAGATCCGCCAAGGGGTCGAACATAATATAGGGTTGAATCACGGCTTTCATGCACCATTAGGAAGGAATTTCTACTGCTTTTTAGCTGCTGAGAATCTGGGACAGAGCAGTGGGAACCTGTCAGCGCCAGGGCTGCGGCGGCGGCGAGGAGGAGGAGGAGGGGAGGAGAGGGTCGTCACGTAGAGGCGGGAAGCTAAAGGCTGACATGGGAGATGCGTGTGTTCGGCCACAACGAGGACGTTATATACCTTTTGGGGGTTCTCGTGTCTTATTTTGCTCTGCGAATAATGTGAAAAGAACCAATCGAAATTTGAACGAAGTACCTCGAATGTCAGCCGAAGAAATCCCGTCCGCGGGGGATTGAATGTTTAACTTGACGAGGATCACAGGCTGGACTAGTCTAGACTGAAGTAGGAGTAGGCAGATTACAGTAGTAGAGCGATTTTAAGTTCTAGTCTTAAAGGGGCACAAAAAACAATGCCGATTTATTTTGCACACAATCTCACACACATCCGAAAACTCTTAAACTGTTTTGCACACAGGCCGTCAGGATCCTCAATGACACCAACCCATCTATCTACACTCATTGCACACACGTCCACATGCACACACTCCCTTTAACAAACACTCACCTCAACACTCACATTAGACACTTTAACACGACTACACCATATGTTATCTATTTATTAAAGAGACTTGCACTACATCCATACCTCATTATTTTGCATTTTGCCTTTCTTTTTAAACGTTTTTGTACCTCATTGTCTGCATTTTTGTACCTCATTGTCTGCATTTTTTACTTCATTGTACTTAGGTTGTACTTTAGTTTGTATATTGTATATTTGTATAGTGTTGGGACTTTATTCCTCTTTTACTTACTTTTTTTTTACTGTATGAAGCACATTCCCAGGGGATCATACAGAACCAAGCAGTTCACTGTAATGTACATGTACTTTATAGTGACAAATAAATCAACCTTTATTTATACTCGAAAAGACAATTGAGGTCACCCTCAACTTGAACTTGAAACATTCATTTGGTTTGACAGCTATCAAGAGTTAATGACTTTATGGCCACATAAACATTGAATCCTTGTGTCGTGTTAATTACAGCTCAAGGAAGTGATGAAAACAGCAGTCATATATACAAACGCATTTACTCTCAATAACTGTCAAACCAAATGAATGTGTGCAAAACTGTTTAGAGTTTTTCGACGTCTGTGAGATTATGTGCCAAATAAATCATCATTGTTTTTTTATGGTGAAGTGCTTCTTTAACACTTTGAGTGCCAGCAGGGGGCGCAGTAGTCAATGGGAGGGTGAGCACATTTGCGAACGCATAAACGATATCTTAAATGTGTCTAATACGCACGTCGCTTATCAATGACTTGTTTGCAGTCAATATTGTCGAAACGGATTGTTTTTTTTTAATCAGTACATTTCCGTTTTATACCGTTTTGAAAAACTCTTGTTTTTTTTAAACTTCCAGAAAAAAAGGTGATTCTGCAGGAATCGCGCTTAGTGGAATACACAAACACGTTGTCATTTTTCGGCCTATTTATGAATCGTTT
>NC_140182.1:34814365-34867734 GCF_963971535.1 Notolepis coatsorum | reverse complement strand
TATGTGAGTATGTTCATTTTACGGAACTTTATACTTTCATTCCACTACATTTCAAAGGAAATATTGCACTTTTTTACTCTACATTTATCTGAACCCATCAGTTACTAGTTACTTTGAAGAAAAATATTCAGCATAGAAAACATGGTTAAAATGTATGAAGATGATATACTTTCACAGAGGACATAATCAGAGGAGCATAACTGGACCACATACCACTTTAACATAACCTATAGAGGTCAATGGATCGAGGATTGAACGCTACCCAAGCACTGGAATACACAAACGTCATGTAGAATGCATACTTTTACTACAGATACTTATTTATCTGGGTATTTATACTTTTACTTAAAGGAACAGGCCAACATTTTGGCAAATTAGCTTATCGTCTTCTCCAGAGAAAGACAATAAGGTAAATACCAGTTTCCTCTCTGTGCGTTCAGTAGAAAGCTATCTGGCTGCACGTTAGCCTAGCTTAGCACAATGAATGGTAGCGGACAGTGCCGGTTAGCTTAGGTATTGTCCAACTAACACCTCTCCCGAAGGCTACCCGCCACTGTCCGCTTCCATTCATTCTGCTAAGCTAGTGCTAACCAGAGAGGAAACTGGTATCTATCTTCTTGTCTCTCTCTGGAGAAGACGGTAAGCAAGATTTCCCAAATGTTGGCCGTGTTCCTTTAAGTAAAGGAACTGTGTACTTCTTCCACCACTGCCTACGGTTCTAGTAGTACGGAACGCGGAGTTCCCCCTCTTGTCACCTGCTGCAGTGACATCACTCGTTGACCGAGACCCCTGTGTTAGGAACACGACGGCCTCCTCCCCCCCTCTCCCTTCCCGGTCCAGCTGAGCAAACAGTACTTTCTACGTGGAAGTAACTTTGGACCAGATTAATAACGACACCCGATACCTCCGGACCCAAAGGTTACACAGTGCACACGCCTGTGTCTGCAAACACACAAACATGCAGATTACGCACACACAACACCCACGCAAAGCAGATATACACTTGATATATTGTAGGATAGGATCACTGTCCTCCGCTTGTTTAGACCTTGGCGGTAGGCCGTCAGCGGGGAGCGTGGAGTGTGGCAGTGGCTCCTTCCACAGCGGGGAGCGTGGAGTGTGGCAGTGGCTCCTTCCATCAACAATAAACAACAGTTATCTTGTGTGAGAGACCGTCTGTGTCAAGTGGTACACAAAGCCAAGCCCAGCATCTGAGTGGCGTCTGCTCTTCTCTCTTGTCTTTGCTCTCTCCTTTTTCACTGGCTTGTAAAAGTGTGTGTGTGTGTGTCACACACGTGTGTCTGTGTGTGTGTTCATAGCACAGTGCTCCACTGTATTGTATTCTAAAGCTGGCCGGGAGTAGAAAGGCAGAATTAAGAGTGGCCGGGGCGTGAGGGACACAGGGCCCTGCCAGCACACTGCAGACCTGCGGGGAGCTCCCCCAGATCCCAGCTGCCCCGGCCTGGCCGAGAGTCGCAGGCGAGTGCCAGGCTTCCGTGGCCCTCGTGGAGGTGGGCCAGAAAGAGTGGGAGGGGTGGGGAGGTAAGCCCCCCCCCCCCCCCCCCCCCCCCCCGGAAAAAAAAGGCCAAAATAATGTCTGGGCCTATATAAAGCTGGCCTTATGAGACATACAATTCACACAATGCTGACTCATACAAAGGAAAACGCATACGGTAGACAGTGGGAGGGTTTCACAGTGGTAGGATTAATTTTTTCTTCTTTTTTTCCCCAACAACAAAGAGAGTGTTGAAATAATAATTCCTTACATAAGGTGTTTTTATGATGCACTGGAATATAAAACTCAACGAGCTTCCTGAGCTTCCTGAGCAGGCCGGTGAAATGCACTCCTCGTCTCTCTCTCTCCGTCTCTCTCTCCCTCTGTCCCTCTCTCTCTCCCTCTGTCCCTCTCTCTCTCCATCTCCATCTCTCTCTCTCTCTCTCTCTCTCTCTCTCTCGACGGGGGGAGACAGCGGTGCGGCCTAAGACTAAAAAGTGTATCTGGAACTGTTTAATGCATTATTTGTCTAACAAATGAAATGCACTCCTCGTCTCTCTCTCCCTCCGTCCCTCTCTCTCCGTCTCTCTCTCCATCTCCATCTCTCTCTCTCTCTCTCTCGACGGGGGGGAGACAGCGGTGCGGCCTAAAGACTAAAAGTGTATCTGGAACTGTTTAATGCATTATTTGTCTAACAATCAAGGGAGCGGGTTTACTCTGCAGATAATTGTAGCTTTTGTCGAGTCGATGGCCAAGATAAGCCTGAGTTCCGAGCCATTAACTGGACGTGCTTGTTCTGGCAAAGGCCAAGTTTGTAGAGTTCGCAACGCAGAGTGCGCTCTCACAGCCGGGGCTGCCTGCGAGAAATTCCTGACACAAGGGGGGGGGGGGCTCCTCCATCTCAACAAAACGCCTATCAATAGCTCGTTAAGCGTCCACTGTTTGGGTAGTTCAATTTTAGCCTCGGTGGGTTCCTCCTCTAATGTCCTCAATGCGTATCACCACTCCTACACGTTGCCCCGTTTATAGCGCCGCGACTCGCATGATGAATGACGCCCGTTAGCCTCGTAACACTCTAGACAGATCAGTACAACAGGATCCCACTCCCACCCCACGGGGGGGGGGGGGGGGGGGGGGCAAATGCGTCACCGGTGTTCACGCGCGTTTGCTTTCGGGGGGCCGCTGTGAAGCCGGAGAGGCCCCTACTGTACTATGCAGTAATAATAACAGCTCAGGAATTCCCCCGGCTTGGACCGGCCTTTGCCCTCTGACTCGACCCGGGAACGGGACGGGAGGCTAATCATGGCCACTTGGCAGACGGCAGCGTTTTTCCACAGGTCCTCAAGAGGGAAAACCCTTCCTCTATGAACAGGTAATCACAACAAGAGCACATCCCGCCCCGGGGAGTGTGTCTGTGTGTGTGTGTGTGTGTGTCTGTGTGCGTGCGTGTGTGTGTGTGCGTGCGTGCGTGCGTGTGCGTGTGTGTGTGTGTGTGTGTGTTTAGGGCCAATGAGAGCAGCACGCCTGCATTGTCCACTCCGGGATGGAGAGCCTATTTCGGTGCCCTGACAGAAACAAGTGACCCCTGTGTCACCCGGAGCCGCTCGCCTGCCTCAGAGCTAATGTGGGTGGTGGTGTTCGGTCACCGCGCGTTCCCACCCTGGGGCCCGGGGGACAGGAAGCCGCGCTCCGCTATGACGAGGGGGAGAGAGAAGAGAGAGAGAGAGAGAGAGAGAGAGAGAGAGAGAGAGAGAGAGAGAGAGAGAGAGAGAGAGAGAGAGAGAGAGAGAGAGAGAGAGAGAGAGAGAGAGAGAGAGAGAGAGGAGAGAGAGAGAGAGAGAGAGAGAGAGAGAGAGAGAGAGAGAGAGGCTGTTCCCCCATCAGCGCTGCCTGTGGGAGGGAGGGGAAACTCTGCACATACCATTAGGCCGCGCGGAGGTCGGGGATGGAATGGGCTCGTTGCATCATTAGCACTGTGGTCTCTCTCCGGGGCAGACAGAGCAGCGAGGCCCCATTGTCCGCGGCGGGAATCTGCAGTGCGTCGAGTCAGTCTAAGAGTAAAACAACGGGATCCACGTCGGTCCCACCCGTCTGTTTGTTAATCTGTCGTGCCCTGGGAGGGGGGGGGGGCTGCTGCTGTGGTCGTCCCCCTCTTCTCGACCCTCTCTCGTCTGTCTCGGTTGTAAAGGGTAAATGTGGACTGCATTTATATACCAGCTTTTATCCAAAAAGTGCGTTAGAACTCGTGCCTCATGTTCACCCGTTCACTCACACGTTCAACACACGCCGACGGCAGAGGAACTCATCGGGGGAACAGTTGCTCAAGGACACTTCTACACGTTGCCGGAGGAGCTGGAGTCTAACCGGGCACCCTCCGGTTTACCAGATGACCGCTCTACCTCCTGAGCCACTGTGTAGCCTCTCATCACTTCTTGTCTCTCACCCTTTGTCAGTCAGTATGTCTATCCTTAACTATCTACTGTCTCTCTCTCCCTCTCTCTCTCTCTCTCGTGATTATCGGAGTATCCTCCCCCCTCCCTCCCTCTCTCTCTCCCTCTCCCTCCCTCCCCCCTCTCCCTATCCCTCTCTCTCAGGTGGTCTCCTGCAGACCTCTCTAGCCTCCATTTCCTCCCGCCTACAACATGCAACACTCCACCTCTGACAGCCCAGGTCCCCAGGTTAGCTGCTGTTGTCGGCGCCGTGACGCACTCTGCCGCTTTCCACAGCCGCCTCCTCCGTCTCTTCCTCTCCGGACACTGGAGCCTATTTGTCATGCGGCAGAGTGTCCAGGGAGAGCCATTTGGATGCATTTCATTAGCAGAGCTGCCAAAGCGTGCTCTCTAACACCTTATTACGGCCTACAGTAGCTGCGCTAGGGGGACCGGAGCGGTGGGCTGGGTCTGGACGCTGTCGCAGGGCGTGCTGTAGCTACGACAGAGAGCCCAGATTGTGAAAACATCCTGCAATTAACCGTACATGTCTGTCTGCAGCGATGAAGGGATCTGGGCTTCGTGGGGTATATTTAGCTGTTGGCGTGGTGTGGGGGTGTGACATATATTGGTCAGGGGTGATACAGTAGTGGCATTGGACAATGGGCCAATAAAAATGGGGTCAGGGTCTCAAAACGGAGGCTTGTGCCAAGTATTGTCTGCCTTTTTCACACAGATTAGTTTTTTCAAGTATCTGTGTAGAATAGAAACATGTATAGAAATATGTGTAAAATGTGTCTATATTATTCAATACACATAATGGATTGGCTGATACCCTGATGAAATGTATGAGATACAGCCATATACTGTATTTCATTTCATGTCAAACTAAAATCAGAACAATAAGACAACAAGGCGAGGCAAAAGTAAGGATAACAAATACATTAAAACACGTACAACTTGATTGACAATGGTTGGAGATCAAGGTTTTAAACTCTGCAACAGAAGGGAGCATCTCAAGCTTTAAGGACTGTTGGAGTTCATTTCATGAGCTAGAGGCATCATAGCAAAATTAGACAGAACAAGATTGACCCTGTTCAGAGAAAACTCAAGGGACCTTAAGGACCAGCCAGTCACTAGAACGGGTGCCATAGGTTCCAAAACTCCATTCCAATAATGATGTAGTAGGTAGCTTATCAATAAAGGCCTTAAATATTTACAAATACCAGTGTCCATGTATCTGAATAAAGTATTCTTGTTGAGGAACTGTTCACCAGTGAAAGGGTTAACCTTCTGTAGTGTGGTTGTGAAAGCTATAGTGAAATGGTTAACCTTATGTAGTGTGGTTGTGAAAGGGTTAACCATTTGGTAGTGTGGTGGTGAAAGGGTTAAACTCTTGGTTGATTTCACACCAGCCCGGCACCAGTTCCCACAGAGACCCAACAGGAGGTCCCAATTTCCGTGGCGGCTGAATAGTTTAGTGACATCTATGTCGAGGCCTTTGGGCGACAGATCCCACGCCAAGCCACTTTTCCTCCTCTCCACAGTTACCAGCGATCGCAGTGATAAATGTGGGCGATGCACAGGCGCATGGAAAAACTAATTTCCTCTAATGGTGAAGCAGGGAGAAACCCCAGAGCATGGCTGACGCTCAGGAAGGAAGGGCACGCACTCGTTTACTCACACACACACACGCACACGCACACACACACACACACACACACACACACACACACACACACACACACAGACACAAAAATGCACACATTGACACACACAAAAAATACACACACAAACAATTCTGCATATGATCAACAATATCATCACGCACTCATTTACTCACTCACACACATGGACACACGCACACGCAAAAAACACACAATTCTGCATATGATCAACAATATCATCACCGCTAACATTTCCATTAACATCCTCATCATCATCATCATCATCAAGATAGCCATCAACGGTGTCATCACTATCATCATCTGATGAGCATCAATATAACAGATGTGGAATAATTTTACCAAATTATTCAACAGTGACTTTGATTAAAGATAGAGTTTACTGACAGAAGGACATCTTGCAACAGCAGTAGGGACCCAGCCTGGATCTCTATGGAATGGCGAGCTAATAAAGTATTTATACACATTCATAGATACTGTAGTTAAACATTCATATCTGGTACTTACACATGTATAGATACTGTATTTAACCATTAATCTCTGGTACTTACACATGTATAGATACTGTATTTAACCATTCATCTCTATGGTACTTACCCATTCATATAGTGTATTTAACCATTCATCTCTGGTACTTACACATGTATAGATACTGTATTTAACCATTCATATCTGGTACTTACACATGTATAGATACTGTATTTAACCATTCATCTATATGGTACTTACACATTCATATAGTGTATTTAACCATTCATCTCTGGTACTTACACATGTATAGATACTGTATTTAACCATTCATCTCTGGTACTTACACATGTATAGATACTGTATTTAACCATTCATCTCTGGTACTTACACATGTATAGATACTGTAACCATTCATCTCTGGTACTTACACATTCATATATACTGTATTTAACCATTCATCTCTGGTACTTACACATGTATAGATACTGTATTTAACCATTCATCTCTGGTACTTACACATGTATAGATACTGTAACCATTCATCTCTGGTACTTACACATGTATAGATACTGTAACCAATGCCATTCATCTCTGGTACTTACACATGTATAGATACTGTAACCATTAATATCTGGTACTTACACATTCATATATACTGTATTTAACCATTCATCTCTGGTACTTACACATGTATAGATACTGTAACCATTCATCTCTGGTACTTACACATTTGCAGGCTGTTCTCTGGAGGGTTCCAGCCTTGTTCCAGTTGACCATGTGGCTCAGGCGGCTGCAGCTCGTGTCAGGCCTATATCACATGCTGCAGACTGCGCTGCTGGCCCCTCTGTCTCTTGGTGGGTTGACATCGCCAGGCCTGTATCACATGATGCAGACTGCGCTGCTGGGCCTTCTGTCTCTTGGTGACATTTCCAGGCCTGTATCACATGCTGCAGACTGCCCTGCTGGCCCCTCTGTCTCTTGGTGCGTTGACATCGCCAGGCCTGTATCACATGCTGCAGACTGCCCTGCTGGCTCCTCTGTCTCTTGATGACATCGTCAGGCCTGTATCACATGCTGCAGACTGCGCTGCTGGCCCCTCTGTCTCTTGGTGCGTTGACATCGCCAGGCCTGTATCACATGATGCACTGCCCTGCTGGCCCCTCTGTCTCTTGGTGACATCGCCAGGCCTGTATCACATGATGCAGACTGCGCTGCTGGCCCCTCTGTCTCCTGGTGACATCGTCAGGCATGTATCACATGCTGCAGACTGCTCTGCTGGCCCCTCTGTCTCTTGGTGACATCGTCAGGCCTGTATCACATGCTGCAGACTGCGCTGCTGGCCCCTCTGTTTCCTGGTGCGTTGACATCACCAGGCCTGTATCACATGCTGCAGACTGCGCTGCTGGCCCCTCTGTTTCCTGGTGCGTTGACATCGCCAGGCCTGTATCACATGATGCAGACTGCCATGCTGGCCCCTCTGTCTCTTGGTGTGTTGACATCGCCAGGCCTGTATCACATGATGCAGACTGCCCTGCTGGCCCCTCTGTCTCTTGGTGACATCGCCAGGCCTGTATCACATGATGCAGACTGCGCTGCTGGCCCCTCTGTCTCCTGGTGACATCGCCGGGCCTGTATCACATGATGCAGACTGCCCTGCTGGCCCCTCTGTCTCCTGGTGACATCGCCGGGCCTGTATCACATGCTGCAGACTGCGCTGCTGGCCCCTCTGTCTCCTGGTGACATCGCCAGGCCTGTATCACATGCTGCAGACTGCCCTGCTGGCCCCTGTCTCTTGGTTGCGTTGACATCACCGGGCCACATATTATCACATCAGCTGTGTTTTCTTTTCTTCACGACTCCGTCGCCTGTATGGTGTTTTGACTGAAGCGTCTTTCGTTGCGTCGGCCACCTGTGGAGGAGGACATGGAGAACAGACTCAGACAGAGACACTGGAAACAAGCGCACACTGCTGATCATTGGTACTATGACGTGGTGGGTTGTGTGTGTGTGTGTGTGTGTGTGTGTGTGTGTGTGTGTGTATGTGTTAGTCCATTAGGCTGGTCGTTGTTTAAAATCGATTGGTTTAGTCTTAGTCCAACAATACAATAAGTCAATTAGTCGTATTTTATGCTTTTTTAGAAACTATCTTTTGTAAGCACAAGATTTAGAGCTGACCGTCTGCATGATTGCATGTAGGAAACAACACATTTCCCTACAGAGTTCATGTCTGAGTTCTTCCTCTGTCTAGTTCTTCCTCTGTCCAGGTTGTTGTCCTGATATTAAAACAATGATAATAAATCAAATAAACTAGCACCCCCATAGAGCACCTCAACGCCCCCCTTTCAACAACTCTAGACTCAGTGCCCCCCATACTCCCTGGACGCCCTGTGGGGGGTGGTACCGCCCCCGATGAGAAACCCTAGTCTAGTTCTTCTTCTCTCTGAGTTCTTCTTCTAGTTCTCCTGCTCTCTCTCGTCATCGCGGACTCCTGACTCCCACAGAGCACAGGCCCCTCTGAGCCAGACCCACCAGGCCTAGCCCACCCTGACATTGGCACGGTCACAGCCAAGCTGACGGTTATTATCTACCTCAGTGCCCCGTGCTCACAAGCTGACGGGATAGGCAGCATTTGTCTGGCTGGTGTAGACAAGAAAGACAGAGAGTGGGGGGGCTGAATATGGGGGTCACCGAGTGCATTCATGTTACCACCCCCCAATATTCCAAACACCCTACAGATGGATCCCCTTTAGAGTAGGACACCAGCACACGGATCACTGCTGCCACGGCAACGCTTGATTTCAAATCAACTGTTTGATGGCAGCTGTTTTGCCGATTAAGCAAATGTAACAGAGGCAAATTAATAAAAGCTTCTTTAAATGTTTTTTTTGTACATTAACCCTTTCACTACAGTACCACACTACCAAAGGTTAACCATTTCACTACCACACTACAGACGGTTAGACGGTTAACCGTCTGTAGTGTGGTCGTGAAAAGTGTGGTAGTGAAAGGGTTAACCTTCGGTAGTGTGGTAGTGAAAGGGTTAACCATGTGTTGTGTGTGGCAGTGAAATGGTTAACCTTCGGTAGTGTGGTAGTGAAAGTGTTAACGCTTTGTCGTGTGGCAGTGAAAGGGTTAACCTCATGTTGTGTCGCAGTGAAAGGGTTAACCCGGTTGTAGTGTGGTAGTGAAAGGGTTAAGAGTGCTTTTTGTTTGTATTTTCTTTGTTGTTGCTGTTGCTCTTGTTGTTCCAAAACATATCAAAAGTGTACGAGTATTAACTCATTGGACGCCACTCACGAATAAAGTCGGGTTTTCTATCGTTATTTCTTTTATTCAATATTTCCATTCATAATCCATCGAGGGAGCCTGTGTTATCATTGGGAATGAGTCTGAGATCGCAAACGTCCAATACCGCCGCCTGCCGGCTTGCAGCCGATATTGCACATCCTTTGAAACTCTGGCTTGGGCTGTGCGTCGATCTAAAAAATTCGGGCCCAGGTTTTCCTTGTCGAGCAGAACAAGCGTTTATAACGCATGGATTGAGGAGAATCAAGCACTGCCGGTTCATGTTCTTTGGTGGATTATGTTGGCAACACGATCGACATCAATACTTGGAATGGCGATCAGATAATTGGAATATTCTTTTTGGAGTACATCCTAGTCAAGGTAAGGGCTATATGGTATCAATCTTGCGTTGATCCAAGAATCCATTCACTGCGATCCGAGCGTGATGTGTGTAATGTGTGTGTGTAACATATTCCATTGGTGAAAACGACCCCCCCCACCCTTTCATGCATTCATGATGAAACATAATACCCATAATATAGCGTTGATTTCAGATTGATTGTTGATACAGGCGAGAAACGCCACAGTTTTTAGTGAAATGCACGTATTGCTGCATGGCATAGTTTTCTGGGATTAGACAGGATTACTCTAAACTATACTCATATTCACCACGGTATAAAACGGGAATGTATCGATGAAATATTTTTTTCTTTTTCACAAATTGAACGATAGATACTCTATGTCAAATAGGCAATAGTATTATATCCATAGCTATGATATATAATATAGTTTGAGCCCTGCAAACACTGCCATGTATTCCTATACTTTAAACCGTGGCCTTCTTACCACACGGTACACAGCGCCATCTGGCGCTAATTGAGTTAAGGCTGAGACGATATGCCATTTGAAAGAATCGATCAATCGGGACAAAATTATCAATAAATATAGATTTTTTAAATTATTATTTTGCATGTGAATATTATTTAACGTTAGTTTGTGTGTATGTGTGTGTGTGTCACATGCACTCACTGTCGTTTTTGCGATGCTGTAGTTGGCCCACGAGACACGCACACACATGAACTAACGTAAAATATATTTAAAATATATATATATAATTTTTTTTACACATGCAAAAAAAACGATAAGTGACACCACTAATCGATTTCAGGCAGTTATCGATAAGTGGTCTCAGCCTTAACGAGCATAAAGCACAGTGTTTTGCTCAGTGTGCAGCGTCACATTTCTTTCTTGTTCTAGATGTTCAGTTAAGTTATCCAACAAGAGTAGACGGGGCACAAATAGACAGTGTGTTCTATATTTCGGTTCCATTGTTCTCTTTGTTTCTCTCACGTTGTTTACATTCCATCTGCATTTCAAATCAAATCCAATCAAATCAAATTTATTTGTAAGGCCCGACAACACACGTTAATGTTCCCATGGGCCGGACACATCTTCTTTAAACAAGTCAAGAAGAAACATCACAATAAATCAAGAACAAAACAAAAACACCATGAAGTCCAAATTTTTTTAAACAAATCAAATAAATGAATGCAACACTCCCAGACATACCCCACGCGAAGGTAAGGAAAAACTCACTAAAACCTAGCAATAGGAAAAAATGCACCACAGGCAATGTGGAGGAGAGAAACCTTAGAAACCTTTCACTTTCAGTTTGGCAAAGCTCTTCGAGGGAGATCCAACAGACCAATTGGAAGCACCAGGGTGTGCCGACACTCCCCCGGCACATTCTTTGTCATGTTTGTCCTCTGCAGACCTTGAAACAGTCATACATGCTTTCATTTCTTCGCGATTAGACTATTGTAACTCCCTCTATTCAGGCATCAACAAAAAAGCCATATCACGTCTCCAGATGGTGCAAAACTCTGCGACACGACTTCTCACCAACACAAGGAAACGTGACCATATAACACCCATTGAATGCCTTGCCCTTGGATCTTAGGCTAGCAGAGTCAGTGTCCTCTTTTAAGTCACTTTTAAAAACACATCTGTATATTAAATGTGTTTCCTAAGGTTATGGGTTTAGGTGAGCTCTGATTGCTTAAACTGTTTTATCAATCTGACTACAAATACTGTTTGAAAAATGTTTTTTGTCTCTTGTTTTATTTTCTATAAAATGTTTCCGCCTTTGCTGATGTTTGCTGTTTTGTTACATGTATGTAAAGCAATTTGTAACTTTGTTTGGAAGAGCGCTATACAAAATAAATTCATTTTATTCATTCTTGTCGTGCTCGCGAATACGCTGTACACAATTTCCGGGGACCACTTTTCTCCTACTGTGCTCGATAGCGGCAATTCGATCAACTAGTGGTCGAATAACGTCATTGGATACCTTAAACATATAAAAACCAAAACAAACCAAAAAACATCCCATCACGCTGACTCATACTGAGAACTAGAAACAGCTCATGGCATTTCCCTGCGAGCCCCCCACCACGCATGTCTTCCTAGGTTCTTCTGATTACGTGGTTTCCTCCACATCCACTTCTCATCCACCACCGACGCGCGCTCGCCCCACCAGCGTCACTCGCAATCGCCGCCCGCTATCATGTTTATCGCTCCTGGCAGCGAGCGGCGGGCCCTTTGTGACTCACCCCGTGAGTGATGAGGAGTGTGGGCTCGAGCGTCGTTTGCCCAGAGCCTTCGCACATGAAAGAGCCGTGGCATTGGGGAGGTACAGGATCTTTGTAGGGATCCCCGCTCGTTAATTCCTGGAGTTTAACCACAACTTCTATCATTTCCCATCACCCCTGGCAGTGGTGTGAACCTACAGTGTGAGTCAGCAGACGATGGGATAAGAGTGGATATCGGCCTAAGTGGAGCCATATACAGTACAGGCTAGGAGTAGCTACTCTGTCCATCAACTATGGTCCGTACCAGATTTTCCTTCCTCACACATTTTTTTTTAATTGAAAATCATCTTGTGATTGTGAACGGGCACATTTTGAATGGGCAGTGCCGCTATGGCTGTCTTAAATACTTCGAAGCTTCGTTCGATGGGAATGGGATTCGAATATGAAAATAAAATTAGAATATATAAAAAATTTAAATAAAACATTTACAAATGTATTATTATTATAATATTTTTTTGGTGCAAAATCAACTCTGCCTCTCTTTGTTAACTACAACAAGCAATGCTGTTTGTTATTTAAGATGAGGTCGGACTCGGCACTGACAGATTTGTGTTCATTGTGCTGCTTTTATAAAGCCTCAAATGACGGCTTACAATATTTCATGAAAGCAAAGTGTTTAATTTGTCTAAGATTTAAAAAGGTTTAAATTTTACAGCACTGACAAAGTTGAACAAAGTGCTGTACAAGTCCCACAACATAAAAAAAAATAGTTATTACATTGTTTCTTTTTTATCTCGAAGCTTCGAATTAAAATCGAATCTCGGTCCCGAAGCTTAGAATTCCCAAAAAAAATTCGAAGGTCAGCCCTAAGTGCCGCACACTTTGAACAGGCACATTTTGAACAGGCACATTTTGAACGGGCACATTTTGAACAGGCACCCTTTGAACGGGACATTTTGAACGGGCACCCTTTGAACGGGGACATTTTGAACGGGCACATTTTGAACGGGCACATTTTGAACGGGCACATTTTGAACAGGCACATTTTGAACAGGCACTGCACCGGTGCAGATAATGATAAATATAGCCTGTGACACAGATGGGCCCATAAACAGCCTCCTCGCCAGGCCAAGCGGAGCAGAGCTGGAGAGCGCTGGGGGAGGACACCACGGAGACTAACGGTTTAAAGATGGGAGGGTGTTTCCGCTGCGTGTGTTCAGCCGTGTGGTCCAGCAGCAGCAAGCGGTCTCACGGCTAGAGGACTCACTGCCCTCGCCGTCTAACCTGTATTGTGTCGTATTGTATTGTTGAACCACAGCCAAACGGATGCAAAGGGATAGAGTAAACTTAACATTATGCCACAACACTGCTACTGATACTGTACTAGTGATGCTGGGAACAGGACTCTGGGAGAAAACTCTGCTCCCACAGCCAACTTACCCACACTGCCCCGCTGCCGAGTGTGGGAGAAGCTCTCGAGGACTACCGATGGTGCCAAATGTCTTTCGTCTTGTGGTTGTAGGCTATTGCTTACAACAGTAGCCGTGTTATGTGTTGTACTGGCTATGGATGTCGTTTTTATTTTGCCAGAAATCAGCAATGGATTTCTGTCTACAAGTCCCCCCCCCACACACACACACAGTCACACACACACACACAACAGCGCCATCCACTGGCCAGAGCTCTTGACAGTTCAGCGCTACTTGGCCTGCACTATTAATAACTTTAAGAACTGACCCGACACTCTTGACACACGCGCGTTTGAAACGATCACACCATTATTGGCGCTAAAAATAAACACATTAGCGGCAAACAAACAGCTAGATGAGACCAACTGTTCGTCGAAATGACACGACAATTTGTCTACTTAGCGGTTTTGGGACCGTGGTGAGAACTGGGTGGCCCTGCTCTGACCCCCATTCATCTCACACACGCACACACACACACAGCTCAGTGACCATACCCACGGCTAGAGTGCATTCTGGGTGAGGGGAAGTGATGCAAGAGACCGGGACAGAGAGAGAGAGAGAGCGAGCGAGAGAGAGAGCGAGAGAGAGAGAGAGGGGGAGAGAGAGAGGGAGAGGGAGAGAGAGAGACAAAGGGGCGCAAACAGAAGCCGATTAAAGAGAGTAGTGTATAGTGTAGATAGAGATACAGTGATGTGGTCCCAGATGACGGGTCACGGAGACAACAAGAGCTCCTTCAGACCCAGGAAGTTAGCGACGTCTTCGGCAACAGGTCAGGTCAAGGTCAGGGAAACCCTGGGTCAATTTATACCCTCATGGAATCACAAGATAGTTTTTTTTATTAGGGGAGAAAAACGACCCCGAAACGGGACAAGCTCTGCCTATGCGATCAACTGGGGGGGGGGGCATCTACTACGTCAACAAACATCCACCATTCATCAAGAGAACCCGATAACCCCTTCAATCTCCATCGAGGATCTGTTTGGACTCTTTTTTTTTCGGGGAGACATCAAAGCATGGCATTCTGAGAAGGCCCGACGACCACTTGTCTGGGCTTTTGGACGGGATCCTAGAAACTTCTTTGACATGGATGTCAACGAGACAGGCGGCTCATTGAGACAAACTCTCTCTCCTCCCTGGCTCGCCTCTCGCATTCTCACAATATAACCAAATACATTCGTAAACCAAACGGCGGGTAGCGGCAGCAGGGGGATCGGGGATTCATAATAAGTCGTGTCAAAGGGTTTTTTCCGTAATGCTAAACATTGAATTGCAATAAATCAAGCTCAGTGGAGATGGGAAAATGTATTTCACGACGTTCGTGGGACTATTGTTCTTCATGATGCTTGCCCTTATGAACTCAATACACGAGAATGCATTGTCTATAATTGATGTGAAAAAAAAGGCTTAGGCTATAGTTCTTTTCTATTCTATTGTAATCATCATATCAGTTGACAATGAGAAAATCTCAAAGTCTGGATGATCCATTAGACCAGTGGTTCTCAACCTGTTTCATGTGAAGGACCCCCATATTGATAAGACATTAGGACCCTCACATTGATACAATACACATTAGGACCCCCACATTGATACACTACACATTAGGACCTCCACATTGATACAATACACATTAGGACCCCACATTGATACAATACACATTAGGACCACCACACTGATACAATACACATTAGGACCCGCACATTGATAAGACATTAGGACCCCACATTGATACAATGCACATTAGGACCCTCACATTGATACAATACACATTAGGACCCCCACATTGATAATACATTAGGACCCCCACATTGATAAGACATTAGGACCCCCACATTGATGCACATTAGGACCCCCACATTGATAAGACATTAGGACCCCCACATTGATAAGACATTAGGACCCCCACATTGATAAGACATTAGGACCCCCACATTGATACAGTGACCTGTTAACATGGGCTGTGTGGCTGCTCTGACCTGTTAACATGGGCTGTGTGGCTGCTCTGACCTGTTAACATGGGCGGTGTAGCTGCTCTAACCTATTAACATGGGCTGTGTGGCTGCTCTAACCTGTTAACATGGTCACTGTGTGGCTGCTCTGACCTGTTAACATGGGCGGTGTAGCTGCTCTAACCTGTTAACATGGTCACTGTGTGGCTGCTCTGACCTGTTAACATGGGCGGTGTAGCTGCTCTAACCTGTTAACATGGGCTGTGTGGCTGCTCTACTCTAACCTGTTAACATGGTCACTGTGTAGCTGCTCTAACCTGTTAACATGGTCACTGTGTAGCTGCTCTAACCTGTTAACATGGTCACTGTGTAGCTGCTCTAACCGGTTAACATGGTCACTGTTGTGAAGGGCCAGATTAAACCGAATATATATATTTATTTATATATATATATTTAATTGTATTTGTATATTCTCTAATATTCCCTGATATCCCTTGTATATTCCTTGTACAATATGCATTGAATATCCATTCTAGCCTACTGAACATCCCATAATAGTCTCCATTCTACTATTGGTCGAGACCTTGGTGCCAGGCTGCCATACCCCCCAGACCCAGTTCAAACGTACCGCTCAACATGTACGAACAAGTCCTAGTTCCGCGTAGGAATCTGGCTACCGCACCACTAATGGGACTATTTGTTCATAGTGCGTATATATACTGCGCTACTAAAGTAGGACTTCTTTTTCAGTCCAGTTTCTTACCCTCCAATAGAGTCACAGACGTAAAGCCTCCCCGCGACGCCACGTGTGGGAGTAAGGCCAAGTTCGGCCTACCATCGGTATTGAGACATCGTGTATATTAATATTTGAATAGTCATATTTGGCACTATATCGTCGAGTTGGACGTAGTCTATTAAGCTAATAATAGTCTGTTAATATATAGTGCTTCGTACGGTGAGAATACTACCGTAGTCAGCACCCCATCGTTTCGGGCAGAAAACTGGCTGCTTATCCAGGCTGATTGACCCCATGTGAGATTGCACCCGAGGAGCCCCAGAGCCGACGAGCGAGTGGACCTGTATACCGGATTATTCTACCGACGACAGCCCGCCTTCCCAGGCACGGATTATGCTTTGTATACGTTGATTATTCCATGGATAAAGACCCCCGACACTGCCGTGTGTTGGAACCCCCCCCCCCTGGAGAGGACGCAAGGTGAGGAGACGCTCTGCAAGACGAGGTCGCTTCACGTCTCTCCTCCGTGGACCGGAGGACGCCGGCCCACAAAGAGTCCATCTGCTTTCATCTGTGGTCCAAGGATCGCCGGCGCATTGAACGGCACTACAGTGGGTTCACCTGGGATACCCTTGGCCGGATGAGGCAGCCGGACTCTACCCCCCCCCCTTCCTACTCCTGTCGGCTTACAAGCGACCGGATTAACCCCCCCTAGTGTATCCAGTCTATAATCATTAAAGTATCATTGCTGTTATTCCTTAACTATTCCAGGTCGTATATGTACCACCTGCGCCTTCAGAGATTGGACATTCTCTATTGATATACCGACGAATACTCTTGCCATAAAAGTGCATACTAATTCCCATTCATAAATGTGATTGATTTGATTAAGTGCTTGCTCTACACACCATCGCTGTGTAGAAATAAAGACCTATTTCTAATTCGTACATTTGTGTTGGATCCGTTTCATCTACGTGACAGTGTTCATCATAATATATTTATGCCGAGTACTGGGTGGCCGAATATTAAGTACAAAGGTAGTGGTAGTAAGTATCATATCTAGTAATACAGTCAGGGAATTGTACCCCTCAGTTACAATTGGTCCTTCGAGCCGGAGGGTAATTAGTGTAATATTAATATAGTGTTATTAATATTGAAATGGCCTATGATGAACACTCCACGAAACGATCCTCCTAACCAACGCCCGCAGCGCGAATGACGGCTCCCTCAGTACTTAGAGGCTTACGCTGTCAGTCAACAACCTAGTCTTCTACTAACAGTAAACGCGGTAAAACTAGAAAGTAAAAGTATGTCTAACCCCAACGCCCAGACTACCCCGACCATAGAGGCCCCTACGGGTTCTAATGTAACTGACCAAGTTCACGGTGGGGACCAGTGGGAACCAGACATGACTTCACACCCCGCCAGTACTGAAGAAGTAGTCCCCGATGAGTCCCGGGAGGAATACAACGCTACCGAGAGAGAACTCGGCACGGAAGAAGACGGGGAGAGCACCGTGGAGATAGAGCTCCAAGGCTCCGCAAGGAGTACCCCGAGGGAAGGCTCCCCTATACAACCGCCTTCTCCCAGCGAGGCAGAGAGGACCCTACAGCAGGCCTTCCTCATCAGCCTGAACGCCGCTGCTGAACGCGACCGACTGCAGATCCAGCAGCGGAGCGAAGAAGAGCATATACGTCTAGAAATAAGACGCATTCAGAGGGAAGAGAATGTGGCCCGAGACCGAGCAGACAGCCAGCGAGCAGCTGCTGGTGCTCTACGGGACGCAGAGCGCGACAGACAGCAAGCGCAACTAATAGAACAGCTGATCAGACGGACAACACCCTCCCCCTCCGCCAGAGGCTCCAGGAACTCGTCTAGACACACCTCCAGGGCGGCATCCCCTAGCCGAGTAAACAACCCTGAACTTGACCAACAGACGAGGTCTATACCCCCCACAGACCACCTCCCCCCACCGGTCCAAGCGAGACCTAGCAACCGGGAAGGAGCAGCATATCCTGTGGAGAGGCTAAACCAGAGACTACAAGCACTGGATGACCTAACTGAAGACGAAGAGGAAGAGGAGGAGAACCACGCCCGACGACAGCACAGTACTCTACCGGACCAGGAGGTCCGGTACAGCCCAGGCTATACTCCCGCGGAGCTGCGCTACAGACCCCCGACTCTATACACGGGTGAGCACGACGCACGACCCGCACCGAGGAACAGCACCTGGACAAGCGGGCCATGGTACACTGCCGGTACCAGCCCATACCAAGGAGCGGGAGGAGACTCGCCTAGGAGGCCTCTCCCCCAACGCTCGCCGATGTATCCACAGTCAGCGTCATACATTGGCACGCCTATGGTACCCGACTTCACCCAAGAGAACCGGGCCCAGTATACAGAACTCCGCATGTGTCTGGAGACCATGTTGGTGGATGTATTGGATGAACGCCACAAATACGCCATCCTACTGAAGCACTTAAAGGTACCCCGCGCACATAATATAGCGCTCGCCTACGCGACTTCCACCACCCCATACACAGCAGCGCTGGTAGCATTGGACCAGAGGTATGGGCGCATATGGGATTACGTGATCCAGGAGATCCGACACATCGACCGCTTACCCCCAGCAATAGACAATCGAGCACTGGACGACCTGTCCATCAGAGTGCAGTCCCTGGTAGGGATGTTGGGAGCGCAGAGAGAGAAGGGGAGGCATGAACTTTACGCCAACTCAAATGTGGAAAGGATCTTGGAGAAGCTGCCGCCCGCTCGACAGGAGCGTTTTAGGCGGCAGAGAGACCACCGAGACCCGAATGGCCCCGAACCGAACCTCCTCGATCTAGCAGACTTCCTGGCGAGAGAAGTCAGCAGCCTACGGCTAGATACATTCGGACGGAGCACCCCTGGCTCCAGAGAAGGAACCAGACGACTAAATGATGGAAGAAGATCGGTGACTGTGATGCACCAATCGGAGTCAGTACCGAGCAGCAGGAGCCACAGTACCCCCTCCAGAACGGAGAAGTGGAAGATAGTGTGCCCCTACTGTGAGAAAGAACACTGGCTAGCGCAATGTGACTCCTTCCCCAAGCTGAACGCGGAGGAAGCAAGTCAATGGATAAAGTCCAACAAGCGCTGTTTTCGCTGTGCGCGCTCACACATGGCAGCCGAATGCCGCTTAAAGAAAAGGTGCACCAAGTGCGATGGAGCCCATCTGGACATACTTCACGACAGTAACAGACGGCGCCCTTCACCCGCACCATCCAGCAGCAAAGCGAGCGTCATGTACATCGATCCCGCCAGCAGCAGTGGAGCCCGAGTACTCCTAAAAGTAGTGCGTGTGACACTAAGCTACCAGAATAAAGTCCTGGACACTTACGCCGTCCTCGATGACGGGTCAGAGAAGACCCTTCTGCTCGCCTCCGCTGCGGCCCAGCTAGGGCTGCGGGGAAGCGAAACCCAAATGACAATTCGGACAATAAGACGAGATTTGAAGACGATAAAGGGCGAGAATGTCTCATTCTCTATCGCAGCAAGCGGCCAGCCTGAGCAACGGTACCAGATTACAGACGCTTTCACCAGCCAAGAAATAGGACTGTCGCGGTACACATACCCCGTCGCCAAGCTGATGGAGAAATATGCACATCTGCGCAAGTTACCGATCCCGCTCATAGACAATGCTATGCCGACCCTGTTGATAGGCTCCGACCATGCAGACCTCATTGTCCCGATAGACCGGGTTCATACCGGACCCCGAGGCTGTCCTGCAGCAGTCGAGACCCGTTTGGGATGGACTCTCCAAGGCCCGCTCGCCAAATCTCTCAACCGAAGTACAGCCACTAGATGTCTCCACTCCCGAGTCACAGAGGGAGAAACCGCACTCCTGCAACACGTAGAGCGGTTATGGACCTTGGAACAAATGCCCTTTAAGAACGGAAGGAAAGACATTCGCTCTAAAGATGACATTTACGCCATTCACCTCCTCGAGACAGGGACCAAGAGAGTCCCGGTCAACGGCGTGTTGAGATACGCCACGCCACTCCTGCGGCGAGAAGGAATGCCTACTTTCCACGCCAAGACAGACGCCACAGAACGGTACCTGCTGAACACGGAGCGGCGCTTAGCCAAGAACCCCGCCCAAGAGAGTGTATACCGCGCTGAGATTGAGAAGCTCATCACAGCGGGACACGTCACAAAGATGGACATTAAAGAGGCTGACCAGACCACTGAATCGTGGTACGTGCCTCACCACAAGGTCCATCACAACGGTAAAGACCGCATAGTATTTAACTGCAGCTACCAGATCGGATCCCAAAATCTGAATAAAGAGTTACTGCCCGGTCCCACACTCGGCCCCTCCCTACTCGGCGTTCTACTCCGCTTCCGCCAGGAAAAGGTGGCCATCAGCGGGGACATTAAAGGAATGTTCCTGCAGGTGAGATTAGTAGAGGAGGACAAGCCCCTGTTACGGTTCCTATGGAGAGAGAAGCCAGGAGATGAGCACCCAGCCATCTACCAATGGGAAGTCCTCCCCTTCGGAACGACGTGCAGCCCCTGCTGTGCTACATTTGCACTACAGAAACATGTAGCAGAGGACCCAGCAGCGGACGAAGAGGTCCGACACAGCGTAAAGAACAGCTTCTACGTAGACAACTGTCTACAAAGCCTTTCAACCCAGGAAGAAGCCGAGGCTCTCCTGATTAAACTCTGCGCCTCATTGATCAAAGGCGGCTTTGATCTCAGGCAGTGGGCCAGCAGCGATCCGCAAGTACTGCGCAGCCTCTCCTCCGAGGACAAGGCAGCCAGCAGCGAGACCTGGATGGCTACAATCCCGGGAGAAGCCCAGGAGATGACCCTGGGATTGGTGTGGCGATTCAAAACAGATTCGCTTCACTACAGACACAAGCCCCTGACTACGGACCAGGGAAGGCCGGCGGCGGCGCCGACCACCAGACGGAGTGTGTACACAACACTCGCCCGACAATATGACCCGCTAGGATGTATTCTACCGTACACCACCAGGGCAAAAATGATTGTACGAGCATTGTGGGACAAGGACCAGGGCTGGGACGACCCCATTCCCGCACACCTTGCATCCACCTGGAGAGAGTGGGAGATGGAGCTCCACTCACTCCCAGGCGTTAATATGCGCCGAAGCTACTTCCCACCCACGGTGAGGCCAGAGACATGTAAAATGGACTTACACGTCTTCAGTGACGCCTCAGAGGTCGCATACGGATCAGTAGCCTACTTGCGGGCCCAAGAAAAGGGGGGAGAGATCTACACAGCATTTGTCCTCGCCCGCTCGAGAATAGCCCCACGCAAGCAACAATCTATCCCACGTCTAGAGCTCTGCGCAGCCCTAGCCGGAGCGCACCTAGCCACGCTCATCCAACGTGAGCTCACCATACCGGTGTCTAGAACAATCCTGTGGTCAGATTCCACGACAGTACTCGCCTGGATCAAATCGGACTCATGCAAGTACAAAGTCTTCGTGGGAGTCAGAGTCACCGAGATTCAAGACTTAACCGAAGAGTTAACCGGAGAAACAGAGTGGCGCTACGTTGATACAAAACAGAACCCAGCTGACGTCATCACCCGGGGGATGCCCCTGGATGACCTCACCCGTCACAATGCTTACAGTGACGGCCCCGCATTCCTAAGACTCCCGGAAGGACAGTGGCCCACGCCTATCCCGAGGGAAGCCAGTCAGGAGGAGACTGAGAATAAGAAGCCTGTGTTCTGTGGATTGAGCACTGTTATCTCCGCAGACCCCAACACACTCCTGATGGGGCGGCTAGATCCCGCGTTACCCCAGACAATGTACCGGCCTGAAGAAGCGAACGGCCGACGAATGTGGAGGTACAGCCAAGTATTAGCCGACAAGTTTTGGAGCAGTTTCCTACTGCACTACCTACCGTCTCTACAGACCCGCCAGAAGTGGGTAAAGGAGAGAGACAATTTGACAGAAGGAACAGTCGTCATGATTATTGATCAATCACTGCCCAGAGCTATGTGGCCGGCCGGCCGCGTAAGCAAAGTGATCACCGGTGCCGACGGCAAGGTCCGAGCAGCTGAAGTGCTCGTCCAGGGTCGCACTTACACCCGTCCCGTGGCGAGGCTCATAGAACTGCCCCGACTCCCAGACACAATCGATGATGACCATGACCCTATAACCCTATGACTTTGTGAAGTTGACTGACCCCTACAGCAAACCCTTATGTGTAAATAGACAACGCGATTAATCTGTCTCTGCTTAACTGATTAGGTCTGGGACCAATCAGGGGGTGGCTGTTGTGAAGGGCCAGATTAAACCGAATATATATATTTATTTATATATATATATTTAATTGTATTTGTATATTCTCTAATATTCCCTGATATCCCTTGTATATTCCTTGTACAATATGCATTGAATATCCATTCTAGCCTACTGAACATCCCATAATAGTCTCCATTCTACTATTGGTCGAGACCTTGGTGCCAGGCTGCCATACCCCCCAGACCCAGTTCAAACGTACCGCTCAACATGTACGAACAAGTCCTAGTTCCGCGTAGGAATCTGGCTACCGCACCACTAATGGGACTATTTGTTCATAGTGCGTATATATACTGCGCTACTAAAGTAGGACTTCTTTTTCAGTCCAGTTTCTTACCCTCCAATAGAGTCACAGACGTAAAGCCTCCCCGCGACGCCACGTGTGGGAGTAAGGCCAAGTTCGGCCTACCATCGGTATTGAGACATCGTGTATATTAATATTTGAATAGTCATATTTGGCACTATATCGTCGAGTTGGACGTAGTCTATTAAGCTAATAATAGTCTGTTAATATATAGTGCTTCGTACGGTGAGAATACTACCGTAGTCAGCACCCCATCGTTTCGGGCAGAAAACTGGCTGCTTATCCAGGCTGATTGACCCCATGTGAGATTGCACCCGAGGAGCCCCAGAGCCGACGAGCGAGTGGACCTGTATACCGGATTATTCTACCGACGACAGCCCGCCTTCCCAGGCACGGATTATGCTTTGTATACGTTGATTATTCCATGGATAAAGACCCCCGACACTGCCGTGTGTTGGAACCCCCCCCCCCTGGAGAGGACGCAAGGTGAGGAGACGCTCTGCAAGACGAGGTCGCTTCACGTCTCTCCTCCGTGGACCGGAGGACGCCGGCCCACAAAGAGTCCATCTGCTTTCATCTGTGGTCCAAGGATCGCCGGCGCATTGAACGGCACTACAGTGGGTTCACCTGGGATACCCTTGGCCGGATGAGGCAGCCGGACTCTACCCCCCCCCCCCTTCCTACTCCTGTCGGCTTACAAGCGACCGGATTAACCCCCCCTAGTGTATCCAGTCTATAATCATTAAAGTATCATTGCTGTTATTCCTTAACTATTCCAGGTCGTATATGTACCACCTGCGCCTTCAGAGATTGGACATTCTCTATTGATATACCGACGAATACTCTTGCCATAAAAGTGCATACTAATTCCCATTCATAAATGTGATTGATTTGATTAAGTGCTTGCTCTACACACCATCGCGATTAATCTGTCTCTGCTTAACTGATTAGGTCTGGGACCAATCAGGGGGTGGCTGTTGTGAAGGGCCAGATTAAACCGAATATATATATTTATTTATATATATATATTTAATTGTATTTGTATATTCTCTAATATTCCCTGATATCCCTTGTATATTCCTTGTACAATATGCATTGAATATCCATTCTAGCCTACTGAACATCCCATAATAGTCTCCATTCTACTATTGGTCGAGACCTTGGTGCCAGGCTGCCATACCCCCCAGACCCAGTTCAAACGTACCGCTCAACATGTACGAACAAGTCCTAGTTCCGCGTAGGAATCTGGCTACCGCACCACTAATGGGACTATTTGTTCATAGTGCGTATATATACTGCGCTACTAAAGTAGGACTTCTTTTTCAGTCCAGTTTCTTACCCTCCAATAGAGTCACAGACGTAAAGCCTCCCCGCGACGCCACGTGTGGGAGTAAGGCCAAGTTCGGCCTACCATCGGTATTGAGACATCGTGTATATTAATATTTGAATAGTCATATTTGGCACTATATCGTCGAGTTGGACGTAGTCTATTAAGCTAATAATAGTCTGTTAATATATAGTGCTTCGTACGGTGAGAATACTACCGTAGTCAGCACCCCATCGTTTCGGGCAGAAAACTGGCTGCTTATCCAGGCTGATTGACCCCATGTGAGATTGCACCCGAGGAGCCCCAGAGCCGACGAGCGAGTGGACCTGTATACCGGATTATTCTACCGACGACAGCCCGCCTTCCCAGGCACGGATTATGCTTTGTATACGTTGATTATTCCATGGATAAAGACCCCCGACACTGCCGTGTGTTGGAACCCCCCCCCCCTGGAGAGGACGCAAGGTGAGGAGACGCTCTGCAAGACGAGGTCGCTTCACGTCTCTCCTCCGTGGACCGGAGGACGCCGGCCCACAAAGAGTCCATCTGCTTTCATCTGTGGTCCAAGGATCGCCGGCGCATTGAACGGCACTACAGTGGGTTCACCTGGGATACCCTTGGCCGGATGAGGCAGCCGGACTCTACCCCCCCCCCCTTCCTACTCCTGTCGGCTTACAAGCGACCGGATTAACCCCCCCTAGTGTATCCAGTCTATAATCATTAAAGTATCATTGCTGTTATTCCTTAACTATTCCAGGTCGTATATGTACCACCTGCGCCTTCAGAGATTGGACATTCTCTATTGATATACCGACGAATACTCTTGCCATAAAAGTGCATACTAATTCCCATTCATAAATGTGATTGATTTGATTAAGTGCTTGCTCTACACACCATCGCTGTGTAGAAATAAAGACCTATTTCTAATTCGTACATTTGTGTTGGATCCGTTTCATCTACGTGACAGTGTTCATCATAATATATTTATGCCGAGTACTGGGTGGCCGAATATTAAGTACAAAGGTAGTGGTAGTAAGTATCATATCTAGTAATACAGTCAGGGAATTGTACCCCTCAGTTACAGTCACTGTGTAGCTGCTCTAACCTGTTAACATGGTCACTGTGTAGCTGCTCTAACCTGTTAACATGGTCACTGTGTAGCTGCTCTAACCTGTTAACATGGTCACTGTGTGGCTGCTCTAACCGGTTAACATGGTCACTGTGTGGCTGCTCTAACCTGTTAACATGGGCGTTGGAATGAAAAACATGAGGTTCTGCAGCTCACACGCTCTGCTCAGGTAGGTGGAGTCGTCGCGGCACGTTTCAGTTAAAATATTCCCGTTTAATGGAAATTCAGTTGAACTGCAACCCCGCACTGTGAATTCATTCAATATGCAGTGCACTCCTCCATCACAGGGACTTTATAATGAGACAGATTACTTTTGAATAGGGTAATCTGTAACATGTCCTACAAAGATTTTTTTGTACTACTGTTACATACTGTACGTTATTCCTGCATTTCTTATCTTGCACTAATGTCGGGCTATAATATCTGTTGAATATACCACACGCTCAAGATCAGTGAAAAGTACTTGTCTGAGAATGTTCTGTGTGTGTGTGACCAAATTACAATTCACTGTCGCTGGGCAATTAAGGCTGAGACGATATGCCATTTGGAAGAATCGATAAATCGGGACAAAATTTGCAATCCTTTTGTGAGACTAAACTCTTTGTTCATGGTACCAAATTGTGTTGCTGTTAGTTTTGTTTCATCAATAAATGAGGCAGAATACACTGTGAATGTATTGTAACGTCCTCGGAAAAGGATGACTCACAGAGGCTGTTGTTATTTCTCATGTTTGTTTATTCAATGTTAGCATAGGTTACAGTGTACCAAGTTGGGGTGCAACACCTCTGCTTGCCAAACGTTGTCTGCACCTGAACTTCCTCCGTCAGCCCTTCCCCTCTGCCAACCCCCGGCTCGCGCGACCAATAGCGTCGCCGCTAGCCCCAGGTTGGCAGAGTGCAGAGTGACAGCTCGGCTGACCAACCGTCCCAATCCCAGGGTTGCTACAGTATATATTTTTTTTATTTATTGCACTTTGTTCTCGCTGCAAACAAATAATGAATGCTAATGTTTAGTAGTCGCGAGGCTATTTAAAGATGGCAGGTTTGTGTTTTGTTGCGTGTAGCGCAATGATAACGTAGTGACGATTCTCTCTTCTGACCAATCAGTGGTCTGCACGTCACTTTTTGGTATCGCTTCTACCCGCTTGGAACCTCGACAGAGCAGGTACTAAAAAAAGAGTTGAGTCGAGTAGGTACCATGCAGTGAAAAAGCGCCATTAGTTCCTGTTATCAAGATGACGACAGAGTGAACTCTTTAGACAGACTTTGCAGCATCCCGTCTAATGGGAATTCTGTAGAATTACAACCCTCTGCATGCACAGTGCATTCTACCATCCCTCCCATACATAATACAATGTTACGAGTCAAGTAATTTGATTAAAGTTCAACTGATAACTAAATAGTTGATTTCCTTTTTAATTTCTATTAGAAGTTTTTCTCATTAAACCTGCTCACAATCTGGTAAAAGGTTGATGTTTCTATCTGCGTATGACATGGCGTGTGCAAATAACCCCTATATTTCCATTTTATTCCCGTTAATTGCCATGGAAAGTGTCCACCTTTGAATACTCCTGAAATTGTACAACCCTAGGTAAAATATGCCCATACACCAGTACATTAACACAGGCCTCTCCCCATCCATCAGCCCAGTCGTTCATCACTCAATCTCCATAACTGCCCTTTTTCCCTTCGGGGGGGGGGGGGGGGGGGGGCATAACAAAGAAACCTAAGCCTCTTAACTAGGCTATATCTCTCTTATTTTCCTCACTAATTTCTCTCTCTCTCTCTCCCTCTCTCCATTTGACACGCACAGCCTCTAGCCATCTCCCTCATCTCCCCAACCCCCCCCCCCCCCCTCCCCTCCGCCCCCTCGCTGGCCCCATGGCACCTTCTTGAATATTCATAACAGGCCTTCTGATGAGCATGCTAAATGGGTGTCAAGATGATTTGGCCACATGACAGGAGCGGAGTGTCTTTGATAAGCCCTGGAAGCCGAGCCAGAAACAAGGCAGCGAGGAGGCGGCGGAGAAAGACGGGCCAAGAGGAGGCATTGACCTCACGAGGGGCGTGCGTATGGGGGGGGGGTAGGGGGTATTGTCTAGCCAATCAGGAGTCGGGAGCAGGGCTGTCTGGAGCCGAGGCGGCGATGGAGAGGTCAGTGCTGGGGTCCACCCCGGGGTGGGGCGGATGGGGGTGAAAGTCATTGTCGCCGTGGGGCTTTTAATAATAGATGCCCCCCTGAAAAAAATAAATAAAAAAGATTCCTCGACTGACCAAAACCTGTGAACGATTGAGAAAAAACTAGAAAAAAGGCATTTGTGATTCAAATAGGGCCGGTGTGGGGGCTAAACATGTGGTCTGCAGCGGTCGGAAAAGCTTCTCACAGGAAACAAAAACACAATGCCCACACGGATAAGCCAACCTGCCCCCCCCCCCCCCCCCCTTTTGCCCCTTGCAATTTTCACATTTTACATCACAAAACTGCGTGGGATTTGTGCCTTATTCAGTTGAAACTGAATTAGGGAGAGAGAGAGAGAGAGAGAGAGAGAGAGAGAGAGAGAGAGAGAGAGAGAGAGAGAGAGAGAGAGAGAGAGAGAGAGAGAGAGAGAGAGAGAGAGAGAGAGAGAGAGAGAGAGAGAGAGAGAGAGAGAGAGAGAGAGAGAGAGAGAGAGAGAGAGAGAGAGAGAGAGAGAGAGAGAGAGAGAGAGAGAAAGGAGTTTTCATTTGGAAACTGGAGTATTTGAGTGTTCACATCGCCGAACGGGCAGTCATTGTGTTCTAGAATCTCTATGCAGCGCGTTTCTCCACCGGTTTAACCCTTTCACTACCACACGACAGAAGGTTAACACTTTCACTACCACACTAGACTGTTAACCGTCTGTAATGTGGTAGTGAAAGAGTTAACCTTATGTAGTGTGGTAGTGAAAGGGTTAACCACTTGTCACGTGGCAGTGAACGGGTTAATTAACCTTCTGCATTGTCGCAGTGAAAGGGTTAACCCTTTGGTAGTGTGGTAGTGAAAGGGTTAACCTGCTGTAGTGTGGTAGTGAAAGGGTTAACCACTTGTCGGGTGGCAGTGAAAGGATTAACCTTCTGTATTGTCGCAGTGAAAGGGTTAACCACTTGTCGTGTGGTAATGAAAGGGTTAAAGCGTGATGGGAAAGGATACAGAAGCACGATTTACCGTCTCTGCTCTGCCCATGAATTCCGTCTATAACAGTGCAGAAACACTCACTTTCCTGGGCCAAGTCAATAAATGTTTTGTTCTAAATTGTAAACAGCAACCCAGTTGGCTCTTTAGGGAGCTCCGTTATTTTCTCTGCCCACATTACGAGGGAAGAATCCAGTTATGACATTTTCAGGGGGTAATAATTTCCCCCCACTCTTTGTTTATTTATTTATTTTAATTTATTTTCCTGCTCGTGTTATTAGCTTGGCACGAGCTACACAGGCCACCTCCGAGCGCGGCGGCGGATAATAGGAAACAGTGATTTCTTTATTTGATAGTCCCGCTGGAGCGGTCCAACTTTCCTACAGCCTCTGTTCAGACAGAGCACAGAGCGCCGCCCGCTGCCTGTTTGCTTGTATATATGGCAGCATTGTGCTGCCTAGTGCACTGCTCCAGATGTCCATGTCTACATGGGAACCATTTTTACCTCCTGATAATATGTTTACATGATGTAAAGCTTGCACAGTCAATACGCCAAGAGACGCTTAACTCTTTCACTGCCCACACACAGCGTGAGACGGGGTTGAATTGTTCAGCTGCTACAAAGCGTGGAGGACTACTAAAAATATATCAAATGATAAAAGCCTACTGTAGGTAGGTAGGTAGGTACTGGTACAGTAGTAGTACTACAGTAGTAGTAGTAGTAGTAGTAGTAGTAGTAGTAGTAGTAGTTCAGATTCAGATTCAGTAGTAGTAGTAATATCAATAGTAGTAGTAGTAGTAATATCAATAGTAGTAGTAGTAGTAATATCAATAGTAGTAGTAGTAGTAGTAGTAGTAGTAGTAGTAGTAGTAGTAGTAGTAGTAGTAGTAGTAGTAGTAGTAGTAGTAGTAGTAATATAAATAGTAGTAGTAGTAGTAGAAGTAGTAATAGTAGTAGTAGTAGTAGTAGTAGTAGTAGTAGTAGTAGTAATAGTAATAGTAGTAGTAGTAGTAGTAGTAGTAGTAGTAGTAGTAGTAATATAAATAGTAGTAGTAGTAGTATAAGTAGTAATAGTAATAGTAGTAGTAGTAGTAGTAGTAGTAGTAATATCAATAGTAGTAGTAGTAGTAGTAGTAGTAGTAGTAGTAGTAGTAGTAGTAGTAGTAGTAGTAGTAGTACTAGTAATAGTAGTAATAGTATTAGTAGTAGTACTAGTAATTAGGGATGCACCGATCCGATATTGGTATCGGTATCGGCCGCCAATATCAGTAAAATAGCTGGATCGGGTATCGGTAAAAAAAATATATATATTTTAATTTTTTAATAAGAAATAAAATAAGAAATAACCATTCAGTACATTTATATCTATGTGTTAATTTGTTACATTTAGTTTCACTAAGTTAGGAAAGTAATGTTTTAAGTCAAGCCTGATGTTGCCTTGCACAAAAGAATTATCCCAGTCTCTTCCACACAGTGACAGTGAGGCATACAGTTTATTAATTGAATGAATGAAGTTTATTTTCTGTCTTTGTTTACAACAAATCAAAAACACACTTGTGATCCTTTACAATTCTTAAAAACTAAATACTAAATATAAAACTAAACTATGGTTATCGGATCGGTATTGGCCGATACCCAAACCCAGGTATCGCTATCAGGACTGAAAAAGTCGGATCGGTGCATCCCTACTAGTAATAGTAGTAGTAGTAGTAATAGTATTAGTAGTAGTACTAGTAATAGTAGTAGTAGTAGTAGTAGTAGTAGTAATATCAATAGTAGTAGTAGTAGTAGTAGTAGTAGTAGTAGTAATATCAATAGTAGTAGTAGTAGTAGTAGTAGTAGTAGTAGTAGTAGTAATATCAATAGTAGTAGTAGTAGTAATATCAATAGTAGTAGTAGTAGTAGTAGTAATAGTAGTAGTAGTAGTAGTAGTAGTAATATCAATAGTAGTACTAGTAATAGTAGTAGTAGTAGTAGTAGTAGTAGTAGTAGTAGTAGTAGTAGTAGTAGTAGTAGTAGTAGTAGTAGTAGTAGTAGTAATATCAATAATAGTAGTAGTAATAGTAGTAGGTAGTCCAGTGCAGGTTGTCCTGTCCTCGACTACAAATATTCTTAGTCAAGTAATAGTCAAAGGACATTGACTAATCCATTCATTGATTTAATCAAGATGTAAATTGTGTTTCATATGCAATGATGCATAAGGACCTCTTTAAATCTAAAGCTTATCAGAGATGTACTTATTATTTTCACAGGTCTAACTAGGTCTAACGCAGGTCTAAATAGATCTAACGCAGGTCTAAATATATCTAACTCAGGTCTAACTAGGTCTGACTCAGGTCTAATAATAAATCGAATAACAAAGTCTTGGTTGATTTAAGACCAAACCAACCAATTAATGGACTAATACGGGACAACCATAGTTCAAGTGCAATAGGTCTCAATAGGTATTTTGTGCCAAGGACCCCTAAACTGACTGCATCGAGATTAGGCCTAGGCTAGATCTTTTACGATTGTTCTTCCAGTATTCAGTCTTGTGATATGGTTTCAACACTCTCATGATCTTAGAACTATAAATAATTATCTCGCTAAATCCTATAGATTACTAAGATTAGCCAAGCGTTTAAAAAGCTTTGTAACACGAAGTCCAGGCTAAACGCAATCTAGAATCTAATCGGTTGGATTAGAGATGAATGGTCATGAAGTCGGTTTTAAATCAAAATTGTGACTCCCAAGTAGGGATGCCCCGATCGATCGGCCAGCGATCGGTATCGGCCGATATTCAGTATAAATATGAGATTTGTGAATTCCGATAAGGCTTTATTTTCGCCGATCGTGAACACCGATCGAAAAACATGATCCAATTCTTAGCGGAGTTCTCACTCGCTGACTTCTCTCTCAGGCACACAGAGCTGCAGCGCACTGCCCCTCCCCCTCCTCCGCTGCCCCTCCCAGACCCGTGTCAACAGAGGCTCCTATTGCCTCCGGCAATAGTCTGCTCTAGTCTAGTGCATGGGACCTCTGTGAGCTAACGTTAGCTACCTAGCTAACGTTACTTTTTAAACAAAATGACCCAGTCAACTATTCACTTTTAGTTTAATACATGAGGCATTGTGGGCGGCTAGGTGGTGCAGTGGGCAAGGCACTCACCACCAATGCTGGAGACGCTGGGTTCGAGCCCAGCTCTCCACATTGTTTTCAGTTTGGCTGATCGTCCGTACTAATACAATTAGCAGTATTAGGGGGAGGGAAAACTGAGGGGTGGGGATCGGACGTTGTGGACAGCGACTCCTATAGGTCGGTTGGTGCGCCTGCGCAGTAGAATCAAGAAGCGATGGGGGCGGCGTCCCTCCAAAGCACAGACCCCTGAGGCTGAAAGATCGCGCCGTGCAGGTGGAAAGATGCGACGGCTGCTACCTCGAGTATCGGAGGGGACTCGTGCTATGTATGGCTTCGTCCACATTGCAGCCGGCTTGTGGGAGGCAAGAAACAGCGTTCGAGACAGGGGAGGGTTGAATTGGACGATACGAAATTGGGATGGGAGATAAATAGAAAATGGGAGAAAAAGTGGATAAAAACGTTATCTAGCTACTGATAGCTCCTGATATCAACAAATGCTCCAGCAATAGTGTAGTAGTGCATGATACCTCCGTTAGCTAGGTAGCTAACATTAGCTCACGTTAGCTCACTGTTTATATGAAATGTCCCAGTAAACTAAATAGTTCACTGAGGCGTTGTCTTAACGTTATCTAGCCGGCTAGCTACTGATAGCTCCTGATATCAACAAATGCTCCAGCAATAGTCTAGCAGTGCATGATACCTCCGTTAGCTAGGTAGCTCACGTTAGCTCACTGTTTACACGAAATGACCAAGTAAACTAAATAGTTCACTGAGGCGTTGTCTTAACGTTATCTAGCAGTAGCTACAGATAGCTCCTGATATCAATGTCTTATAACATTGATTCGATGCGTATTCAAGCCCCTGGCTTTCATCGCAGTCACGAAAGGGGCTAGCTGAGGGCATGCTGAATGTGATTTGACCAAAATACACACAGACAGTGAAGCTGTTTGCAGATAGCGAGCATTTTGACTTGTTGCGTGGTGGCGATGTCTCTCAGATAATAGAACTACAAGTATAATTATATAATATATATATTTTATTTAAAAAAAAAAAGAATTATATATATTTTTAATTTTTTTTAATAAAAACAAAAACGATCGGTATCGGCCGATATGGCTCATAGACGATCGGTGATCGGTGGCAAAAAACGTGATCGGGGCATCCCTACTCCCAAGAATCTAAAATCAAATCGAATTGTGAGATTCCCAAAGATCTTTTCTACTACATTCCCAAAGAATGTTTCACTAACATTCCGCCGTTTCACTAAATGCTAAATGGTTTAGTCCAGAATCCCATAGCCGTTTATACTACAGGTTGGGAGAGAACAGTGAACAGAGTGAAACCTGTCGTCAGGATAGTCATTCTTATACACTCCCGGGACCTCCTGGGTCCTCCCTGAGGGACCTCCGGGTCGTCCCCGGACCCCACGTTAAGAACCAGTGTGCTCGACTATATATCCCCCTCAGTCCCGGCCTCGGGGCCAGGCATTGTGGGTATTGTTCCCTCTGTCACCGGGTAAGCAGAGGCTAACACCCAGCAGTCAACCCGCCAGCACAGATAAAGACCACCAGCTATACTCTTTTAGCCGTCCCATCCCATAATCCCCCTGCTGGATGTACAGGGGTCCAGGGCCCGGAGGAGGGAGGAGGGAGGAGGGAGGAGGGCACAGCGCAGGCCTTCATGGAGGCATAGAGCACACAGGCACATGCAGCCACATGCACACGCATGTATGGACAAGCGCACACACACTAACAAACACATATATATATACACATACACACTTTATATACTTACACAGATTATACAGTCTATCACCCATACATGAGCTTGATTCTGACAAGAGGTTTGATGAAGGCTACTTTTTAAGTACGTTTCATAGAAAATGTAAATGAAAATGAAAGATCATCTATCTGCCACATTGTCTGGCTACCCGTTACATCGGAGTTCGGACTACACATGCACACACACACATGCACACGCATACGCACACACGCATACGCACATGCACACACACACACACGCATACGCACATGCACACACACTAGGGCTGGGCGATATGGCAAAAAATCATATCGCGATAACGATATGATAATGTTATCATATTTCTCGATATCGATAATTATCGAAATTGTTATAAGTATTAAAAAAAAAATCTTTTTTTAGACAACAGATGTATGTTTATTTTGCAGCAATTCTTTGTCGTTGCCGCCATCTTTAGTGTTACATCCCCTCACACTCCAGTTCTCAGGCTGCAGCTGGTTTAAAAGCTAAAGTAAACCGGCTTCTCTGCTGGCTGTGGCTCCAGGGGAGTTGAACAGTTCTGGCTCTGCTAGTGTATTTTCGATCTTTTGGACAAACCACCGCACATATGCACCGTGACTCGTGACTGGAGTCTAGCTCTGCTAGCACACATAGCCTACTGTGTACAGACGGTTTCAAACTGTATTTTAAATTAGAAAGCAAACAAAATAAATGGACAAGAGAAAAATAAATCTCAATTTGGTCAGTATTGTCATTTGGACAAGCAAAGCCATTACTTTAAGTTGCAGGCAAGAAAGACAAGTCTGTCCACTGTCTCTGGTTTTAAAACTGCCCTGTTGCAGGTAAAAAAAAAAGTAAAAAAAAAAAGTAAAAAAATAAATATCTATTTTTTGATTTTTTTTCTTCGATATTCGATATCGATTAATTAAAATATATCGCAATATTTATCGTTATCGTTATATCGCCCAGCCCTAACACACACACACACACACGCGCACACGCACACACACACCAGTGGGGCCTCTAGTCAGTCTAGTGGAAGCCACCAGAAACCTGCTTGGTAATCTGCAGTAAATCTGCCCCCCAGTTGGCTTTATCTGTCCTTTGTTATCAGCGCAGGGGTTGGAGAATAGCCAGAGGTCATGAGGGTAAGGCTTCTTTTCCTGCATCTGCTTAGCGGGATGGGGGGCCTACCCTCATCCCCCCCTCACCCCCCCACCCCAACACTGATATTTTTGGAAGACCTTTTTTTTTTCTTCTTCTCCTTCCTTTTTTCCTTTTTCCTTTCCTCTAAAACCCAAATAAAGTACTTGATGGATGAGTGAGCAAAGGCAACACCTCCCCCATCAATCTAGAGGAGCAGGGGCTGGGGGGGGAGGAGGGGGAAGGAAGGAGGGAGGCAGGCTGAGCTCCCTTCACAGGCCTCTGGAGGACCCCGACAGCACGCCCCCCCACATCTCCAATACACACACACACACACACACACACACACACACACACATATGCACACGCACGCAAGTATAAGCATGTACACATACAATAGATTCACGCACGCTTCTTCAAATATGTTACACATGTAGGCCGACACGCATTGTACGTACAATCACACACACACACACACACACACACACACACACACAGGTACAATAACAGACACACACGCACCTATCCACCCGCGTATGCACACACACACACACACACACACACACACACACACACACACACACACACACACACACACACACACACACACACACACACACACACACACACACACACACACACACACACACACACACACACACACACACACACACACACACACACACACACACACACACACACACACACACACACACACATCTCTCTCAAACCTCAGAAGCATGGCCCCCTTCCCAGCCCCGCTCCCCCCCAACCAAACCCCTTTAGTCCCCCCCAGAACCCTCAGCACCACCCCCTCCTCCTCAGAGCCCCCCTGTCTCTAGCTGGACCCCCCAGCTCTCCGAGACCTGATTTCAAACCAAATAATGTAAAATTGCCATAACCCAGACAGGAAGGAGAACAAGAGAGGAGGAGGAGAAAAAGAGAGAGAGAGAGAGAGAGAGAGAGAGAGAGAGAGGAGGGTATAGAAAAGTATAGAGGAACGACACACCAAATGGTCCTAGTTAGTGGCTGTAAAACAGAGAGATCTGTGAGAAAACCAATCTCTCTCTCTTTCTCTCTCTCCCTCCCTCGCTTGCATGTGAGAGCATCAACAGTCCCCCATCTCCCTCTCCTTCACGCTCTCTTTCTCTCTCCTCCTATATGTCTGTCTCTCTCTCTCACACTCTCTCTCTATCTCACTCTCTCTCCCTCTCTCTTTCACACTCTCTCTCACACCCTCTCTCTCACACACACTCTCTCTCTCACTCTCTCACACTCTGCCTCTCTCTTTCTCTCTCCATCTCTCTCACACTCTCTCCCTCTCTTTCACACACACTCTCGCTCACTCTCTCCCTCTCTTTCACACACTCCCTCGCTCACTCTCTTCCTCTCTTTCACACACTCTCTCTCTCAACCTCTCTCTCTCTCTCACACCATCTCTCTCTCCCTCTCTCTCACACACACTCTCTACCTCTCTCTCACACACACTCTCTACCTCTCTCTATCTCTCTCTTCCTCTCTCTCTCTCCCCCTCTCCCCCTCTCTCCTGTGAGAACACAAGTAGTGAATTCCATGAGAGTGTCGTCACCAGGAGCGAGTGAGAGCGGGAGGAGGCGGGGAGGTGGTTCAGAAGCACAACCTCTACTGAACACAGAGGGGACCCACGTGCACGCTCACATGCACACAGGTGGTTCAGAAGCACAACCTCTACTGAACACAGAGGGGACCCACGTGCACGCTCACATGCACACAGGTGGTTCAGAAGCACAACCTCTACTGAACACAGAGGGGACCCACGTGCACGCTCACATGCACACAGGTGGTTCAGAAGCACAACCTCTGCTGAACACAGAGGGGACCCACGTGCACGCTCACATGCACACAGGTGGTTCAGAAGCACAACCTCTACTGAACACAGAGGGGACCCACGTGCACGCTCACATGCACACAGGTGGTTCAGAAGCACAACCTCTACTGAACACAGAGGGGACCCACATGCACGCTCACATGCACACAGGTGGTTCAGAAGCACAACCTCTACTGAACACAGAGGGGACCCACGTGCACGCTCACATGCACACAGGTGGTTCAGAAGCACAACCTCTACTGAACACAGAGGGGACCCACGTGCACGCTCACATGCACACAGGTGGTTCAGAAGCACAACCTCTACTGAACACAGAGGGGACCCACGTGCACGCTCACATGCACACAGGTGGTTCAGAAGCACAACCTCTACTGAACACAGAGGGGACCCACGTGCACGCTCACATGCACACAGGTGGTTCAGAAGCACAACCTCTGCTGAACACAGAGGGGACCCACGTGCACGCTCACATGCACACAGGTGGTTCAGAAGCACAACCTCTGCTGAACACAGAGGGGACCCACGTGCACGCTCACATGCACACAGGTGGTTCAGAAGCACAACCTCTACTGAACACAGAGGGGACCCACGTGCACGCTCACATGCACACAGGTGGTTCAGAAGCACAACCTCTACTGAACACAGAGGGGACCCACGTGCACGCTCACATGCACACAGGTGGTTCAGAAGCACAACCTCTACTGAACACAGAGGGGACCCACGTGCACGCTCACATGCACACAGGTGCAAAGGTAAAATGTTGAGAGTGGCATGTCACACGCGCTACCAAATAATCGGTCTGTGCGATGAATGCATTTACTGCAGTACTTAGCACCCATGCGATAACCTGTGTGTGAGAAAAAAAATCGAATCTATTGTGTAATAAAAAATCTATGTTTTCCCGTCCATAGATCCAACACCAAATCCCACAATTCGCACAATCCAATGATCCGTCCGTGAGTGAAGCAGACTAGCTATTGTATCTATCTGGGACACCGGGATGTAGGGGGGAAGGATAAAATAATTCAGGAGTACAGTTTTGAGTAAAACATCAAACATTTATTTTCTCTTTTCTTTTTTCTCTTAAAGAAAAAGAAAAAAAATTATATCTTGCAGCATATTTTAAATTTTTTCTTTCTTATATTAAAGTATATTTAGTTTTTAAGAATTGTAAAGGATAGGCAAAAATAAGCATGTGCTTCAGCCTATTCCTTTTTTCGGTCATTGAGTTTGGATTTTGTGTGTGAGCTTACTTTGAATATGTACATTTGTGATTTTTTCTTTTTTTCTTTTCCTTTTGGTAAATGGTAAATGGCTGCTTTTTTATATAGCGCTTTTATCCAAAGCGCTTTACAATTTGTTACTTACATATTACCCATTCACACACCGACGGCGGAGGCAACCATGCAAGGACACATCAACACGCTGCCCAGGAGGAGCGGGAATCGAACCGGGAACCTCCGGATTGCCAGACGACTGCTCTACCTCCTGAGCCACTGTCGCCCCTCTCTTTTGAAAGTCCACACATGTGTGTTTTTGATTTATCTGTAAACAAAAACCGAAAATAAAACTATTCATTCATTCATTAATCATCCTGAGGGACATTTAAATGTTACTTGTCCTTTCGGACAAGTTATGTTTTTGTAGGTTTTTATTGATTCTTGCTACCGGGCAGAGTACAGACCGGGATTCACATTTCAAATGTTATGTATATACATTCTAGTATAAAATATACAGTAAAAATATACAGAAGTCTACAGTAAGTGTAATATTTGAAGAAAGTTCTATGTTTTTCAATGTGTATATAATGTGTATATATATCGGTGGGTGACAGCATTTACTCAGACGGATCTATAGATCTTAAAAGTAGCCCGCAGCCAGTTCTGTGTCTCCGCGGTAGCAAGCAGGGTGTGTGGCTCCGAGGTCGTTCGGCAGCTTGTTAACATAAACACTTATTAAGGACTGAGAGCAGGCAGGATTGGTCAGAGAGAACTATGGAGAGTTTGACATCGATAGAACCATGCTAAAGGTGAAGATCAGTTGCCATGGCAGCGCGTCACATAGTAACGAGAAGAGGGGGCGGGCCTGTTGTTATGGGGAGAATGTTATGAGGTGTGGGTTCCTTCCGGGGTGGGTTCTGTGCCGTTCAGTGCTGCATTTAGGGAGTGTTAGTCTAGCACTGAACCTGCTCCTCCTGTCAGCCAAGTCTATGTGTAGTGGGTTGGAGGGGTTTTCCCTGATGGCCTGGAGCTTAGCAAGGCTCCTCCTCTCCGCCACCATCGCTAGAGCATCGTCCAGCTCCACCCCAACCACGTTACTGGCCTTCCTGACCAGCTTATCCAGCCTGTTTGCATCCCCCGCTCTCAGTCCGCTGCCCCAGCAGGTCACAGCGTACAAAAAGGCGCCCGCCACCACCGACTCGTAGAACATCCTCAACATCATTGTACAGACGTGACCAGATAAAGAGCCCCTGCCCCTTTGCCCTGCGATGCATGAAGTGCCCCTCTTAGAAATTGTAAGCGTTCATAGATTTGAATTCACCATCATCCTCTCCACTTGATATGGGTTGGGAGGATATCCGCTTCCCTTGCGGTTCACTCTTGTCGCGTGAACCCCTGCCTCCCAGAGCATCTCGTGGCCCCGATTCCCAGCAGGGAGGTGGCTGAGGATCACATCCAAATCTGGACCCACCCATTAATTGCAAGTTCCAAAAACAGGATGGAACTTATTCTCACACACCCTCACACACCCTCACACACACACACACACACACACACACACACACACACACACACACACACACACACACAAAGTCTCTCAGGTTGGTCAGATCAGAGGCCTGCTCTTGTTTCATCCCTGAGGGAAAGCGGCTGCCACTGAGTGGTGTGTGTGTGTGTGTGTGTGTGTGTGGTGCATGTGCTCTACACTTGAGAGCAGACGGAGTGAGGTTTCCTTACAATCTGTCCTGTGAGGCTGATGTGGGCCTAATGGACACGCATACACACGCACACGCATGCACACGCATGCACGCACGCAAACCCGACCAAAAACCAGAACCAAAACACCCCCCCGACAAATTGATGTGGGCACGGCCTGACTGATGTTGTTCATGTTGCTGCTGTTGTTGTTGTTGTTGTTGTTTTGAACATCCTGTGTAGCACAACGCCACACATGATGACTGTGGGTTTGGGTCACTGTGACACGGGTAGGGATGGGTACCTTTCACATTTGAACCGATACCGGTACCGGTACCGGTACCTGTGAATCGATACCGGTACCCAACGGTACCTTTTTTCGGTACTTTAGTTTCAAGACATTTAATTTACCTACCTCAGTCGTAAAAAAAGAAAATCCAAACTTCAAATAACTACAATTTCGACAGTTTTCGGCTTGTCATTGCTCTGACTGCTTTGTTGTTTAATCAAGTCAAATCCTAGGTAAGCATATATTGTGCGTGTGAACGTTGACATGTAGAAAAAAAAAGTAAAAAAAAAAAGTAAAAAAGGGTAAAAAAAGAAATAAAAATAATTAAAAATATTTATTTTTATTTTATTTCTATTTTTTTTTGGGTTTCTCACTTGATTCGATACTCGGTAGTACCGACGTGTTTCGGTTTGGTACCTCAAAAGTACCGAATTCGGTACCCATCCCTAGACACGGGGTTCAATTATTCAATAGCAGAATCTGAAGAGAGAGAGAGAGAGAGAGAGAGAGAGAGAGAGAGAGAGAGAGAGAGAGAGAGAGAGAGAGAGAGAGAGAGAGAGAGAGAGAGAGAGAGAGAGAGAGAGAGAGGAGAGAGAGAGGGGTAAGAGAAGAGGATAAGATAATACAGAAATAAAGATAGCAGAGAAGGTACTGGTCCACCAGTTACAGTTTGAGGGAGAGGGGGATGATGAGAGAGAGGGAGGGAGGGAGGGAGATAGGAGGATGGAGGGAGAGAGAGAGAGAGAGAAGAAGGGTATGTGGGAGAGAGTGAAGGGGAGGAGAGAGAAATGGAGAGAAAGAGAGAGAAAGTGATAGTGAGATGGAGGCCAAGACGAGGACAGCGCCTAACAGCTGTGAAGTGAAACATTCCTGGGTGCTAGCCGCTCCACGCACCGCGGCGGCCGGCTCCCTCTCAGGCCCGTGTGGTATTTGTCCCCAGCTAAGCTCCAGAGAGTGGGAGAGAGAGCTGCAAACTTTCCCAAGGATAACCACACACAACCGCATGCCGCTCTTTCTCCTCTCTCTCTCTCTCTCTCTCTCTCTCTCTCTCTCTCTTCCTCCGACCTTCTATCTCTCTACCTGTTGTTCTGCTCTCATCACTCTCACCCTGTCAGTCTGGTGTCACGGTGGGGTGCCTGTGTGTCGGCCATAATGTCAAACTCCATGATCTGTACACTAAGTGGAAGTGATGGCACTCCTATTATGTGGCCATGTAGCCATAAGATAATACCTTTTCAACGAAACCTCCGGTATGATGGGCGCGTGATTTTTTTCCCGTAGCCGTAGTTTGCGAAGACGCTCTCTGATTGGCTAGCCCACGTACAGCGAAGACCCTCTCTGATTGGTTTAGCTCCGAAGGGCTCTTCCGCCTTGTACATACTGTATATATTCTCTGCTTCGAAGTGGTTATACTTTGGCCCTCTTTCGAAGTGGGTTATGCTTAGAGTTTATCTTTAGAACAGGGCGATGGACCACCAGCCCTGATTCCAAACTCTAAGTATAACCCACTTCGAAAGAGGGCCAAAGCATAACCACTTCGAAGCAGAGAATATATATGTACAAGGCGGACATTTCTATCCCAGAGCCCTTCGGAGCTAAACCAATCAGAGAGCGTCTTCGCGAGAGTTTAAATATGTTTAAGTTGAGTATTGTGTGATTTTGTGTGATTTTTAGATGAGATGGGTACAACAGACCCTGGAATTTAGGTGAGCGTTTGGATGAAATGGGTACAACAGACCCTGGAATTTAGGTGAGCGTTTGGATGAAATGGGTACAACAGACCCTGGAATTTAGGTGAGCGTTTAGATGAAATGGGTACAACAGACCCTGGAGTTTAGGTGATCGTTTAGATGAAATGGGTACAGATCCTGGAATTTAGGTGAGCGTTTGGATGAAATGGGTACAGACCCTGGAGTTTAGGTGAGCGTTTGGATGAAATGGGTACAACAGACTCTGGAGTTTAGGTGAGCGTTTGGATGAAATGGGTACAGACCCTGGAGTTTAGGTGAGCGTTTGGATGAAATGGGTACAACAGACTCTGGAGTTTAGGTGAGCGTTTGGATGAGATGGGTACAACAGACCCTGGAGTTTAGGTGAGCGTTTGGATGAGATGGGTACAACAGACCCTGGAGTTTAGGTGAGCGTTTGGATGCGATGGGTACAACAGACTCTGGAGTTTAGGTGAGCATTTGGATGAGATGGGTACAACAGATCCTGGAGTTTAGGTGAGCGTTTGGATGCGATGGGTACAACAGACTCTGGAGTTTAGGTGAGCGTTTAGATGAGATGGGTACAACAGACCCTGGAGTTTAGGTGAGCGTTTGGATGCGATGGGTACAACAGACCCTGGAGTTTAGCTGAGCATTTGGATGAAATGGGTACAACAGACCCTGGAGTTTAGGTGACCGTTTAGATGAGATGGGTACAACAGACCCTGGAGTTTAGGTGAGCGTTTGGATGAGATGGGTACAACAGACCCTGGAGTTTAGGTGAGCGTTTGGATGAGATGGGTACAACAGACCCTGGAGTTTAGGTGAGCGTTTGGATGAGATGGGTACAACATACTCTGGAGTTTAGGTGAGCGTTTGGATGAGATGGGTACAACAGACCCTGGAGTTTAGGTGAGCTTTTGGATGAAATGGGTACAACAGACCCTGGAGTTTAGATGAGCGTTTGGATGAGATGGGTACAACAGACTAGGGATGCACCGATATGAAAATTGGCCGCCGATACCGATACCGATTGTTCAATTAACACTATCGGCCGATACCGATACCGATATTTGTATATTTGTATATAAGTATTTGTAATTTCTTTTTATTTTTTTTTAATTTTTTTTTTTTTAATGAAACTACTGTATATTTGTATGTGTATGTTTGTATTTGTAGGCCTCTTTACTTACTTAAAAAAAGGAAACATCAAGAAATATGTTTATGGTATCACTATCTCTCTCCCAGTATCGTCTTGCGGCCTGCAGAGGGATACTATTTTCTCAACCAGAGCTTTCAACCAATGCAATGGAACCATTCTTGCGGCCTGCAGCGGGATACTATTCTCTCAACCAGAGCTTTCAACCAATGCAATGGAACCATTTTGATTGACAGTCGATTCGGCCAATTACGCCACACCGCTAGCACCCACCTCCTGCTGTCCTTACCACCAATCGGCAAGCGTTTATTCATTTTTCTACTTTCGGGCATGCCGCCATTGTTCTGTTTGCGAGAGCAGAACACACTTAACGTAGCTACGTTAGCTGCCCGGCCCGCCGACCGGCGCTCCACACCACAGCATGACCAAATGAGACATAATGATTTTACTGCAACAAATGTTATAATAAAACAAAGCCTTTCTATACATTTGTCGGGTTGAAAACTTTATTAACAGATTGCAGAATGTGTAGTTGGGTACGGAATGAGCAACGGAATGGAACCGAGCTATGAACGGACTAACGGAGTAATGCCTTGTTTACTGCTATCTTCGGGTAAATAATATGCTTGTTATTGAACGTGTAACACTAACTATATAACGTTAATGCCACAAAACGAATGTTTGTGTCATTTTAACAGCAGATACTTTCTTAAATGCCATCTTCCCGAGAGAGGGTGTTGACGGGGAGTTGTGTTATTAATAGCATTGAACAGCTAACCGAAAGCTAGCGTTAACTATTGTTAAAGGTTTAGCCATAACGTTACCTTGGCTAAAGTTGGGGCTATTCATAATGCAGCAATAATGGCTGCAGACCTGCAAGCAAAGTACAGCAAGTTGGCAAAGGAGTATTCCAACGCAAATCACATTTTCACCAGTAACGTTAGTCTTGCATCTCCCAGTAGCTAATGAACGGACTCGGAGTAATGCCTTGCTGCTATGGGTAATAATAATATGCTGATGTTATTGTCCGTGTAACACTAACTATATAACGTTAATGCCACAAAACGAATGCCTTGTTAATCATAAGTAGTTACTTTGATGCAGTAGCTTGTGTGTGTGTGTGAGGGACGGCGGGCGTTGTGCAGGTAGGTCGCGAGTGAACTTTTTTTTTTTTGCCTTTTGACGCTACACAAATTGATGGGTATTTATCGGCGACTGCTATCGGCACATTTGAGCTTATCGGCCGATAGGCCGATAGCAGTCAACAAGGCACTTATCGGCCGATACCGATACCCGACCGATATATCGGTGCACCCCTACAACAGACCCTGGAGTTTAGGTGAGCTTTTGGATGAAATGGGTACAACAGACTGGAGTTTAGATGAGCGTTTGGATGAGATGGGTACAACAGACTCTGGAGTTTAGGTGAGCGTTTGGATGAGATGGGTACAACAGACTGGAGTTTAGGTGAGCGTTTGGATGAGATGGGTACAACAGACTCTGGAGTTTAGGTGAGCGTTTGGATGAGATGGGTACAACAGACTGGAGTTTAGGTGAGCGTTTGGATGAGATGGGTACAACAGACTTTGGAGTTTAGGTGAGCGTTTGTATGAGATGGGTACAACAGACTCTGGAGTTTAGGTGAGCGTTTGGATGAGATGGGTACAACAGACTTTGGAGTTTAGGTGAGCGTTTGGATGAGATGGGTACAACAGACTCTGGAGTTTAGGTGAGCGTTTGGATGAGATGGGCACAACAGACCCTGGTGTTTAGGTGAGCATTTGGATGAAATGGGTACAACAACAGACCCTGGAGTTTGGGTTATGCGATTTTAGAATTGCCTTATTTGTTTCTGTTAGACAGGTAGAGTTGTGCTTAATGCACATGTCACAGCGACCTCAGAGTTTAAAGAGAACAAATATTTCAGCTGATTGCATTCGATTTTGTATTTATATTGTTTAGTGCTGTCAATCGATTAAAATATTTAAACGCGATTAATCGCATGATTGTCCATAGTTAACTCGCGATTAATCGCAAATTAATCGCATTTTTTATTTTGTATCTACCTTAAACGGATATTTTTCAAGTTCCAAGTTTTAATACTCTTATCAACATGAGAGTCAACAAATGCTTGCTTTATGCAGCCATTTAACACAAAATGATGACCCTCATGCTTTGCAAATTTGCATCAAATTCAAAACAGAGTGATGCACAAAATAACTTAAAAGAAAATAATAATTTAAAACAATGAATAAAGTGTGCATGAAATAATAGGGGAAAGAAAACATTAGGAACTTGTTACATTCACCCACACAAGGGCTGAGTAATCACACACCCCCCTCTTTCTCTCACTCACACTCTCCCAGCTCTCTTTCTCTCTTGCCCCTTCCTCATCTCTCTCTCTATATATCTCTCTCTCACACACACACACACACACACACATACACACTTCAGAAACAAACATAGTATCAATGAGAGTATCAATAATACACCTGAGTGAAGTCTAGTTAAAAAAAAAAATAAAAATAAAAAATCTTAAAAGTTAATCGTGAGTTAAAAAAAATAGTGGCGTTAATAGAATCGGGCGATAACGCGTTAATACCGCGTTAACTTTGACAGCCTTAATATTGTTGTTTCATTTTCTTTGTTCCAAGAAGTGTTAGAACTCCCTTAACACTTATGATATCGCTTCATTATCTAATGTTAGTTTTAGTAGTATTTCTAAACTAAACTAAATTAACTGAAAAAAAGGTATGTTTCAAACAGTCAGCATTGGTCAATATCCAGAAAATCAGATATAAAAAGATACCGGTGGTGCATCAACCTTGTCTTGTCACCAAGAAACTTTCCTGTCCTTGTATTTGGTGAATAAAGTGATTCCTGTCCTTGTATTTGGTGAATAAAGTGATTCCTGTCCTTGTATTTGGTGAATAAAGTGATTCCTGTCCTTGTATTTGGTGAATAAGGTTCTCTCTCTCCCTGTTCTCTCCCCCCCCCCCTCCCTTTCTCTCTCTCTCCTCCCAGCCTCCAGACCCTGTCCAGACTTCTCGCTCGCCCGGTACCACCCTCACTAAAAACACACTATGCGTTTGTTTCCAAATGTCATCTGTCGTCTGTCTTGTGTGCACATGCCCTACACAGGAACGCTCTGCCATTTGGTCTCTGTTTGTCAGTCTGTATCCAAAGTGTACAATAAACGGCCCGTGCCCATACTTGATTCTCCACACCTACTTATCCCCTTATCAGAGTCAGGACATCGCCGTTATTCCCACGGTAGCCTGGTGACGCAGGCTAGAGGGGCCAGGAGGTTCTACCCGCTCCAATAACAACTACCTGCTGGGGTGCCCGTGAGGAAGGCGCCTCACCCCGAACCAGTGGAGCTGCTCAGTGGTTGACAGTAGAAGACTGTGGTTGTACTGGGAAGCTAGCAGGTGTGAATGTGTGCGACTGGCATGGGTGTGGAGCAGGGCATTGCTGAAAAAGTACAGAAAAAAAAGACAAAATAATCTTTAACTTACATTTTTTATATAATCTTTCATAGGTTAAAAAAGGGTAAAAAAATGAATGAATAAAGTACATGGGTGAACATTTGACGAGGTGTGGTTGTCGCATGGGGCCCACAGCTACATTAAGATCACAGCATTGTTTCAGTGTGTTTACCTTGTACAACAGCCACTGATTGACATAACCCCTTTAAAACGCAGAGCAAATATGATGCATCCAATGCATAAGAGCTTGTTTCCTGCACCGAGAATCGACTTGAGTACAGTCGTTTTTGCCAACCTAGAATAACGTCTTCGCTAAAACAACACGTCTCATTCCACTGAATCAGATTGACCATGTAAGTGAAATGTTGTCTTGCAAGAGTCAAACTAAGAAACTCAAACCAAGATCTCATAAACATGAAGAATATAGGGCTGAATTCTGATTAACTTATTCAGTTACTCAGTGTTTTCATGGTAAATAGGAGACTGAATCCCACCTACTGTAGCACCTTGAGGACCATGTAGGCTTCTTTCAAGTCAAATCAATCAATCAATCAATCAATCACACAACTAATCAAACCATTAATCAATTAAATGTTTGGGATAGAACCATGTTACAGTTGTGAAGTCAGTATATATATTAGGGATGTCCGATATTATCGGCCTACCGATATTGGCATTAAAATGTGATATCGGAAATATCGGTATCGGTTTTAATTTTTTTCTTTTCTTTTTTTACATTTCTATAACTTTTATTTACCCAGACAAGCAAGTAAGAACAAATTCTGATTTTATTTATTGTCAAAAGTATGCATAATGTTGTGTTAATTCCACAACAAGAGATTATGTAATGTTAATTACCTGAAATTATTCCGTTTTTGGGGGGGGGGGGGGGGAAACCCTGCATATATCGGTATTGGTTGATATCGGTATCGGAAATTAAGAGTTGGACAATATCGGTATATCGGTATGGGTAAAAAAGCCAATATCGAGCATCCCTAATATATATATACATGTATATCACCTGAAACTAATCACTGGGCACACACAGTACTCCAACTTACCATGTTTGGATAACTAGGTTTGAAAACATTGTGCATCTGAAAACTTTTAAATGGACTCGTAGGATTCACATTACCTAATAAGTCCCTTATACAAGGTGGCCTGAAGGGGACATATCTATTTTGCCTGGCAGTTTACCTCTTAATCAGCCTCTCTCAGCCAAACATGATATAACACAAAATAACCATATCTGGGTTCTTCACAGGAAAAAATTACCAACTTGATTACAACAATGGTCTGAACTGAACAATGGGCTTGTCAGCTTAGTTGTCAGAGCAGAATCAAAGCCGACTGTGAGTCTACAGCTGTAGCACGCTAAGTGGCTAAACTAGCTAACAAGCTAGCAGCCAGCCAGCCAGCCAGCCACTCAACAATGGTGAAACTATGTCATAGTTAGTCCGTTTCCATCAGCAAGAATAACATAAAATGTGATTTCATAATTGATTTCCAAGAAACGTTCTTGGCAAGGATGTGATGGATTTGTTACAGAAAACAGCCCCAAGGACAAGATTGACATTAATCAGGTAAGACAAAATATTTGTTTAGCTATTATTATTATTATTATCATATATTCAACCAAACTGTCCCCACCCCCTAAAAACGTGCCATACGGGTCGCAGGCTGACAGGTTCGGGTCTGGTCTGGGCCAATCAAAATCAGGTCCACAGTTTCCCAGGTCTATGGGGCCTGTGTTACCAAAATGAGGCGGGTCTGGCTTGTATCCGGGTACGACATTTCTCTGTACTCGTCAGTTCAGGTACAACTTGCTGGACCTGTGAAGACCTCTACCACCACAGACCCCCATTTGGTACGATTTTGTCTCAGGGACATCCATCTGCGAGCAGGCCTTTGTTATTAGATGTGATCTAGACTCCCACAGCTCTACTACAGTTAGAGGAGAAGACAGTGGGGAGAGAGTGACACCTATGACCGCAATAGTCATAATATTATTGTCTCATTGGGACCAAATTAATGAAATAGTCAAAATAAACTATCCCCCATTTTTCTGGAGCCCCTCAAGGACCCCCTGGGGGCCCCCAGACCCCACATTGAGAACCACTGGCCTCTAGCCTGGATCAACTGGATCTTGCCTCTCCAGTTGTGCGGGTAACGTAATGCCTCCTCCGCCCCAGCCGTTGCTGCAGACGGTGAGAGCACAATGGTAGACGCGAGGAGCGGGGGTGGGGTGGGGGGTCGAGGAGGAAGTAGTGTTGGTGTCACCAGCTGGCTCCGTGCTCAGCCTGAACACTCGGGGTGGGGGGGGGGGGGACGAGGAGGAAGTGGTGTTGGTGTCACCAGCTGGCTCCGTGGCTCAGCCTGGACACTCAGGTGGGGGGGGGGTGGGGACGAGGAGGAAGTGTTGGTGTCACCAGCTGACTCCGTGGCTCAGCCTGAACACTCGGGGTGGGGGTGGGGGGGGAAGTGGTTTTGGTGTCACCAGCTGGCTCCGTGGCTCAGCCTGAACACTCTGGGTGGGGTGGGGGGTGGGGGACGAGGAGGAAGTGTTGGTGTCACCAGCTGGCTCCGTGGCTCAGCCTGAACACTCGGGGGGGGGGGGGGGGGGGGACGAGGAGGAAGTGTTGGTGTCACCAGCTGGCTCCGTGGCTCAGCCTGAACACTCGGGGTGGGGGGGGGGGGGGGGGGACGGACGAGGAGGAAGTGTTGGTGTCACCAGCTGGCTCCGTGGCTCAGCCTGAACACTCGGTAAGACGAGGCGCTGCAACAGGAGCGCTTGGGCGTGCATGTGAGGCGGGCCAGGGTGGCTGTACAGAGGCCCCTGCTGTGTGTGTGTGTGATACAACTGTATACGTGCACGACTGTGGCCTTTGTGTGTGTGTGTGTGTGTGTGTGTGTGTGTGTGTGTGTGTGTGTGTGTGTGCGCGATAGAAACTAATACGTGCATGGCTGTGCCTTAGTATGTGTGTGTGTGTGTGTGTAATAATAACTGTATACTGTACATGCACTGCTGTGGCCTTAGTATGTGTGTGTGTGTGTGTAATAGAACAGTATACGTGCACCGCTGTGCTTTGTGTGTGTGTGTGTGTGTGTGTGTGTGTGTGTGTGTGTGTGTGTGTGTGGTGTGCGATAGAAACTATATACGTGCACGGCTGTGGCCTTAGTATGTGTGTGTGTGCAATCTAAACTATATATGTGCACGGCTGTGGCCTTAGTATGTGTGTGTGTGTGTGTCTGATCAAAAACTGTATGTACTGTATACGTGCACGGCTGTGGCCTTAGTATGTATGTGTGTGTGTGCGATAGAAACCATATACGTGCACGGCTGATGCCTTAGTATCTATGTGTGTGTCCATGTGTGTGTTGTGTTGTTGCGTGTGGCCTGTATCAATCAACATGTCGGACCGCACATGACGCACTTACACCCGAAGCGTTCATACGACCTCCTCCATCTTGTTTGTTTGCACAGCCTTCGGAACAAACACAGGGAAGCTCGTACTTGTCGCCGTGTTGATTTAGCTCTGATTGCGCACCGTCTAAACGCGGCAAACGTTACGGCCATTTGAGACCCGTGGACCGTGACGGGGTAAGTAGTACTACCACTTGGCAGTGCCGCTCCGAGAAAACCACTGCCGTTTGTTTTGCCTTTTCATTTTTGGAAGAGAGGGTCCAGTTAATTTTTCTCCGGAATCTTCCTATTCGTTTCTCATTTCTTATGAGGAAATAGTTCATTTCTGAATTGTAGATGCCAAATATTGAGCGTTCGTTCTCAATTTGTCAATAGGTTTGGTAGGACAAAACTTCTTGCAGCGTGGCTACATGAGTAGAGCTCCGGACTCTGATCGGAGGATCACTGGTTCGAGCCCCGGTCAAGGCTGCTGTCGGAAAGTGGTGTTGTTGTCCAGCAGGGGGCACTCTGTCCTCTGGCTTGTCAGTAACAATGTCCCTGTTACAATGATAGAGACACCGTACAGCTGCGAGTGCCGTCCTTCGGTCCTGAATGAATTCGGTCGTTAAAGAACCCAGGACGCAATCGTAAAGAGTAGGGGGTTCCCCGACGTTCCTGGACAAATCCCAATCAGGTCTCTGACATCAAGGCCACCTAATCATCCCTTCCCCTTAATAGCTGATATAAATCCCTATCTCCTGAGCCGTTCAGCCATTGTGTAGTGTGATGTGTGTCTGGTGCCAGTGTATGGCAGCCATTGAGCCTGCGTAGCCCAAGGTTGGGTGCTACCAGTGGTGGTGAAGGAGGCAATTTCCAACCTACATTGTGGGGAGCGCTTTGAGTGTCTAGAAAAGCGCTAGATTATAAATGCAATGAATTATTATTATAATTATTCTCTTGCAAACGTTTCTATTTTAAGTAGGGCGTCAGTTTATGGTGTTAATTAGATGAATTAATTACACAGCAAATGATCACGTTATGAAAATTAACTAAAAAGTATAAAATATATAATAATATTATTAAAAAAATCGAATTTTATTTGTTTTATCTCATTCATCCATAAGAACGTAGAATACACATTTACAGACTTTTTTTAATATGGACCATTTGCATGTTCTTGGTATCTGATTCTAGGGACATCTATGGATCTCAGGGAATGTATTGTCAGAAATACTGTGTCTGTTACTAGGCTTGAGTAATTGTAATGAACAAAATGAGAATATCAATAATTTTTTTTTATCTTTGACTGTGAATAACACCAAGGTTTTGTAGATATACAGTACTGAATTCTGCCATCCGGACACATGCCATTTGAAATATGATTATAGAATATAGAATATCAGGCATAAAATGGTTATGCGATTAAATGCGATTAATTAGATTAATTAATTACAAATCCAAAACACTTTTTTTAATCGCCTAACAGCACTAATTTTAGAAATTATCATTTTAAAAACGACGACAAGAGAACTGAGGACATAGATGTCAAGATCCAAACACAAACGGAGTGACTTATTTCACTGCTCACCAGCGTAGCTCTCGATATTATGATTCCAGCTTTGTGTAGGGGATGCAGACCTAGCGACTGGGCCCCCTTGACAGTTTGGAGGATGTAGCCGCGAGCCCTAGCGTACCGGCAATACTAAAACTTGAACACACATTTCCCGTAACATATATCAATTCCCCTCCCATTTTATGTGTGTGTGTGTGTGTGTGTGTGTGTGTGTGTGTATGTGTGTATCTGTGTGTGTGTCTGTGTGTATAGTGTTATGTATATGTGGTGTGTGTGTGTGTGTGTGTGTGTGTGTGTGTGTGTGTGTGTGTGTGTGTGTGTGTGTGTGTGTGTGTGTGTGTGTGTTCGTGCAGCCTTGCAGTGTTACTGGGTTCACACAGTATCCCTGGGTCGTCTCTCTAACGTACTGTATAAACTTCCAAATGGATGAAAGAGAAAGTTACTTGGAAACTTTTTTATCATCACAGATATATATATATATATGAAGAAGAAGAAGAAGAAGAAGAAGAAGAAGAAAGAAGAAGAAGAAGAAGAAGAAGAAGAAGAAGAGAAGAAGAAGAAGAAGAAGAAGAAGAAGAAGAAGAAGAAGAAGAAGAAGAAGAAGAAGAAGAAGAAGAAGAAGAAGAAGAAGAAGAAGAAGAAGAAAGAGAAGAAGAAGAAAGAGAAGAAGAAGAAGAAGAAGAAGAAGAAGAAGAAGAAAAAAAAAAACATTGTGTTTACATGTCGGAGGTACTACAGTCACGTTGCGGCAAGGACAACACATCACTCCTCCCCTCCTCTATTCGCTTCGACGTAGATCTTTCCATATTTACATACAGTATCTCCATCTATAAAAAGGTCCAAGGCCAACATTCCCTTTCTCTCTCTCTCTCCTTCCCTCTCTCTCTCTCTCTCTCTATCTCTGTGTCATCCACACCCTTTTCCTAGCGGGAGTTATTGTTAGCTATCATTATGACCGGGCGACAACAAAGGGCCGTGCGGTGCGGCTCTCAGGAACCCTGACATCAGGTCTTCCTCTATTTTTACTAGTCCTGGCTTTGTGATCTTCATGGTTTCGACCACGCTTGATTGATTGATGAAAACTTTATTAACAGATTGCAGAATGGGTACAGTACAGCTCAATACATACAATTGTTAAGGGGATGCAGACCAGAGAAAGACTTTCGTCTTGTTTACATCAGGTCCCCCATTTTCAATTCATCATAACATATATGACTAACACGACATACAGATAGACAGTACTGCTACATCTATACATTATGACTACCAGATTTGCAAATACAGTACTGTTTGTGATACAAAAAGACTCCAAAAAAGAGAGTATATACATTTGATGTAGAAACTGTACATTGGAGGAGGTTGGGTAGGTGTTAAATGCTGCGTATTTAACCCTTTCACTGCCACACGACAGAAGTTAACCATTTACTATCACACAACCGACGGCGATGCTCCATCATAGCATAGCTAATGATGGAGCATGCCGTCGTTGTGTGATAGTAAAGGGCTAACCTTCTGTATTGTCACAGTGAAAGGGTTAACCGGCTGTCGTGTAGCAGTGAAAGGGTTAAAGAGACCAGACCCGACTCCGTCGTTACATAACCCCCCCCCCCCCCTCCTTCCTTCCCTTTGCACATGTTCCTAAGTGTGACTTGCCATGAGTGCAACACTGAGCAAAAGGGGACAGAGGGACCCTCTGAATGAGGACTGCTGCAGGGGGTGGTAGAGAGAGAGAGAGAGATGGGGAGAGAGAGAGAGAGGGATAGAGATGAGAGAGATAGAGAGAGCGAGAGAGAGAGAGAAGGAGAGAGAGAGATGGGGAGAGATGAGAGAGAATGAGAGAGCGAGGGGGAGAGAGAGAGATGAGAGAGATAGGGAGAGAGATAGAGAGAGAGATAGAGAGATGGGGAGAGAGATGAGAGAGAGGATAGGGAGAGAGATCGGGAGAGAGATGAGAGAGGGATAGGGAGAGAGAGGGAGAGATAGGGAGAGCGAGAGAGAGATGGAGAAATGGAGGGAGAGAGAGAGGAGAGAGAGAAATGGAGAGGGAGCACGAGAGAGAAAGAGAAAGACAAACTAGTGATGTGATGTCCTCACATAACATCACCCCAACCCCCCCCCCCCCCCCCCCCCCCCCCCCACCCACGCTCAGCCCACGCTCAGCCCACCCCCACCCCAGCCCTTGGCCATCTCCAGTCTATGGACAATGGACTCTTCAACTAAAATAGGACCTTCCTTCATGCAGGCTTCCTGCCTGTGTCCTGGCCTTGCTATATGTCTTGCCCCCTTATCAAAATGAGACTCCACTGGATTTATATCTCAATGTGGCGTAGCCCGCCCCCGGGCCCCAGAGCAGGGGGGTCAGCTGACCCGAGGCAGAGAGAGAGGAGCAGGGGGGTCAGTTGACCTGCAGAGAGGAGCAGAGATGCTCGGTAGATGGTGTCAGTGGAATTTAATTGCTAGTCCGTTCTAGAATGTTTGCTTTCATCGTTGAGCTGAAATAGGTGTGTTTTGTGTGTGTGTGTGTGTGTGTGGTGTGTGGTGTGTGTGTGTGTTGTGTGTGAGAATGAGGGATGGGTGGTGATGACTAAGATGTAGAAATAAACATTTC
>NC_140182.1:34738844-34811344 GCF_963971535.1 Notolepis coatsorum | reverse complement strand
GAGCCTGGGGCATTTACCCCTGAGGTGCAGTCCGCTTGGGCTGGTGTGTGAACACAGTAATCAAACTCAGGTCCGCACAAACAGCCACACCCTGGTCCACCTGTTTGGGTGGGCCTCCAAACCCTGGAGCGGTTAGTTTGAGGTGTGAATGCAAACCGAACCAAAAGTAGGAAAAGACCCGAGAAATGTTTGCAGCTGGTATTATTCAAAATAGCCAAATAATGTTGTGACACTAAACAAAATAATACCTTGCATGCATAACTGACAGTAAACATAATTGATTACCGACAGTGAATAGGAAAATGTATAGTAGCCTATTTCACAACATTGTGTGCAAGCCATGGTGGAAATCACGTGATTTCTGTCCATATAATCTCCCGTTTACCAAAAACGTCTTATCCCCTTCATACACTACGCTTAATTATCCTGTACAACCTGGCAACCCAGAGTGAGCTAACCTACATCTCCGCAGTGCCTGTGCGCAGTCAGCCTCCGACGAAATGTGGACAAAACTACCAAAATTAAAGAAATATTCCAGCAAGTTTGAAGCGCCTTTTTCCATGCAAAATTATGTCCAATAATAAAAGACTGACTTGTCAAAGAACATGGCTCTGTTTAGCTCATTAACTGGCTTATGTGAACCATAACCGAACCAAAAAAAACAAACAAAAGTAACAATTTCTCAGTGGACTTTCTTTGACGGGGCACATTTGCCATTTTTCCATGTTCAGTGAGTTTTGCCCCCTACTGCAAAACTGCTACACGAGTTGACCAGCAAAAGTAAACATCCCATTTTATCAAGTCCAAGAATCAGGTGATTCAAATGACTTATTTGCTTGAATCAAATGTTTAGTGTTTATTGTTGGGTCTATGATAATTGCAATGTCTGGAAACGTTATCGACTAAAGAAACAGCATTTTGCACTCAATCATATTTATGGTCCTTTGGCATGCAGTCAGGGGTTTAATTGCGATCACAGAAAAAAGGGGCATACTTCATCTGGTAGCGGACCTATGGGCCCGTTATTAAAATAATTCAATTGTATTCAACTTGTATCCGATATTAATCTACGAGATATAGGCGCCACAGTAGCGTTCAGTTGGATTAGCCATCGTTGACAAAATACTGATTGTAGACAGTTTAGTGGCAATTACACAATGTTATCGCCGTCTACTCCGATCTCAAACCTCTTCATACCTACAGCAGTTGCTGGATTGTGCATCAAGGCAAATGACAGCGGCATTAAAAGCCAAAAATAAACCAGATTGTTCTGCCAAAACAAGATTGTGCAAAACATGATATAAAAAGAGCTTGAAGACTACATAAGGGCCAGAGATTAGTACTGTATTCTCTCTCTCTCTCTCCCTCTCTCTCTCTCTCTCTGAGCACAAGAAAGCACAGAGCACGAGAAAGAAGAAAAAGAAGATGATGACTTCTCTCCGTATTGTACGTTAGACGTGTTGTGAAAGGTTCTGGGGGGCTCTGGCTGGCTGACAGCAGAGAGGAGCCGGGACTGTGTGAGGGCCCCATTCATGGCAGTGGAAATATGATGTGGTGAAGTGATGCATATGGGGCTGTATGTCTCTCTCTCTCTCTCTTCTCGCCGTCTGAAGTGCATTCAAACCACGTCGTCCAACTGAGACCTTCATTATGCTGCCCTGGGGAACACACACACACACACACACACATACGCACACGCATACATACACACACACATAGCTCTGTGACCGCATCATGGCTCACACCGATTCCTGTGTCTATTTCTTTCTATCTCCCTGTCCTTTTATCTGTCCTCTCGTTGTCTTTCTATGTCTATCTCTTTCACTGTCTCTCTCTCTACCTTTCTCTTTCAATGTCTCTGTCTCTCTACCCTTATCTTTCAATGTCTCTGTCTCTCTACCTTTCTCTTTCAATGTCTATCTCTCTCCCTGTCTTTCTACCTTTGTCTTTCAATGTCTCCGTCTCTCTACCTTTCACTTTCAATGTCACTCTCTCTCCCCGTCTCTCTACCTATCTCTTTCAATGTGACTGTCTCTCTACCTTTCACTTTCAATGACACACTCTCTCTCTCTCTACCTGTATCTCCATCTCTCGCTCTTCCTCTCTCTCTCTTTCCAGATAAAGAGTGACTGGGAATCCACCTTGCCAGTCCCTCGAGGACCACCGGCATAGAACCGCACATGACGGCTCCACTACAAGACCCCCGAACCCCTTCCATGGACCCCCCACCCCCCCACCACCATTATCCCCCGTCTGTGAGAGCGCTCTGGAAAATACATCAACTTTCAATCACGTTCCAACTTCAAAATGTATCCATCTCGCTCATTTTGCAATAAAATGTAATTGCTTACAGAATACAGGGGAAGGCGATATATCGTAAAATTATAATTTTGCCTTAAAAATCTCAATGTTTTGGTGACTCCCACTGAAAGACGTTGAGACCAAAAGAAATAATAAAGAAAGAAAACCTTATAGGCTACTCTCGAGCTATTTTGTAGATATGACTAATGTATCATTGGGTGAAACGTAAAGTACCGTGCGATCTCATGACACAACATTTAGGAATTTACAATATCACGTACCCAAAAAAACAACAAAGAAAACGCCATCAGTTCACACAATTTCCAACGACAGATGACATCCTCTCACACATGTGACCCGGAGAGGATTAACTCGACAACAACAAAAACCTGAAAAAACCTAAAAAAAACAAAACAATCCATGCAGTCAAAATGACTCACAAGAACAAACAAACAAACAATAAAAAAGAAAAACCCAACCACTGATCACTAAGTAAGTGTTAACACCCCCTCCCCCCTCCCCATTCAAAACAAGTAACGCATACGAGCAGCACTTGAGACAGAATGCGAGGCCCATACAGCTAATAACAATCGGGTGCATTCCCTAAAGGATTTCCCAGACAAAAGTGCCTGCCGTATCAATACTGTCCCTGCCCCCCGCCCTGGCCTGCAGTGCTGCGGTATCATATCTGGCCTCTTTGTGCGCGTGGGGGATTTCCAGCCTCTGAAACGCTGAGCCGGTTGGGAACGGGCACCCGACCTCTGGGCAGCGTGTCTTTTACTGTGTGGGAACGGAGCACACACACACACACACACACACACACACACACACACACAGACACATAGAAACAGACACGCACACACACACACAGAGTTATGGGGAACACACGCATAGTTAGTCACACACATGCATCCACACAATCTTACGGGCACACACACACAGATATGCACACTTATTCACACTTGCATGTGCACAGCATGTAGCCTACATTCACACACACACACACACACACACAACACACACACACACACACACACACAGAAACACACACACACACATATATGCACACTTATTCACACTTGCATGTGCACAACATGTAGCCTACATTCACACACACACACACACACACACACACACACACACACACACACACACACACACACACAGAGTTATGGGGAACACACGCATAGTTAGTCACACACATGCATCGACACAATATTACGGGCACACACATATTCATGCATGCATTGCACACACACACACACAGATGCACACATATTCACACTTGCATGTGCACAACATGTAGGCTACATTCACACACGCACACACACAGAGTTATGGGGAACACACGCATAGTTAGTCACACACATGCATCGACACAATCTTACGGGCACACACACACATATTCATGCATGCATGCATTGCACACACACACACACACACACACACAGATGCACACATATTCACACTTGCATGTGCACAACATGTAGGCTACATTCACACACGCACACACACAGACAGACACACAGACACACACAGTGTTATGGGGAAACTCACACACATGCATCGACACAATCTTACGGGCACACACACACACACATATTCATGCATGCACACACACGCACACACAGATTCACACTAGCATGTGCACTGCACAACATGTAGGCTACATACACACACACACACACACACACACACACACATAGAGTTATGGGGAACACACGCATAGTTAGTCACACACATGCATCGACACAATCTTACGGGCACACACACACACACACATATTCATGCATGCACACACACACACATAGATTCACACTTGCATGTGCACAACATGTAGGCTACATTCATACACGCACACACACACAGACAGACACACAAACACAGAGTTATAGGGAACACACGCATAGTTAGTCACACACATGCATCGACACAATCTTACGGGCACACACACATATTCATGCATGCATGCATATACAAACGCACATATGCACACTTATTCACACTTGCATGTGCACAACATGTAGGCTACATTCACACGTCGTGCACACACACACACATGCAGTGCCACGGTGACATAGCCATCACAGAGGCTCCTGTCGCTTCAGACTGTCTGCCTCTGATGTTATCTGTCTGTCACATCACATGTCGCTGCTGTCACTGAGTCATTTCTCAGCGGGGTGACAGGCCCGAGACAAATGCCAAGGGGAGTGTGTGTGCATGTGTGTGTGTGTGTGCATGTGTGCGTTTGTGATGGAATGCTAGGTGGGCCAATATGTTTCCTCTTATTGTGCAGAAAATTCACTCATACACACGGCAATTGCCTAGACCAGTGGTTCTCAACCTTTTTACACCAAGTACCACCTGAGAACGTAGCTGGCTCTCCGGTTGAGAACCACTGGCCTAGACAAATATAACCTGTACAGACCCGTCCAAAATCCCCATAGATGCAAATAACATATAGGCTAGAGTCCTGGGCTTGATGTGTGTGTGTCTGTGTGTGTGTGTCACTGTGTCACCTACTCCCACTCGGAGTGTGTATAACTAACGGCTAATGATCCTGATATCTGACAGCCTTAGACATGTTCATAAACTTGCCGTTAGTGTCTTGAGGCTTGCAGGCCTTGTTAACCTCTATATAGCATTATGTCTACTGTATCAGGTAGGTTACTTGTTAACCTCTATATAGCATTATGTCTACTGTATCAGGTAGGTTACTTGTTAACCTCTATATAGCATTATGTATCTACTGTATCAGGTAGGTTACTTGTTAACCTCTATATAGCATTATGTATCTACTGTACCAGGTTACTTGTTAACCTCTATATAGCATTATGTATCTACTGTATCAGGTTACTTAACCTCTATATAGCATTATGTATCTACTGTATCAGGTTACTTGTTAACCTCTATATAGCATTATGTATCTACTGTACCAGGTTACTTGTTAACCTCTATATAGCATTATGTATCTACTGTATCAGGTTACTTGTTAACCTCTATATAGCATTATGTATCTACCAGGTTACTTGTTAACCTCTATATTAGCATTACATGCTGCTCAACATTGATTCTAGTGTGCAATTATAATAGATAACACTGCTTAAAGAAAAAAAAAAAAAACATTACTTGAGTATTTCTTAAGGAATGGAACGGGCAATCCATGGAGAATATGTTGATTTTCAGAATCCCTCATTTGAATCCTATGTACAGTATGTGTGGTATAAGATATGTAGACTCAAATGATGTGTTTCTGTGTGTGTGTGTGTATTAAAGGGAAATGCTCTTACATCCAAATTAGGTTTTAATTCTAGTTCCGATTTTCCAGCAATGCATGAAATAAACCTCATTTGGTTTATTAAATTAATACATCTTCGAGTTGAAACAAAGATTGAAGGCATTCATTTTCCATGGAGCAGCCCCCGATTTGACCTCCCAGTGACATCACAGGAGGGCTCTCTCTCTGATGTCTCGCTTTAGGGCAGAGCGGTGCGTGTTCACAAACACTGACTGAACTCTCCTGGGGGCACAGGAAGAACAAATGTGAATTCTTAACCGGTGGCTTTGTCCTTTAGGTTTCTGTTGTGTTTTGCCCAGTTTTTCAGCTTTCCATTCCAGGAGAGAGCATTCTGTACATTTCAACACTAGCCTCAGCAGACAATTGACGTACAGACTAGCACATCACAACATACATAAACACCCTGCACTGAGACGCCAACTACGCAAACACAGTCAGTTTTAGACATTAGTGTGTGTGTGCGTACCAGTGTGTGTTTATGAACGTACATTATGATATGCGTGTGTGTCCATCAGTGTTTTTGTTTATGTATGTAGTTCACATGTACAGTATATGTTTATGTGTGTAGTTTACATGTACGGTATATGTATGTATGTATGTGTGTGTGTGTGTGTGTGTGTGTGTGCATACGTGTGTGTGTGTGCATACGCGTGTGTGTGTGTGTGTGTGTGTGTGTGTGTGGTATTTCGCTACTCCGGAGGCCTGTGGGACTGATTCAAACACACCGCTACTGACAGCGGGAAACAGAGCCACCACCCAGCCAGAGACTTACTGTATCCTCCCAACCACACACACACACACACACACACACATACACGTACACACACACACACAGTGACACCCGCCCCACACACACCCACACAGCCTCAGTTCCCCTAGGAAAGAGCCAAAGGCAAGTATGCAAGGCTGACAAATAAGACACCAGAAAGTTCATTACTAAAGGGCGTGACTAATTTGAGTAGCTTGACAGAGACAGACGTGATGTACAGAGTTCTCACGTTCGAAAGGGGAAAACCTTCACTTCTACTTGGCCCCTCAGCGTAGCACCCGGTTGGACACACAAAGGGCCGTTTTGACGAGGCCTAGAGACAGATATATATATATCGGTCAACTGATACTAGACCTCTACAGATATAGTGTCGTCGGCGAACAATAAGAGCACTGATGCCACTGTTGAATCCTTGCGATGAACGCGGCCGTCACACTGTTTTCACAGAACTACTACTGTAATATGCAGTGACAGCGATTGTCTTGGAAGTTGTTTCCGGTTCAGGTCAGACTCAAGGCAATCGCCGTCACTTCATGAAGTAGTTCCAGGAAAAAAGTATGAAGCTCTTGTTCGTCGCAATGATGGAATTATACTGACCATGGCAAACAGTGCGGCTCTGTGACTTGTTCTAAAATTCTTTGGAGTTCTATGACTTCTGGATATGAGCGATACTCTGGTGTTGGCTGGATGGATCATTTTGTAAAGAAGGAATGCATTGTAGGTGTTGGTCTTTTCATAGGCTATGTTGACAATGAGGGGGAACAAAGGATTACACCGTCCTGATCCAACCCCTGTGTGGTGTTAGGGTTAGGACCCGTTTCAAGAACGTAAAATGCAATAATTGCCATCTAGTTTTTTTTTATCGGAACAAGACTTAGAGTATGTGCTCATGGTGGCTATTTAAACACAAAAACACTCATGTTTACCATTGGGAGGTCACCGGGAGGTCAACAAAAGTTACATTGTGGTGTTAGGTATAGAGTTTGCTTCATAGAAATGCTATGGCTAGCTCTGTGGATTGTGGATCACATGTGGCTCAATCAAGGTTCATATTTTACTCTAGGCACTTAACAACCCCCCCCCCCCCCCCCCCCACACACACACACTCCACATGGGAACCGATTCTTTCTCTGAGTTTTTAACTGCTACCCTCCCCTCCCCCAAAGGGCTTCAACTTTGATGTTGGTCCGCTCAATAAATAAAAATACACTGCCTCAGTGCCTGGTTTGTGGAGTTTGTGGAGTGTCATCTTACACATTTTAGGGCCTAACACTACCCCGACACACAGATACATGCACAATACACACACTCTCACACACACACACACACACACACACACACACACACACACACACACACACACACACACACACACACACACACACACACACACACACACACACACACACACACACACACACACACACACACACACACACACACACACACACACACACACACACACACACACACACACACACACACACACACACACTTGAAATGTTTATTTATGTCCACATGAACAGAAGTACAAGGAGGCCTCATACAAAGGACATAAACAATGCCAGTGCAGTCAGAAATTATGAAAGAACAGTCAGGTACAAGGTGCATGGACGGCAGAATCATGGGAAAAGGAAACAACGCCTCCTCCAAATTGAGCGGCTTCCTATAATTGCTGATACTAAGCAGTACCTGGCTAACTGCTTGGCCTTCCTTTTGGGGAGACCGGCTATTTGTAGGCCCCTCACAACCAACTTGTGCACATGCCCTAGGCTGCCAAAGATAAAAACTAGGAGTTTACATCTAGCCTAGCTGTGAGATGGTCTGCTGTAGCTGTTGGTATTTCAGCATTTTGGTTAGAAAGGCTTCTTCTAAGCTGTAGTCAAAAGTACAGCCAACCTCAAGAATGGACACCTCCCTAAGGTGTTCATTTACAACAAATACATCAGGGGTGTTAGCTGTAATATTAGAGAACACAGAATCATCATTGCACAGGTTGAACATGCTTGGCTTCACAGTAGAATGCTTAAACAGCGTGATGGAGGACCTAAAAATAGAAGAGATATCTTTCGCTATCAAATCTACTATTCTGTCATGCCTACTACTTATGTAGAGGCCCGTGTATACATGGCAACCATTTAAGATGTGGGACATGGTTTCAGCTATTTGGTCATTGCCATGATGAATACAGTGAGGAGCATGACTGCCTGGAAACCAGATGGAGAGATTCAGTTTAGATGGTAAGACCTGTAATCTCGCTTTCAGAGTAAAGATAACAATGCACTCATCTATGGCAACATTTTTGAACACAGAGTGAGAGACAGAATGGTCCGCAGCACGGAGCAGTCTCAACTCAGTCCATTGTTCCCGCTGTCTTTGCTGTTGTGCCCACAGGAGGCGACCTCAAGCATTAGTCAGTGAAGTTGGTGATCCATTCCACACACAGTCATAGATGCTCTGACAGAGATACTGGGGTCAGATATAATATTATCTGAGACAGCCACTGCCTCAGAGTTAGACCCCACCCACTCCAGGGTAACATCAGCCCAGCAACACATGTCATTAAGGTCCGGCCAGTCTGACCACACACCGAAGCCAGGAGAGCGACTGTCCAGCTTTCCATTCAGCTTTCTCTTGAAGCCTAGGAAGTTAGGGTCCGAACCACACGCCGGGGGGACCTTATGTCTTTTTAGGTCCAAGAAAAGAGAAGAACGAGCGAGCGAGCGTTCTCACATACTGGTCGTCACTGTTCAGCATATTCAACAGATGGGAGAGCCGTGTAGCAATATATGCCCATTCAAAATTGGGAACACCCAGACCAGCCTCACGTTTACTGTGAAATATAATGTTGCGTGTTGTGTGTGTGTGTTGAGGCCAGTCCATTGTCTCACTAGGTGTACGGTTATCAGTCAAATCATGTAGTGATTTTCGTGGAATATGTACATTTGAGAACAGATGTTGTACTTTGGCCAATGCCATTACTCTGATTGCCTCAAGTTTCATGATGAGTGGAAATGGTGATGCATGAATTAAATCAAGTCTGCTGGTGTATTCAGAGATGATTTCATCTACCTGTTCTTTCCACTCACCTGCCACATTAAACTTGTGACCCAGGTATGTGTATGTCTGATGACTTGAATAGACTGTAATGGGTTTATTGCCAATTGTGAATGCAGGTATTGTGTCTGTGTTTGAGTGATACCAACGGTTTCCCTCACTCCGCCTTTCATAAAACACTGCACATTTTGAATCCTTAACCTCTAATCCAGACCACTTCAAAAAGGAGTCGGTTCTGGAGAGCATGGTGTTTATTTCAGCCGCATGATATGAGGCAACCTGTACATCGTCTGCAAGTGCCAGTCCTGTCCCTCCACCAAGGACAGAAAAACCAACACTACTGTACTTGCGACAAGTGTAAGAAATGCATCAATGTTGAGCACACTCACAAATACTGTTATTCATGCATCTGAACACTTTCTCTCACACACACACACACACACACACACACACACACACACACACACACACACACACACACACACACACACACACACACACACACACACACACACACACACACACACACACACACACACACACAGCATTGTTGTTGTCAGTTATTGTTTGCCCACACAGGGTGAGAAAAAACAAACTGTTCAATGTTCCAATGTTCCATGTTTGAAATAAAGTTTTGTTCCTTGATTTATTGATTTATTTCCATAATACAGTTCTAAAACCCACAAAGCAGTTTACTCAATAAAGTGTCTTCATATATTAGCCTGTTATAGTCAGATTGCATAAATATTTACCCATTTTCTTCAATATGGGGAACAGCATGAGTGAATATAATCCTATTTTCTAGTGAATAAATGTGTCTTGGGGCCATATAAAGTAATGTTTGATATGGGGACTGGTTATGATGAAGTACAAAACAAAACTGGATAATAATCTAAATTTTTTGGGGTGGTTGGTACAGAGTTTTTGTTAGGGTTAAATGCAGTAAACATGGGAGTCAGAGAACATTGGAACAGGAATTCTGCTAGTAGGCCTTCAATCAACCAGGACTGTGTTTGCCAAATATGTGCACCTGTAATGAATGAGCATGTTCACCGCTTGCTTTAATTCAGTCGTTGACATTTCTTTTGGCAAAACCTTAGAGGTAGTGAAACAAGTGTGTTTTGCTGCAGAGAACTGAAGGCACACACGTGATCTCAGTTTAATTTAATTTCAAACCTTTATTTATACAGGTAAAAATCTCATTGAGACACATTTGAGTGACCTGATCCACCAAACAAATACATAAAACAAGTTCCAGACAAATACAAGAAGTAATTCAACAAAAAATCTAAGAGAGGCTAGAATCTAGATAAATTTAATTAAGAGCAACAACAAGAACAGGCCCCCATGGATGCCCTCTCAATATTGCGTATAAGAAGTTTAAAATCCCCGATAGGAATTAGGTTCGGGAGCCTCAGTTCCTTTTGCAATAAGTTCCACATAGATGGGGCAGAATAGGAAAAGGCTGTTTTTCCGAGTTCTGTGCGGGCAAATGGTACAAAGAGTTAAAAGATCATGTGACCGCAGGCCAGAACAACTCTGTTTCTGCACCATGAGGGATGATAGGTAAGGGGAACAGGCCGAGGAGATATTTATAGATGAAGCAGTACCAGTGGAGAGTCCTAATAAGTGTAGAGATGTCCAACCTAGAAGTGAGTAGGGACGATATAACACATTTAAAATCTGGAGGCAAATATGTAAAATAAATAAAATTAAGGAACAAGAAATGATCTGCTTAAGACAAATAGCATGGGACCCAGATTTTTCTCCAAACTGTATTGACGTTTTTTTTAAGACATGGGAAGCTAAGGGCCTCATACGTTTCTATCAAATGTACAATGAAGGAGTGGATTCTTTTGAAAATGTAGCTAATAAATATGCCTGTCCTAGTAATCACTTTCACCGATACCTGCAAGTAAGAAGCTACTTAAGAGAAAAAGTCCAAATTAAAACTCTTGAAGATCTCCACCCCCTACTGAAATACATGATAAAGACTCAACAAAGCCATAACCTCAAAACACAACTGGACAAATCTACAAAATGCTTCAAGAAAACAAAATCGAAGATTTAAGCTATATTAAAAATAAATGGGAGAAGGAACTGAAAACAAACATACCAGATAAGGAGTGGAATCAAAGCTTTAAAGATATCTTCCATTACATAAAATCACGCTTTTGGCAGGAGTATGCTGGGAAAATAAATATGAGGTACTTTAGAACACCATCGAGCATGTCCAAATACGCACAAAATGATCCTGGCTGCTGGAGGGAGTGTGGGGAGAAAAATGCTGACCATACACATATTTTCTTCACATGTAAAAAAAATTCAAATCTACTGGTCAGATATTTTAGACATAATGGAACAGATGTTTGAGGAAGTGGGTATAGAAAAACATGATATACTCTTAGGAACACGCCCCAAAAACCTACAAAAAGAAGAACTATACCTTTTTTTTTATTTTGAGAGCTGCAGCACTTAAACAAATTACAAGAGCTTGAAAAAAACTTGAACCCCCGAAAGTAAACAAATGGTTAGAAACTGTAGAGGACATATATAGTATGGAAAAGGTAACCTACAAAATCAATAAGAATGAAAATATGCTGGGAAAAAGATGGGGTCTCTTTAAACTATGGAGGGGTACTAGATGACAGACAGATCAGTCTTTAAGGAAGATTTTAAGTAACATGAAACAGTGATGATCTACTGATCAATTGTTGGGGAACACCCCTTAGGCCTACAGCTATACCTACAATGAAAATTCAAGCCTTTTTACTTATTATTATTATTATTATTATTATTATTATTATTATTATTATTATTATTATTATTGTTATTGTTATTGTTATTGTTATTGTTATTATTATTATTATTATTTTATTAAAAAAATCGTTTTCTGGTTGGTTTCCTTTTTCTATTAATTTCTTATTTGTTTGCTGTTATTATTCTTGTTGTTGTTTGTTGTTTTTCTTGTGTGTGTGTGTGTGTGTGGGGATGGGTAGGAATGGATGTTGGATGTGTGCCGGTCCGGGATCTATGCTGGTGCTCGCCCCTTTGTTTGTGTTTTTGTCTCTTGTTTTTTGTATGGGTGATGGGAAAAAAAATAAAAATAAAAAAGTGTCAAGATTTGGAATATGCGTATGTACATTTGTGTGTGTATGTACGTATGTAAGTATGGACAGGTGCAGTTGTGTATGTGTATGTGGGTACACATACTATACCTAAATGTAAAATGATTTTCTTTGACACAATAAAGTATAAAAAAAAAAAAAAAAAAAAAAAAAGAAGAAGTGAGTAGAGACGGGTACAATGATGGGTAAGGGGCTTACAACCAGTAATGAATCTCAACGCCCCATAGGCCGCATCTAACAAGTGAAGAGAGTGTTGAGATGCATCCTTGTACAGAACATCACCGTAATCTAGAACAGCCAAGAAGGAGGCAGCAACTAGGGATGCACCAATCCGATATTGGTATCGGCCGCCGATATCAGTAAAATAGCTGGATCGCGTATCGATAAAAAAATATATATATATATCGGATAATTTTTTTTTATAATAAATAAAATAAGAAATAACCATTCAGTACATTTATATCTATGTGTTAATTTGTTACATTTAGTTTCACTAAGTTAGGAAAGTAATGTTTTAAGTCAAGCCTGATGTTGCCTTGCACAAAAGAATGATCCCAGTCTCTTCCACACAGTGACAGTGAGGCATACAGTTTATTAATTGAATGAATGCAGTTTATTTTCTGTCTTTGTTTACAACAAATCAAAAACACACTTGTGATCCTTTACATTTCTTAAAAACAAAATATATTTTAATATACAAAAAAAAAAAACGTGGATTACATAAATTTTTTGACAATGGGTATCGGATCGGTATTGGTATTGGCCGATACCCAAACCCAGGTATCGGTATCGGGACTGAAAAAGTCGGATCGGTGCATCCCTAGCAGCAACAAGACATTTCCTGGCATTAAAAGAAAAACACGACTGTCAGTAGGCTACTGACAAGTGTTCGTAGTCTGCAAATTCTGGTCTGTCATTTCTAGGACCCACTCATCGTGAAATTCCAGCGGGTCAGTCGGCACTCGAGGCGAGGCCGGACCGAGACGTATCATCCGGTCAACGGAGGATCATTGGTTGCTATTTGTGAAATCCTCCAGGACCTCTGCAACTCGAGGACCAAGCAGGCGTGCAAACGAGATCATTACTGACATCACTCTCCCCTCAGGGAGGCGACGGCAGACTGTGATGACTAAAACAATAAGACACAGGAAGAGTTTTTTCCCCCTGAGCCATAGATGTCATTAACAGCTCCTGAGCCGCGGACGTCATTAACAGGGGCTGCGTTCAGCCGTCCAGACACCCATAAGAGGCCCCCCCCCCCTCCCGCCATCCACCCCTACAAATAGGGCTCCCCACATCCCAGGTCCGTCCCACGCGGGGCCGAGCACTCAGCGACACGGGTCCCTTGAATTTAATTGGGCCAGGCTCAGTAATGGAGCGAGGGGCGGTACTCCCCCCCACCAAGCCAAGCCCGCTACCATCCCATGTCACCAAGCACCCCACCCCACGCATAACGACCCCACAACATTCAAGACCCCCCCTCTCCCGGGCCAAACCGCGGATACGATGGCCTCCCTCCCCCGACATTCCCCCCCCTGAGTTAAGCCCATAGAACTCCCCCACATCCCAGAGCGATACGGCGCGGATCCGGTCCCCAGCGACACGGGTCCCTTGAATTAATTGGGCCAGGCCCAGTAGAGGGGAGGGAAGGTGGACTCCCCCGAGCCAAGCCCGCTACCTCCCATGTCACGAGAGCCCACCCCACGCCCACCGACCCCCCGCAACACACAGGACCCCATTGGGCAAAGCTCGACCTAAAGCCGAGACCGCCAGGCCCCCGCCCACCGAGAACCTCAAGGCCTAGGCCCGCAGAAGGCCAAAGACCATCGACGAACGCAGGCCCCGGCAGAGACCTCAAGCCAGGCGCAGAAGCCAAGCACAAGACTCACTGGTGCACCCCCGCACCCAACGGGGCCCCCCGGATTGAGCTAGACCGGCCCAGGCCACGGCGGCCGAGGGCCCCAGGAAACCCACCCCCCCATACCGATCCCACAACACACAAGGGCCCCCTCCCCGGGGTCAAACCGCCGGAACGACGCCCCTCCCCCCGACATTCCCCCCCACTGAACTCAGCCTGCCCACTTCTGTACCTCCCATGTCACCGATTCACTATATACATTTATGAAAAACTAAAACTGACAACACAAATAAGAAAAAATTAAATGAGGGGCGCTCCAGTAGCACACCACATAGCGCGCTGAGTCTGAGCGAAGCGGTCGCCCCGGGTTCGATTCCCCGACCCGGTGGCCATGTGCCGCATGTCTTCCCCTCTTCTCCTCCCGTTTCACCCTCTCTCCTCTATCGGTCCTGCGTGGCCGCTATTGGTCCTGCGTGGCCAAAAAAAAAAATCGTTCAAAAATTATTAAATAAAAAATGAAAATAAAATAAGCTATACGGTTAGCACTTTTTCCCCCGTTGGCGGTTTGGAGGGGAATCAGCTCTCCTATTGGAGAAGCCCCCCCCCCCCCCCTAGTGACGGAGATACCCCCAATGGAGATCTCCAAGCCTCTCTTCATGTCCAACATTTTTTTATTTTGTCTTTCACAAATGTCCATGTGCACATTTAAAGCAACTGCTATTCTAACATAACTCAAATTCTAACCTAACTCAAAGAAAAAAGACATACATTTGGCACTCCCATGGTGTAGAGCAGTGGGGTCCCAACCTTTTCCCCCAGGGACCCCCAAACATCTCTGATGAAATTCGCGGACTCCCCTCCTAATAAGATACCATAATTTTTTTTTTTTTTCATTTTAATAACAAACTGCTTATACACAGGCATATGCATCACAATTAGACCCACTATGCTTCTTTGACTTGTGCCTTCAATCAACAAATCTCATCTTGCACCATATGCATTTCAAAATGTTTGGCCAATATTCAAATGCTGTATTCATCCTCTCAAATCAGGCCCTAATGGTGAACGGTTTGCATTTATGGAACAAATCAATGCAACAAATTAAACTAAATATGAGACAGGAAATTCCAATCAGTAGCAGAGAGAATCTGTCCTAGCTGGGTTTAATACCTTTTTTTTTGTCATTTTAATAACAAACTGCTTATACACAGGCATATGCATCACAATTAGACCCACTATGCTTCTTTAACTTGTGCCTTCAATCAACAAATCTCATCTTGCACCATATGCATTTCAAAATGTTTGGCCAATATTCAAATCCTGTATTCATCCTCTCAAATCAGTCCCTAATGGTGAACGGTTTGCATTTATGGAACAAATCAATGCAACAAATTAAACTAAATATGAGACAGGAAATTCCAATCAGTAGCAGAGAGAATCTGTCCTAGCTGGGTTTAATACCTTTTTTTTGTCATTTTAATAACAAACTGCTTATACACAGGCATATGCATCATAATTAGACCCACTATGCTTCTTTGACTTGTGCCTTCAATCAACAAATCTAATCTTGCACCTTATGTATTTCAAAATTTTGGCCAATATTCAAATCCTGTATTCATCCTCTCAAATCAGGCCCTAATGGTGAACGGTTTGCATTTATGTTGAATGAAGTAAGAATCCACTGCAGTAAAAATATCCTCACCTCGAGTGGTGGTAGTAAGGTTGACTGACATGAGAATGTCCTGCTTCAGATCCACATTTTCAATATATTGCACATAAACGATGAGCACAGCCTCGTCTGCGACAGTTGTAGTTTCATCAAGTTGTATGGCAAATGGACCCTTTCTAAGCTTTTCTGACAGCTGCTGCTCGCAATCACTTGACATCTTATCAATTTGGTATTTCACTACATTGTTCGAGAGTGGTACTGATTTTAGTTTATCCGCCACCTGTGGGCCGCACAGTTTCTAAACCATTTTGATGCAGGCTGGTTTGATGAGCTGCTCGCCAATATTGTGCGGTTTCTTTGCTTTTGCAATTAAAAGCGAACACTCAAAGGAGGCTTCGGTAGCCTTCTGTAAATCACTGCCACCCCTGCTCCACGCTACTCTAACATCAACAGGCTTGTTCGCCTTGAGAGACTGTTCTTTCCTCCGAAAAAAGTCTGGATCCTTCCCAACGGTTTCTGGGTGCTTAGACGCCTGATGTCTCTTCAGCTTGCTGGGCTTCAGGCTCGAGTTTGCCAACTTTTCTCCACAAATCACACACTCAGGTCGTTTGTCTGGTCCCTCAGTGAAGCCCATGGTGATGTAATTTTCGCGATTGCTGTAGGTCCTAACTTTTTTTGCAGATGAGCTGCCATCATCTCCTTTTTGTTTGTCACACATTTTGGCCTCTGGCGGCTGACTGCAGACGAGCCGAGAAAGTTAACTAGCGTGCTAGGCTAGCTACAGAAAGTGATACAGTCAACTGATTCGCGTTTTAGCGGCTACCCGGTAGCCTACTGTTAACATTCAAAAATCATGTCTAGATGTTTATTTATTTATCTTTATTTTTTTATTGTAGTGGAGAGACTATTCATGCTTCTGATGATAAAAAAAGAAAAAAAAAAAAAAAAAAAAAACTCAAATCATCTGTGGTCTGGCGGACCCCCTGCGCCCCCTGGCGGACCCCCAGGGGTCCGCGGACCCCCAGGGGTCCGCGGACCCCAGGTTGGGAATCACTGGTGTAGAGGACCGTAGTCGTATCCCTCTGTTCCCCGTTGGAAGGGTGAGGAGTAATGGCTCTCCTAGTGAGAGGGCTCCCCCTAGTGGTGAAGTGAGCACTATACAAGTCCAACATTCGTTCAACAAATTCTTATTTTATTTGTGGTCAAAAGTATGCATAATGTTGTGTTAATGTTAATTACCTGAAATTATTCAGTTTTGGGGGGGGGGGGGGGGGGGGGGGGGGGCTGCATATATCGGTATCGGAAATTAAGAGTTGGACAATATTGGTATATCGGATATCGGTAAAAAAGCCAATATCGAACATCCCTAGTATACACATTACAAAAACCTTTGTAAAACATTCATTTTCCATGGGATTTGTATAAACTTTGGACCTGTACTACATAAGACGTCAGGCTATGGAACCATTATGTTTTCCAGCTCCTACCTCTCAGCTGGAACTTAAAAACAGGCATCTGGCAACCAGTAAAAAGAAAATGCGAGTACACAAAACTTTTACTTCAGTGTGTTCAAACCTCTGTTACTCTATTTCATTAGCACTTTCTTTATTGTGTAAGAAACTTACACAATAGAATGTTACCTTTCAGAAGAGACCAGAAATAGGCCCATTTTTGCCTGATGCTTAAGTTGTTAACAGCTCCTGAGCCACGGCCGTCATTAACAGCTGAACTGAATATTCCCCCGGCTCTCCACCAAAGATCACTCCTTACACCCTGCAACTCATTCATTAGTCATTCACCACCTCCGCAAGTGAATAGTTAAGGCTCGCGCACAGACTGTGTAGACTCTAGGCTATATCCTGTCCCTGCAAAGATATTCTACCTTTGCAATACGCCTATATCTGAATATTCTCCACTGCATTTGCACAGTACCTCCAACACTTCCTTGTATATACTCCTAATTATTTTCGATATGCATGCACAATTTCTAATCTAATTCTTATTTTGTATTTTGCCAGACCGAGAGGGCCGGCCTAAAAATAGCAAATGTCCCTAACTGACTGACTGACTGACTGACTGACTGACTGACTGACTGGCTGGATGACTCCCCATTGCTGAAACATGCATGCCTGAGTATCAGGTCCAGCTTAACTAGGCTTTGCTCAGTCTTGTTTTATCAGGTCCGGCTTAACTAGGCTTTGCTCAGTCTGTGACTGAGTGAATTAGTGGGGCGACAATGGCTCAAGAAGTAGAGTGGTCGTCTGGTAATCGGAAGGTTCCCGGTTAGATTCCGGCTCCTCCCGGGCAGCATGTCAAAGTGTCCTTGAGCAAGACACTGAACCCCCGCCCTGATGAGTAGATTGGCACCTTGCATGGTTGCCCCCGCCGTCCGTGTGTGAATGTGTGAGTGAACGGGTGAACGTGAGACATGAGTTACAGATATATGAGATGCTTTGCATCTAAAAGGAAAAAAAGTAAAATAAAAGAAAACGTGAGTGTCAAAGATCCATTTCAACGCCCATTTACAGTAATCACTCACTCACTCAAACATTTGTTTGGATGTAACCTGCAGTAAATAGGGGTGGGCGAAGAAATGTATACAACAATATATGGTGCCAATATTATAGCGATACACTGACGCCAAAACATGTATTTAAATCTTTTTGCTTGACAATCGCATTTTTACTGTGGAGTAACAGGCTGAAGACGTTATCTTATTAGATAAAAGAGAGGATGTATATATTTATTGCAGATGTTGACAACGTTTTCCACTAGGGACACCATTTGCAGTTGAAAAAAGGTAATAAATCACCATATATCGCTAATATTACAATACTGTGACTCTAGCCTGGTGATAATATTACAATACTCTGACTCTAGTATGGCGATAATATTACAATACTGTGACTCTAGCATGGTGATAATATTATAATAATGTGACTAGCATGGTGATAATATTACAACACTGTGACTCTAGCATATGGTGATAATATTACAATACTGTGACTCTATGGTGGATAATATTACAATACTGTGACTCTAGCATGGTGATAATATTATAACACTGTGACTCTAGCATGGTGATAATATCATAGTGAGGCTTACAAGATACAAGATACTTTAATGCCACACAACAATGGTTGGTGGTAATTGTTTGCGGTGTAGTTTGTTAAAAGCACTGGGACATCAACATGAAACATCAGCCATCAAACGCCCCCCTCCAGGGACCGAAACTAGAGAGCGCCACCCGCCATTGGCGCTCAGTTTTTACGTTTGGCGCCTCCCACTGAGAGGTCTGACCGCTGTGTGGCGGGCAATCAATAATAGTCATGTGAAAACCGAAAATCATGATCCAATTCTTTAGTGGAGTTTCGCTGGAGAATCCTTGCTGGAGCTGGAGGCCACTCGAGTATACACACAGACAGTGGAGCTGTTTGCAGACAGCGAGGTGGCGATGTCTCGCAGATAACACAATCACAAGTATGGTTATATAATATATATATTTTATTAAAAAAAAACTTTTTTTTATATAAAATAATAATACTTTTTTTTTTATCAAAAAAAAGTTGGCAGGTAAGAAATATGCTTGGCGGGTAGATTCTTCCCATCTACCCGCCACTGGCCGGTGAGTCAAAAAGTTAATTTCGCTCCCTGCCCCCCTCCCACCTCCCAATCCCCACAATAAATACATATATACATAAATACATACAGGACTGTCACATGTAACAGTGTCAGTCAGTGACGGATGCTTGCCTGTCTGTGCAAAGGGGGTCGGGCCAGGGTGTTTAGTGTTTGGACTGCTGTGGGGGAGAAACTGTTTGTGAAGTGTGTGTGTCTGGTTCAAATGGACCTGTAGCGACCTGAGGGCATGCTTCTGGTGGTTCCCAGCCCTAGCAGCGAATACATCAATCTGTCCTCAAGCTGAAGATAATAAATATACACGTCAGGTTCACAGGAATGTGCAACAGACATTCACACTGTGTCAGGACACTGAGAATCCAAAGCAAACGGTGATTCTCACAAGTTGTATCTGTGTGCTTTGCTGTAGGCAGATAGGAGCACTTACTGGCATTGAAAGCCTAAAATACACACATGACTTAATAATGCAATGTGACACATTCTTAACATTCCTACAGATTAGAACTAGATTCATTTAGGAATTACTCACGGAAATGCATTTGCAAGTGATAACAGATGATTGCAGATTACACACGCGAGGAGATTGAATTTAATAAAGATTAGAGAGAGAGAGAGAGAGAGAGAGAGAGAGAGAGAGAGAGAGAGAGAGAGAGAGAGAAAGAGAGAGAGAGAGAGAGAGAGAGAGAGAGAGATATTACATCCAAATGACTCTTAAAAGCCTCATTAACATCCAGGCTTTTGTATGTCGCTTTGTAAGATAAGAGCGGAGGATATGACCTCCTTACTGACGTAATGTAGAAAGCCTCACTATATAGGTATATACACTAGGTACATTTTGCACTTAAATGCATTACTATTATGTATGTAAGCCATAGGTCATACAGACGTAGTGGGAGAGGAACTGTACAGTTGACAAACCGGATTCATGTAATTGAAAAAGGAGAAACTGGGACAAAGGACCTTACACAGCGGCCTTAACCTTACATAGTGCGGCTCTCATACAGGCGCAAACCTAATCTCATGTCTCGGTGACGGAAAACTCTCTAAAGCAACACGTCTGGCCAACGGCCGGCGATGACCAGACAGAGGGGTGGTGGGTGGGTGGTGGGGGGAGGGGGGTTTAATCGGATCTCCTCGGCAAACGCGGAAAAAACCCTGGCTGAACAGTGACCATTCTTCTATTTAAAACAGACTTTTTCTTTTTCTTTTTAAATTGTAGACACAGACGGACAGATGCGGCTCACCAAACGACTCGCGAGGAGGAGGAATGCCGGGGCCGTTTTTTGGCGTACAGTACAACAGATGAATGCCCTTTGTGCTGCGAGCGGTTCCACCGGGGTCTAGTCGACAGAGGGCTAAAGTCAGCGGTCCCCCCCCCCCCCCCCCCAGCTCGGCAGGCAGACGGACGGACGGACGGACAAAGACGGGCCAGTGTATTCGCACCCGTTTTTTCCCGGGGGGGGGGGGGGGACCCTTTTCACCGCTAATCCACCGGGCCCCGAGACGAGCAGCGGGACAGGTCAGCCATGCCGCTCCACCTCTGTGTAGGCCCGCGGCTTTGGCCGCATTATGGAGGTGGATAAAGGAGCTAGACGCTGCCCTCTGTGACTCTGAAGTCACACTGTTGTGTCGGGGGGCTGATCCCGATCCCCCGAAATGGGACTATTGGGTGCCGAGCTGGCAGGTCATGGGCTCAGTTTGACAGCCAGGTAAGCTTCTATACAGCCTGCTGCTATAGCCCTGGCCCTGGGTGGGTGGAAGCTCACAATACTAAAGCCTTGTCTTGTCATGAGATGAAGAACGTGTAGACCCCCCCTCGTTCTCCATTACCCCCCCCCCCTATCTACCTTTCTCTCTCTGTTCCCCACTCAAGTTCAAGTTTCTTTATTAGTTGTCATACAGAAGTACAGAATACTCGCTCTCCCTCTCTTCCCCACACCCAACCTCTCTTTCTATCTTCCACCACTCTATCTTGCTCCCCCCCCATCGCTCTCTCTCTCTCTCTCTCTCTCTCTCTCTCTCTCTCTCTCTCTCTCTACCTCTTTCTTCCATTCGCCCAGCCCATCGCCGTACTTCTGGCCACCGACCCTAAATCCGTTGTTCTTGTTTTCTTGTGGCCACTGCCACTGAATCAAAGGAGTTTTAAATATGTCACATTCCACATGGCACCTATCTCGGTGGTGGCCGGACTTTCTCACAGAACTTAAACCCTATGTTTCTTTGAATGAGAGTCCTCCTTTGTTGTGCGAATTGTCCATCCAGACCCTAGCAACTTCCCCAAATCGGAATGCCGCAGGAATTCCTGGCTCCACTGCCAACTCTGGCTACCTGGTAAAGGGGATTAAGGCTGCTTTATCCCTTAGTCAGGAATGCGGAATGGCTGAACTTCTGACCAAGTCAGACAGGGTTGACATTCAAAGCCTGTGTTCCAGGGTGATGCCTCCCGGCCTCGCCCCCCTCTCCACTCCGCACACGGCCGCTGGGTGGAAATCTGATCAAATCGATGAAATCAACAAAAGCGCCAACGACACCACCTGACTGCGGCCGCGACACCACGGAAGCCGGCGCAAAAAACACCCGAACGTGTCCTCCGGACGGAAAGAAAACAAAAACAAAAACAGATCGTGACCTTGGCACCCACTTGGCCAAAAGCCACGTATATCTACTTACGATTAAACCATGCATCAGCATCAAACGCTGTAAGCCTATCCTCGCCAGAGAGAGAGAGAGTTGAGTTGGAACAGGAAGAAGCGCGGCGTGCCCCCGCCATCTGTCCCACGCCTCCCCTCGACCTCGGGGCTATCATGTAGAAATAGCGTTCATTGATAGCATTCCTAAGTCATGACACCGTGCTCAAGGTGACTACCACTCCCAGGCAGCCCCCAGCGGTCTCTCACACTCAGGCCCATTCATGAAGCCTCCCAGCTGAGCGCAGCCGTGAAGCTGCATAGCGACATCCTAATCAAAACACGTAGGGAGACGGTGGGAACCGTATGAACGAATGAACACGGAGCTTGCAGTTAATATCTTTATCGTATTATACCTGCGTGCGGAGCTTCCAGTTAATATCTTTAAGGTATTATACCTGCGTGCAGAGCTTCCAGTTAATATCTTTATGGTATTAAACCTGAACGCAGAGCTTCCAGTTAATATCTTTATGGTATTATACCTGAACACGGAGCTTCCAGTTAATAACTCTATGGTATTACCATTGCATCAAACACTACATGTTATCAAGCAACTGGAGCCGCCTTCAGAGAACAACAAAGAAAAAAGCTCAACGTTTCTCCCTGAAGTCCAAAGTGGCAACGTGAGCGGCTCATGGGAATTGGCGCTGTGTGTGCAGGGTGTTGCAGTGTGTTGCAGGGTGTTGTAGTGTGTTGCAGGGTGTTGCAGTGTGTTGCAGGGTGTTGTAGTGCATGCAGGGTGTTGTAGTGTGTTGTAGTGTGTTGCAGGGTGTTGTAGTGTGTTTGCAGGGTGTTTGTAGTGTGTTGCAGGGTGTTGTAGTGTGTTGTAGTGTGTTGTAGTGTGTTGTAGTGTGTTGTAGTGTGTTGCAGGGTGTTGTAGTGTGTTGTAGTGTGTTGCAGGGTGTTGTAGTGTGTTGTAGTGTGTTGCAGGGTGTTGTAGTGTGTTGCAGGGTGTTGTAGTGTGTTGTAGTGTGTTGCAGGGTGTTGTAGTGTGTTGTAGTGTGTTGCAGGGTGTTGTAGTGTGTTGTAGTGTGTTGTAGTGTGTTGCAGGGTGTTGTAGTGTGTTGCAGGGTGTTGTAGGTGTTGTGTGTAGTGTGTTGTGTGTGTTGTAGTGTGTTGCAGGGTGTTGCAGTGTGTTGTAGTGTGTTGTAGTGTGTTGTAGTGTGTTGTAGTGTGTCGCAGGGTGTCGTAGTGTGTTGTAGTGTGTTGCAGTGTGTTGCAGGGTGTTGTAGTGTGTTGTAGTGTGTTGTAGTGTGTTGTAGTGTGTTGCAGTGTGTTGCAGGGGTTGTAGTGTGTTGTAGTGTGTTGCAGGGTGTTGCAGGGTGTTGCAGTGTGTTGTAGTGTGTTGTAGTGTGTTGTAGTGTGTTGTAGTGTGTTGTAGTGTGTTGTAGTGTGTTGCAGGGTGTTGTAGTGTGTTGCAGGGTGTTGTAGTGTGTTGTAGTGTGTTGTAGTGTGTTGTAGTGTGTTGTAGTGTGTTGCAGGGTGTTTGTAGTGTGTTGCAGGGTGTTGCAGTGTGTTGCAGGGGTGTTGTAGTGTGGTTGTAGTGTGTTGTAGTGTGTTGTAGTGTGTTTGTAGTGTGTTGCAGGGTGTTGTAGTGTGTTGTAGTGTGTTGTAGTGTGTTGTAGTGTGTTGCAGGGTGTTGTAGTGTGTTGTAGTGTGTTGTAGTGTGTTGTAGTGTGTTGCAGGGTGTTGTAGTGTGTTGCAGGGTGTTGTAGTGTGTTGTAGTGTGTTTGTAGTGTGTTGCAGGGTGTTGTAGTGTGTTGTAGTGTGTTGTAGTGTGTTTGTAGTGTGTTGCAGGGTGTTGCAGTGTGTTGTAGTGTGTTGTAGTGTGTTGTAGTGTGTTGTAGTGTGTTGCAGGGTGTTGCAGGGTGTTGTAGTGTGTTGTAGTGTGTTGTAGTGTGTTGTAGTGTGTTGCAGGGTGTTGTAGTGTGTTGCAGGGTGTTGTAGTGTGTTGTAGTGTGTTGCAGGGTGTTGTAGTGTGTTGCAGGGTGTTGTAGTGTGGTTGCAGTGTGTTGCAGGGTGTTGCAGGGTGTTGTAGTGTGTTGTAGTGTGTTGTAGTGTGTTGCAGGGTGTTGTAGTGTGTTGTAGTGTGTTGCAGGGTGTTGTAGTGTGTTGTAGTGTGTTGCAGGGTGTTGTAGTGTGTTGTAGTGCGTTGTAGTGTGTTGTAGTGTGTTGCAGGGTGTTGTAGTGTGTTGTAGTGTGTTGCAGTGTGTTGCAGGGTGTTGTAGGGTGTTGCAGTGTGTTGTAGTGTGTTGTAGTGTGTTGCAGGGTGTTGTAGTGTGTTGCAGGGTGTTGTAGTGTGTTGCAGGGTGTTGCAGTGCGTGCAGGGTGTTTTAGTAAAAAAATTATATATATATATTTTTTTTATCATTCCATTTGGGCTGTGGGGGGTGCTTAATGTCTGAAGGAGTCGACTGAAGGCTTCTTGTCCTCTGCAAAAGCATGCAATTGGTCCACTGATGGATACATCTTGATATTTGTCTAGTCTAGTGTGTTCATTAGATGGGGTGAAATCCTCTTTCAGTGCCTCTGTGCCTGTTTTCTTAGGCAGTTAGCCTCTGGTATGCGTGCCATTAGCGTTAGCCATGCTTCTAGGCCTCTTTTCTTTTGGAAAGAATGATACATTTTCTTTTTTTATAAAATAAATATTATATTTTTATAAATATATATATATATATATATATATATATATATATATATATATATATATATATATATATATATATATATATATATATATTTTTTTTTTGTATTCGACTAAGAGGTTGGCAGTCGACTACGGCTCCTTTCGACGACTAATCGACTAATAGGGGTCAGCCCTATGACAAACTTCAAATCCTCTTACCTTGACGATTAAAACCCTCCACAATTTAGTAAACAGTATACCCATGGCTGTGTTGATATTTTACGATGCCAGCTTGTGAGAATTCGTTGTAGCCACCCAACTAACGTTAATGCCATTCAGAATTTATTAACATAGCTACAACAACACACAGTAACGTTAATATAATTACATGCATCATTGTTTACAATGAACGGTGGGGCTAATCGAAAGGACTAGACACGGACAAGTTAAACAGCAATCAATTAATTTAATACAACAGGTAGTTCGAGCTGCACTTTCGTGCCTATATGACCGCACCACAGCCACAGGGATATACGGCTTTGACGAGCTCTCTCTCTCATGCCGATTAAATTCAGCAGCTCTTCCTCGAGTGCCTGTAGCTGCCTGCATTTGCACAACGGCATCCATCCCTGCTGCTAGCTAACGTTAAAACTAACCTAAAGTTAGTTGTTCACCAACAATCTCAACATTTGTATTTAGCGTCTGTTCAAAAACACAGAACCGGACGACACAAGCCGATAGCGATAGCATCAATAATACTTCTGGTCGGGGGGTTTCAAAATAAAAGAGCGACGTCTAATACACCGGAAAGACGTTTATTTTGTACATTATCTAACGTTAAAACGAACCTAAACTAACGTTACAACTAACCTAAAGTTTAAACTAACCAACTAACAAACGTAACAAACAAACTAAATATAACTATATTACACTATATACAAGAACACGAGCAAAAACAAACATAAACACGGCTATTATATGGGTTGTTATCAATGGGTTGGTTGAGAAGGGAAGTGTCATCTATCTAGGGAACCTAGCTACATACGGCCGTACAATGTTGCATAGGCTGCGCGTGGATGTTGCAGAAGCATAAAGGCAGAGTGTCTGCAACATTGTTGCGTTGTCGATGTTGTGTCCCAGTCGTGTCGCAGTTGCTCGAGCATGTAGAGCCCCTAATGGGGATCCTTAATCAAATATAAGAAAATATCCCCTCCCCTCTCCTCTCCTCTCCTCTCCTCTCCTCTCCTCTCCTCTCCTCTCCTCTCCTCTCCTCTCCTCTCCTCTCCTCTCCTCTCCTCTCCTCTCCTCTCCTCTCCTCTCTCCTCTCCTCTCCTCTCCTCTCCCCTCCCCTCCCCACTGTAGCCTGCTCCAGCTGACTCCTATCAGAGGGCCCAGTCTGTCAAGGTTAACAGCATACTGGAGTGGGGAAGGAAACCACCTCCTCCAGTCCTCTACTATGTGGGCAGATGCTGACATATAGACACACATGTAACACACAAATACATGCGCGCACCCACATACACAATCCCATACAAACACACACCCACACTCAATACACACAAACAAATGTATAAACACACACATACACACTCACGCACACACAAACAGCAACACGTTTCTAAAATGTTTCCACCTTTCTCTTGCACGTCTCCCTTTACCTTAGATACCAAGCTTTGGAAGTCTCACTGGTCTGTTGATTTCTAGAAGAAAGAAAAAAAACAGGGTAACCAAGGGAGGGATAGAGGGAGAGAGAAGGAGAGAGGGAGGGGAGAGAGAGAGTGACGGGAGGAGAAAGAGGGAGAGGGAAGAGAGAGGGAGGGGTGAGAGAGAGGGACGGAAGGAGAGAGAGGGAGAGGAAAGAGGGAAGAGAGAGGGAGAGAGAGGAGAGAGAGAGGGAGGGGAGATAGAGGATAGAGAGAGGGAGAGAGAGAAAGGAGAGAGAGGAGAGGAGAGATAGCGAAAGGAGAGAGAGAGATATAGAGATAGGGAGAGAGAAAGAGAGATATAGGGAGAGAGACAGAGACAGAGACAGAGAGAGAGAGAGAGAGAGAGAGAGAGAGAGAGAGAGAGAGAGAGAGAGAGAGAGAGAGAGAGAGAGAGAGAGAGAGAGAGAGAGAGAGGTGCCTCAGGTTCTGGACAGATAGAATGCCCTCCTCCTGGCACCAGGGGCCACTGACAGATGCCTGAGGCCTCAGAGAGCAGCCGGCTGCACAGGGGTTCAAAGATTCAACAAATTCCAGGGCAGCTCTCGGGGGGGAGGGCTATTTGTCGAGCGGCCACACAGAGCCAGAAAACTCCCAAGTATTTGAAGATGACATTTATAGGCAACTCATCAGGGATTATATTTATTTTATGATAAACCCTAATGGATGTAATTAGGTACTGATAAGCAATGAAGTAGTTACTGTATAGTAATAGCTAGGCAATTACTACAATGTCATTACAAATCAATAAATATTGATATAATAAAACCATGTTTAATTATACAGGTGAAGACCAAACAGGATGTGAAACAGTACCTATAGGCTAATTGATCTATCTCAAACCCGGCCACTCTTCTCTTGATCCTCCCATCACAACTGTTGCTTCCCCTGAGGGAAGAGCTGTGATTGGAGGATCAAGAAAAGAGGGGCGGGGTTCGAGATAGAACCTTAATAAGCCTGTTTGTTTGTTTTTGGAAAAGCCATGTATTTGAAGTTGTAACGTTATGCCCACCATACAGCACCTGAACGTACCTCTACTGTCTTCTTTAACCATACTGTACATTACATCAACCTGGCACCTTTAACACTATACTGCTCATCATAAACCTGACTTAAACATGGCTCTTTGTCTCAGGAAATCAATTATAAACCAAATCACGGGAAGAGACGTGGGTCGAATATGAAGAGTGGGAGTGATGGGGAGGGAGCGAGGAGGGAGGGGGTTACAAGCTGGGGCCCTAAAGGACTTCCTATTTGGGTGGCATTGGGTAGCTGGGGGTTGATACAGAACGGCAGGGAGTGTGTGCGTCTGTGTGTGTGCGGTGCTGCTGGTGTGTGTGTGTGTGTGTGTGTGTGTGTGTGTGTGTGGCCTGTCCAGATGGACCCCGGCTTGGTGTGGACGGACTAGGGTCATAACAGAAACTAGAGTATCAAAGCGGAGAGGGCTGCTCGCAGAAACTTGGCACTTTCAAGTAGCACTTATCCGGGGGTATCACATAAACTTAACCCTGCTGTCAGGACGGCCGGCTGGAAGGAAACGAGGTGAGGGTCATGACCTTGAAAGCAACGGGGTCAAACGACGCCGGCCGCTGCTGCTGCTGCTGCTGCCGCGCGGAGCCGGTCGCAAGGTAAGCCCCCCACCGGCCCTCGGACCGGGCCAGATGGTCGCAGAACCCGAGTCCGGCTGTGGGCCCCGATGGAGCCGCGCACGCGGGGGGGGGGGGGGGGGCTCGTCTCCCCCGACCCGTCTGAAGCCCCTCGTCGACCCGCGCGGCGGCAGACGGATGCATCAGTAACAGGACGACAGAAGAGAGGGACCACACACACACACCGCCCCCGTTTATGTTTCCGCTAAATCCCAAAACTCATAAATGTCAAAATTAGAATTGAAAAAAAATATTTGAAAAAAAAGAGAGTGAGAGAAGGAGGAGGAGAACTTAGTTAACAGAGATGAGAAGCCATATGTTTTCTAACGACGGGAGAAGGGGGGGGGGGGGGGGGGTACAGTAGCTGGTGGGGTTTGGGGGCCCTTGTTAAGTCCACTTGGCGGCATACAGTTGTATGTTTGTAAAGCGCTATCCGAGCGGAGAAGACAGTTGTCTTGTTTGTTGTTTCAGTTAAACACAAAGACCACAGAAGAAGCGAGACCAATTTTTTTTCCATCTTCCTGGTTTCCTTTTCAGTCCTACAGCTCCGACCAAATACAGGCCAGTGAGAGTTATGTCATTAACCGCATTGCCAACAACACAAGTAGTGATACATCACTATTATGCTCCAACATCACCGTAGCAACGAAAGTAACAAATGAATGACATAAAAAACGTGTGCACATCTCCTTCGCACACACACACACACACACACACACACACACACACACACACACACACACACACACACACACACACACACACACAGTCTTTCTATCAGGGAAAACATCTTGAATGAAGCAATATCAGCTTTAAAACGCTATTCTAATGGCACTGCAAATGTAATTTTCCAAATAACAACTCCTAGTGTTTGTATAACCTTTTTATTTATTTTTTTGAGAACGAATTTCACTTGATTGTAAATGACAAAATAATTTCTCATCGTCGGGCGCCGTCTATGTGGGCCGCATGCCTTTTCGATTTCACTGCGAGCTCTGTTTTCAGTGGAGAGTGAAAATAGTTCTAATGACTGTTTTGGGTCCGGCTTCGTGACTGACAAGGTAGGATTACAGTGTCTGGTCTCGTTCTACAGCCCAGGGTGCATCCGACTGCTTAAAGATCCAGTCAGCGATCTGAGACAGGAGGGCCGACGTCCCCCAAAAGCCAAGTGTGTTGTGATACAAATCCATGCATCGTGCCACATAACCGTAGTAGTTTATTGGCAAGGCTACACTGTCACAGTCTAACTATAAAGTAGGGAATCTCTGCATGTGGCTTGTCGCATGTCTGTGACTCGCATATCTGTGGCTCGAGAATCCTTCATCCGATCAGTTTCACGCTCAGCGGGTGTATTGATGAGGATCGAAGTGCAGTGTCGAATGTGTGTAGTTTGGCCAGATGGTGGCGCTATAACAACGAACTTTACATTTTGGCCCGTAACTCTCAGAAACAAAATAATATTTTTCCGGGATTATGTGGGGCCACGTAAGACGTGCTCATTTGCGAATTATTTTTTGGTACAGAGCATTTTATTAAATTTCTTTTACAAAAAGAATCTCCTGAATGCTTTGTACTATTGCAACCACATTTAGTGGAGTTGTGTAGATATGACGTTTGAATGGCAAATTTGGTGTCATTTCGCAAATAGGTGGTGCTATAGCAGCATCATAAGTTTAAATCTGTCCTTCTCCGGAACCGTTTATCCCATCGGTGTCACACTCGGTGGCTGTATTGCTGAGGGTCTGAGTGCAGTGTTGAATGTGAAGTTGCGTTCTGGAGAACGGTGCATGCAGCAATACCAAGGTTCTGCACAATGTTATAAGCAGCAATACCAAGGTTCTCCACAACGTTGTAAGCAGCACTTCCGGGGGACAAGCAATGGGCCCCGAACTGGCGGACGGGTACGTTTGGTGATTTATTTAGCCTAGATCCTACATGACAGCGAAATAACAAAGAGAAAAAAATGTTTGGTGATAAGCTCACTTCTGACTTTGTTGCAGATATACATCGCTGAGTCTACCTTTACGGAAGGAGCAATCATGTTGTCGGAGGAGGAAAGCCCCCTTTCCCCTCCTCTAATCCCCGCCTGATCCCCTGTTCTACCCTCTGCACACTTCAAACCCCCCAGCCTGCAGCTCAACCTGAGGCCTCCTGCCCACTGCCATTACTGCTCCACACACACGCACAAAGACACACTCAGACACACATGCACGCACAAAGACACACACACACACACACAAACACACACGCATGCATGCACAAAGACACACTCACACACACACACACACACACATGCATGCACGCAGAAAGACACAGTCACACAGGTTCATGAAAGTGTCTTATTCCTGATCACACTCCTGGATCAACGCTCTCCTGGAATGATGTGGAAATGAACTGGGAGAAGACAGAGACAGGGGGAGACTATCTCATGATGACTGGTAGTTAATGTATAGGGAAGATAATGCACACACACAGACATGCACACACAGACACGACTAAACTAACAGCACACTAATCATATACAGGCACAGACAAATCTCTCATCAAATTCCGAGAACCACAGTAGTGGTTGGACTAGTATCCTCCATAAGACCTCATTATTTCAGGTATGGAAAAGATTTATCTGAATGAGAAGTAGGCTTGGTCTGATGCCCAGAATCATCCGATATCTGCTTTCTAGCATCACAACTTCCTCTCTGATTCAAGGACAATAGAGATGGGCAGAGGAAGCTGGGAGGTACGAGCCAGAGATCAGATTTCGCCCCGGGTGGATTTCAGTTACTGTACATCCAGCCTGAATAGCAAAGCTGAATATTAGGGTATGACCGATATATCGACCCTGATATTATGTCGGTCGGATATAGGATTTTTCTTTTCTTTTTTTACATAATTGATATCGGCCGATATCGAATTCCTATTGGCCAACATTACTACCACCTTTGTGTCGACTCTTTAGCTAATTAGCTCTCCCTTTCTTCCTCCTTTTTATCTCCAATTGGTTCTTTCTTCATCCACAATGTCTTAATTTGTCAAAAGACCCTTATATAGCCTATAACTAAGACAGAGTTTTTATGTCATCAGAATCCTCTATTATAATTTATAAGGTGTGCTCACCGCATCCCTCATTATCTGCATAATTTTCCCATATCCATCATGTTTCCCATATCTAGTGTTTATATGCCAAACTGCCACACTACCAAAAGGTTAACCCTTTCACTGCGACAATACACATAAGGTTAACCCTTTCACTGCCACACGACAGCAGGTTAACCCGTTCACTGCCACACTACAGAAGGTTAACCCTTTACTATCACACTACCGACGGTAGTGTGTGAAATCCTCAGCTCTGATCGGTCTACTTTTGTGGTGCCTTCAAATGGGGTCGTGTTTACAAGAAGAGTCCATGTGAACGACCCACTGTTGTGGTATTCATGATTTTTGGAACACCCAGGGTTCAAATTCTGCTGCTGAATTCTTTTTAAATGGAAGTTTGTTTTGTCGTGGAGTTATTGTACATTTAGTCTTTCTTAGTAAATGATTAATACATCTGTGGAAAATGTTGATATTCCCAACGGTCTCTTCGTTTCTTCTCTGTCATTATGCCTTTGCATTTAGCCTCGGTGGCTTTCAAGACGCCTTGCCCAGTTGCCTAGCAATGGTGTCCTCACGACTTTAACTGCTTGAACGCCGAGCATATTGCGCACTCGACTTCCCATGTCGAGACCACAAACTTGTGACTTCCATTTTAAGGCAGCCGAGTTGGGCTGAGATGGTCTATATGCAAAGATTACCAGTATTTTGGCAGGGTAAATTCAAGCTAACTCCATGTTCATTTAGGCTAGAAACAAAAACAGAATAATCACATAGAACTGATCGTTAAGTTCAAGTAGGCTATATGTAGCATTACAATGTGTTGTTATGTCCATTTACCATTTAGGCTAGTGCCTGCTGGGAACGCCATGCACTTTTAAATGTACTTTAAATGTTTTATGAGTATTACATTAACCATATGTTAATTTAAAGAAAAGCTGTGTGTTAGGGTTTGTGTGTCTGAGTTCTTGTTGCCATTGGAACAACCTTTGAAGAAACTTTGAAATGGTTTGAAAACGCTTTGAATAGGCTACTCGCTGTCACCATAATGTGGTCTTCTTTTAAATTAAAACATGTGCCATCAGTTTGTGCACATTGTTGACTTAAAATGCTGCCAAGCGTGAACTCCTTGACATCTTTAGGCTAGACTTCACTAGTTAGCGTAACTACCGTTTGAACATGCTCGCCCACACCCATGGATTAATGGTTCTCGATGAAGCATTATGCCGGCACATTCCGATTTTCACATCGGCAAAATGTCTTGTTATTTATGATGATAACATTATTTTCTGTAAGGATGCCATGGAACAGGCCTTGGGGAATCACACGCTTCACCCCATCCGGTGCATTTAAAAAACGCAGGGGGTTGATTTGTTTTATGTTTGATTGACAGCCCAAAGTACCTGTGCATTTACATGTTCTCTTATAAAGATGATTGAATTTGATCGTTGAATTATATGTATACATTTTTTTTGGTGTTCGCCCTCAAGTGCAGAATGACACAACTAACTAATTAGAATTTCTTTCCAGGAAGAGGAAGATTTCTTTAGATGAAAAAATATATATACGTATATATTCTTTTTTTGGGGCATATAGTGATAACTATAGGTGCAGACAGAAGGTTTGAATTATGTAATTTCATTAACACTTTGAGTGCCAGCAGGGGGCGCACGATTTATCGCTTGAATGCCAGCCTTTTTGGACTGATTTTCCGATATTTCATGATGTTCGCGGAGCTATTTCTATATTCTATATTATGGCTATGTGTCTAATACGCCCGTCGCTTATCAATGACTTGCTTGCAGTCAACATGTACGAAACGGATTGTTTTTTCATCTGTACATTTCCATTTTATACCGTTTTGAAATACTGAAGTTTTTGGAAATTACTAGAAAAAAAATAAGATTCCGTGATAATAGCTCTTTACTGGAATACACACAACACATTGTCATTTTCCGGCTGATTTATGAATCGTTTTCAAATAAACGCTAGATTATCGATAGTATATGTGTATTTATGCACGCTAGAGAAGCGGGCTGAAAAATCGATTATCTAATGCCCTGCCTGGTGTAACGGTACGCGGATACGTACTGTACCGCCTCAATGTGGTCCTCCGGTACAGTACGGGCTGTGCACCGAGCGATTGCAACGGTATGGAATATGGAACCTTTTTTGCGGAACGTAAATCCCCCCGGCCCTAATATAATGTGCACAACTAACCGGATGTTGTTTGTTCATTCCACGCAGCGCGCAGCTACACTGAACGAGAGCTGTAATTCAGCATAGCATATTAGCCTTAGTATGGCGAGTCAATACTAACTGACAAGCCAGTTATTGTTCAACTTTATTGCGAACTTTATCACGCATTTGAAACGGCATCACCCGAATGTGAATATCACTGTCTGGTACACGGAAGAAACATATCCTAGTGCAAACCCAGCTCCCCGTTGCAATCCGTTGCATTCAAGCAGCATCTCGCTATTAATTCACACCGGACCAAAGCAATAACAAACGCCATATGTGTTTTTATAGCAGCAGATCTGCGACCATACTCCGTTGTCGACATAGGCGGCGCGTATATAAGGCCAGGGGAGGCTATGCCTACCCAGAATATTATGCTCGGAATCTTGAAATGTATATAATATGTGCGCAGGCTGCTGGCTATTGTGTGTGTCTTGTGCTGCAGCCGGCTGGCCGAGGTGTCAACGACGAAGGTGTCAATCGGTGGCAGCGTTTAACATTCCAGGTACAGGCAGTAACCAATCACGCATAGGCTCAGGTTAAATAATGTAGCCAATCACATCATTCACATGATCATCCTGATCCCGTATTTTTCCAAGGCATAAACAAAGCAATTTAACTACCGATCACCTGAGGCTGTATGTTGTTTTATATTGGCAAACAAGGGCTTGCTCTAAGACAGGGCTATTCAACTGGCGGCCCGTGGGCCAGATCCGGCCCGCGGGATGATTCTGACCGGCCCGCCAAAGATTACATGATAATAAAAAAAAAATAAAAAAAAATAAAAGAACATTTTCTTTTAATATTTTTTTTTTTTTTACTTTTTTCTTTTCATGTCAACGTTAACACGCACAATTGAGCCAAAAGTCACTCAATTAATGACAGATTTCATTGATAAATTGAGGGACAACTTTGCAAGTCGATTTGATGAATTTGACATGTCCAGAGAATTGATGCATTTTGTGAGCAACCCATTTGCCAATGTAACTGCTATTTCCACAAAAGGACAAGAGTTCCTTGCATCACTTCACATTGATGAAGGTCTCCTGCAACTTGAAATAATTGACATGCAAGCATCATCTTCTCTGAAGCAGGCACTTGAGAATGAATCCACCACAACATTTTGGATAAAGTGTATTCATGTCAAGACATTCCCCAAAATAAAAACGCTGGCAATATCTGTGCTAACAATGTTTGGCTCAACATACACCTGTGAATCCAGTTTCTCTCACATGAATGCCATTAAAACAAGCAATGTGCCTCCTTGACAAATGAGCATTTGCATCACTGTTTGCGGGTAGCCCTAACTTCCTATGAACCCTCTTTCTCTGCCATTGCCCAGTCAAAGAAGTGCAATCGCTCTCATTAGATGTGTGTATGTAGGCTAGGCCTGTCTGCCCCCCACCCCCCTGATGTTTGAGAGTTAAGAGTGGACAATAAGTGCTAATAAGATGCTGTGATTTGCTGTTGTTGCACAGACATGAAGCACTTTTTCATAAGCTCAGCTGCACTATAAATGTGTTTTTTTGTTCAAGTGTCAATGTTAGAATGTTCAGATGCACATCATGCACTTGTTTGTTTTTTATTTTATTTTTATATTGAAATGTTGAGGAGGAGATGTTGCAGTTGTTGCACAGTCATAAATGAAGCAGTTTTTGCAGGAGATGTTGCAGATGTGGCACATAAATTAAGCACTTTTTTTGAAAAGTATACTACTTTTGCAATGTAGTTAAATAAAAGTTGTGAAAATGTGGTTGCGTGTTGTGTCAAGTGTACATATATTCATAGCACGGGGAGGCGCCGTGGCAGTCCGGCCCCTGGCCCCTTGGGTTTCTGACAATGTGGCCCCCTGAACAATTTAGTTGAATAGCCCTGCTCTAAGAGGACATGATGAGAGTCCGAGTTCATCAAATCGTGGAAACTTTTTAGAGCTACTGTATGTACATTGTTTTCAAAGCATGATGAGATCTAAATTACGAAAAACTTTCCCTTCATTGCAACTTGTGATTCAAGTTGTGAACGGTCTTTCTCACCAAGACGGAACGTCGCATTTATCTGCATTAAGGTAAGACAATGGTTAATATATTATTGGATGCCTTCATTTGAACACTTAATTTGCACTATATGAAATTAGTGGGGCTCGCTGTAGTAGCCTAGTAGTGTGTGTGTATATGAAATCAGAACCTGGACAGCATCATTTGCGTGCAACCAAAAATAAAAGGTCAAATTTTCCGCGATGCGCGCGGGGGGCGTTCCCTGAAAAAGCCTACCCGGACCTAAAGCCCACGCGCCGCCTATGGTTGTCGAGAACACTAGGTTTAAGCACATGTTAAAAGTAATATAGCCCGCTACCTAGTTCTCTCTCGTCATTAGGGGGACCCTGATGTAAACAAGACAAACGTCTTTCTCTGGTCTGCATCCCCTTAACACTTTGATTGCCACTCACGAGTTTTCTCGGATTTATAATAGTTACGTTGAAAGCCACTCACGCGATTTCTCTGATTTTTATTTTTTTTTTGCGACCTGAAATCATATTGCATCACACGAGCCTACCCTAGCCTACCCAAGAGCCGCCGGCGATGAGATGTGGAAAAAAGCGCCCCCTATCGTCTCCCAGATGACATCAGGGATTTTGGAATGGACTCAATGAAAATGGATGGGGAAAAAAATCCTGTACTCCACATTTTCCACTCCACTGATGCAGCCGGGGTTACCAGAGTTCATTATGGATCCTCTGAGCGCCGCGGATCATGAGTTCTACTGTATACACGTTAGATCTATACACTTATCGATTTTTTCGAATGGTGATCAGGAATTGGAATATACCAGTTGGATACCATCTGATGTCAGGTAAGGAATCTATGTTATCAGTGTTAGGATAATCAGACTCGTTTTGATGAAGATATAAGCTGTTTTGTGAAATGTGCTCTATCGGTTTCACTGTAAAATCCATGAGGAAATGAAAACGGCTATTATCAGCGCGCGGCTCGAATGGGCGTGCGTGTACGTATAATATTGATCATCTAGCGTTTATTTGAAAACGATTCATAAATAGGCCAACAAATATCAACGTTCTGGAATATTCCAGTAAAAGACGATTATCACAGAATGGGCTGTTTTTTACCTCAAAACGGGTGCTTTTCAAAATGCTCTCAAACGGAAATGAAGTGACCAATCTGCCTCGACAGCACTGACTGGAAAATGATTCTTTGATAAGCGACGGGCAGATTAGACACAGCCATAATTTCAAACATAAATTCGGCGATATTAACGTTAACATTGAAGTGGATGGTGGCATTCAAGCACTAAGTCGTGCACCCCCTGGTGGCACTGAAAGTGTTAACAATTGTGTGTATTGAGCCGTACTGTATTGTACACATTCTGCAATCTGTTAAATAAAGTTTTCATTCATTCATTCATTCTGTATTTCAGCCAGCAAGTCATACCACCAGCTCTGTATAAACTAGGGCTCCCCTTTCATGACTGTGATGCAAGCCCTGCCCCTGTATTCAAGCATCACAGTCATGAAAGGGGTTATGTATAAACAAGCACACGCTACAGTTGTCCACGACTTATCATCCAAGGCATCTGCTATATAATAATCTTCAGATTTACTTAAGTGTTATTAGTAGGTTACAGCAGTAAGCATTAGTTTGCTCAGTCAATTATGGCCAATTCGTTTTATATTGTTTAATACAGTTAAATAAATAGATAAATGAAAAGCAATCATTTTTTGTATCCCCCCCCCCTCCCCCCGAACCGTGACTTCAAAACCGAGGTACGTACCGAACCGTGGATTTTGTGTACCGTTACACCCCTACCGCACACACACACACACACACACACATTGGGGGGACACGTTGAGATATGTGAAAAATACATCTGATTACCCCAAGACTGGTAACATAGATTCCTTACCTCACATCAGATGTTCTGCAAAAAGATTATTCCGATTCCTGATCGCCATTCCAAATATCGATCATGTTTATTGATCCAACGTTACAGATAATCCACGCTGCTCTGAGGGTCCACACTGAATCCAATCGTCTCCGGTTACATGCCTGAGAAGTAAAATGTGGATTCCGTTTTTTTCTTCTTCATGCATTTCCATTGAGTCCAAACCAATGAGTGCATTACCATCCGGGAGACGATAGGGGGCGGTATTTTCCCTGTTCGAGCTCATATACAGTCCCAATGATAACGTGAGGCTAGATTGATGAAAAATGTATGGATATCGCTAATAAAAGCAATAACGATTAAATAACGAGATTTCTCGTACCTGGCACTCAACGCATGGCATAAAATCACGAGATTTCTCGTGGCTGGCACTCAATGTGTTAATGACTAAACCAAGCCTTTTATCTGCAACTGCACAGAAAGCTCCAACTAAATTAATGGATGATAAATTAATGAAAACATGCACCACATTGGAATGTTGATTCAAGATTCAAATGCAAAAGCCTTATTGTTTGGGGGGGGGATTAACATTCTATGGATTGTCCCGACATGAGCCCGAGTGTTTACAGACCACTAGATAAGATTGTGGACAAAGACATCCTATATTCTTTTCAGTTCAACAGGAACTGTGGTCACACTCTTTCCTAATCGTTTCCTCTATTCAACCTAGTGTGTGTGTGTGTGTGTGTGTGTGTGTGTGTGTGTGTGTGTGTGTGTGTGTGTGTGTGTGTGTGTGTGTGTGTGCGTGCGTGTGTGTTCGCTGTTTTCGATATTTGGCAACATCTAATGAAATAGCCTCTTACAAAACGATCACTTCGGTGATGATTGGACAATAACCGGCGATTAATCCAACTGTCGAGAGGGTACATTAATCGCTGTTCCCGATACATGTTTCATTCCCAGACAGCTGGCTCCTCCTCCTCTTCCTCCTCTTCCTCCTCCTCCACCACCACCAAGTCAGTCGGTATTGAGCTGTTGTGGTGGATGTTAAGACTCAATACAAACACCCTGAAATCCGAATCCTGAAATCCAACATGACTGGATGCTGCCATGGAGAGACACAGATTGTATCCTTCAATAGCAATAAACACAGGATCCCGTCCACACCTGTTGACCTACTCAGGATTAAAAGGAGCCCTCAGCTATACTTTTGGAAACAAACATATCGTTTTGGGCACAACAACACCACCGGCGCTTGCTAGCTCGCTCGGTCGCTCTGGCGACATACCTCACAGAGAGAGCCAGAAAAGAAAAAGAAACAACAAGCTAATTATAAAAATATCATTTTTGTTGTAGCTTAAATGCTGTGAGGCCCCTCAGTTGCAAAATTACAACATCACTTTTAGCTATTTAAAGAAAAGTCTGTAAATGTTTTTTTATTTTTTTTTCACATTTACGTTCAGCCTTACAATGCTATTCTGGCCTCTGAAGTTGCTAATGTCAATTTAATATGGGCATCACAGGGTTAACTGAGGAGTTGTACGTATTCACATGTTGCTATAGTACCTAGCTTGATTGGCCAAAGTTACTTACTAGTCATTTGTTTGTCACTGGGAAATGATTATGCTCTTTTCTTCTCTGCTCGAGCTGCTGTCATTCTTTGGCGTATGACGTTGCAAACGTCCCACTCGTCACTCTGAAGGGTGCGCTGTCAGTGGCGATTTTACCACTGGGGCACCAGGGGCATGTGCCCCCCCTGAAATCTCAGGTACCCCTGAGGTGCCACCCCAGATTTTTTTCTTTTTTAATAATTTTTTTTATATAAAAATAAATATAATGTTAACACATTCGGGGCCATTTGGATCCATCTAATATCACTCTAGACGGCCAGCATTTCTAAACAGACTTGCATAATCCGTGAGGCTGTTTGTAGAGCTAAATCTATACTTTATAGTATTGCTATCTGTCCATTCTCATTGTCAATTGAGACCATAAACCGTCCCTTCAAAATGGCTTAAAGAAATAACTTTTTCATCAATACGTTCTCATTTTATAAGCGTTATATGGGATTTGGACTAGTATATTTCCTGGAAGGCGAGATACAGGCCACTAAGCTAATAACATTAAATCGAACAGCGTTTCGGCTATACAGAAGCTAGAGTTAGAAATCAAACTGCATATGATCGATATGATGGTCCACCATGAATGCATGAAAGGGGGGGGGGGGCGGGGGACGTCGTTTCTGATTATTGATTACCAATAACCGCGTTAGCCTCAGTAGCCACATTCGCTGATCGGGTGGATGGTTATCATAATAAGGCCTGATCAGCATGTAATTTACGTGAAAAAGATCTTACCGTGGGCCGCGGTAAAGGCCAAAGGATTTCCCAGTTATCGATCACCATCTGGTAGATCGATATGTCCATTGGCTGATGATATATTCCTTTACTGCACACTGAAATCTGCGTCCCAAAACGTATTCCGTGTAACAGGCTACAGGCATAGTTTCAGGTTAGCAGAAAACTACATTGGAGATCCAGAAAAAACAAGACAACTTCTGCCACAGGGAACACTGCATTATCGAGATAGCGCCCCTAAGAGGATCTGGCCGGTAATGCACTTTTTCAAATTCAAAGAGTAGGGTACTTCTGCAGTGCCGCTCGGTGACATCGAGTAGGATATTACAATGGAATAAAAGCTAAAACAACCTTACCACGGACATGTCCGTGGTTGGTCCTCAACCGTTGGATCCGAAACACGGACATCTCCGTGGTTGGCCGGGAAACGGTTAACAATCACTTTCCATCACAGACCGAAAATCTAGTTTTGCTTACATGTGTCTAATGTGACTTATATCCATGCTTATATATTTCACATTAGACTCCTCACTATGCCTGCGACAGGCAGCGTGATGTGTGCGTCATCTATCTGAAGCGGCGAGCATATAAAAAAGCTGCCATTAAGCGCTGGCACGTGGACTGGTGGCAGTGGTGGTCACTCACAGGTGTGTAGAGTAAGGTGGATGACTGAGTCAGAGTGGTGCTAAATTTTTTTTAACACAATGTCGATGAGAGAACGCGATAAAGGGTGGAAATTTGGCTCCGGGAATTTACAACGAAAGAAGGCAAAGAAAAAAGAAGTGTTCAATAACTCGATGAGAGGTTCGTTGGATAAATGTATCACAAAAAACAGCGACCCGACCGAAGCAGCCACAGCCACAGCAGGGCCTCGTGGGGGGAAGAAGCTAGCAGCACCAGGGCTGCCCCCAGCCCCATGGAATACTTAGTTATTGCGACTTATTGAAAGAAAAAAACAAAGTGGAGCTGTCGTCAACACCACCCATGACATGCTGGTGCTATTAAGGCCATACAATGATGCGTTCGTTGATTTGTATAAACTTGTGTGCATCTCAATGACATTGCCCGTCACATCAGCTGCGCGTGAGAGGAGCTTTTCTTGCTTACGCCGATTAAAGACCAATCTGAGGAATAGAAGCGGAGACGCTCGAACCAGCAACCTGGGTCTGCTGGCAATCAGTTCCAGAAGGACCAAAGAATTGGACGTCAATGCAGTGATCGATCACTTCGCTGCAAATCACAACAACAGGCGGATCGTTCTCCTGTGACTGGTGAGTACCTACCAGTCTTTGTTGACACACACACACACACACACACACACACACACACACACACACACACACACACACACACACACACATACACACACACACGAATGTACGGGCCGCTGTGCACATTTTAATGTCGGGCCGCTGTGCCCATTTTAATGTCGGGCCGATGTGCGGTGTGCCCATTTTAATGTCGGGCCCCTGTGCCCATTTTAATGTAGGGCCGCTGTGCCCATTTTAATGTAGGGCCGCTGTGCCCATTTTAATGTAGGCCGCTGTGTCCCTTTTAATGTAGGGCCGCTGTGTCCATTTTAATGTAGGCCGCTGTGTCCCTTTTAATGTAGGGCCGCTGTGCCCATTTTAATGTAGGGCCGCTGTGCCCATTTTAATGTCGGGCCGCTGTGCCCATTTGACTATACACTGCTCTCATGGCTGGTACCGTGGTGAATGGTGCATGTCATATTATTATAGGCTATGTTTTCGTTGTCCTTGTGGTTTGTTGGACTTTGTCATTATGTGATATATATATATATTTCGTTGCTATATCCTTTGTAGAAACGAAATCTTAAATATTACACCTTTTCTTTGGTTACTTACTTTTCTTTCAAGCGTTGTTTTAAATTGTAATCTTACTGACTGAGCGACTTTTTACGCACAAGCATCAGATTACCACCCCGGACTCCCGATATAATGTCAAGCTTTATTGGGTTTGTGCTTGCATTGGTGTATAAGTTAACGCTAAACATTTAGTAACGTGCATTTTCAATGATGTAGCCTATATTAGCCCGGAATGATTGAATGCCGTTATTTTGTTTGTTATTGTTTGTTGCATTAAAATTCATTAGCACCTGCTATAAAGAATCCCACCCCCCCGTAGCACCCCCAATCCCAATTATCTGGCGCCGCTGCTGTGCCAATAAAATATTTTCTATGAACCCCAATGGCTGAAGAGTTGTCTGATCTGCTATTGGTAAAATAATTACCTTACCTGCTACACTTAGGCTACCTGTCTAGATAAACCCAACTTCCTTTATACTTACCGGTCATATGTAGCTATAAAATAAAAATAAAAAATGCATGTAAAAAAAAGAGTTTTACTTCCGTTTTTGCGCTGTTGCTCACATAGTGCTGTTTCTGAAGTGGCTGAGTGCTGCTTTAAACACTGATGCACCGGGGGGATGATTTGAGTATAATTTAGCCTGAGGCACAGTGAGACGATGTAGATCAATCTGTGGCATCATTTAGCAGAACAGATGTTATGGGACTTTAAATACTTTTACTCTACTTCATTTGAATACAAATGTCCTACTGTGCATTTTACACCACTATACTTGTCTAGAATATATATGCAAGTTCTAGTTGCTTTCAATGCATTTTTCCATAACATCTTCCATACAACTATGTAGTCATACGGTTTCACTTTGAGAGGGAGCTATTATAAGGGCATACTAATTAATACATATTTTTGATACTTTAGAACATTTCATATCAGGTACTATGATACCTTCACAAAAGAATTTTTTAATGGAGAACTTTACTTTTAGTAGAAACTAGGGGTGTAACGGTACACAGAAGCCACGGTTCGGTACGTACCTCGGTATTGGGGTCACGGTTCGGTACGAGTTCGGTACAACAGAAAAGAAATTTATTATTATTATTAATATAAAAAAAATATATTAACTTTTTTTATTTTTATTTATTTATATAGTATAGGCCTATATATGATAATTATTATAATTATTATTATTAAATGGAATAATTTTCTATATGCTTGCCGTGGTAGTCAGTGATACTGGTGTCATTCTGTATTCAGGCATCCAGAGTAAATGAATTGCCTAGTGCCCATTTAACAACTTATAGGCTTGGTAAGTTTCACTTTCACTTCTAGAGAGGATTTAACTTCACGTGAAGCCGAGACTGAAGACTACTAGAGAACAGATGACATGTTACACAACAATGGCAGAGGATTATTTGGATTTAAACACAATAGCAGTTCAACTGGAGATCGGAGCTCAGATGATCAGTCCGAAAAAGTATGTTTATTTTTTTTATTTGATCAGCGTGAGTCCGGCGGGGGAGAATGTTGTTGTTGTTTGTTGGTGACGCGTGTCTGTGTGTGTGTGTGTTGGCGATGCACGGCGCGTGTGTGTGTTGGCGATGCGCGGCGTGTGTGTGTGTGTTGGCGATGCGTGGCGTGTGTCTGTGTGTTGGCGATGCGCGGCGTGTGTGTGTGTGTTGGCGATGCGCGGCGTGTGTGTGTGTGTTGGCGATGCGCGGCGTGTGTCTGTGTGTTGGCGATGCGCGGCATGTGTGTGTGTGTTGGCGATGCACGGCGTGTGTGTGTGTGTTGGCGATGCGCGGCGTGTGTCTGTGTGTTGGCGATGCGCGGCGTGTGTGTGTGTGTTGGCGATGCGCGGCGTGTGTGTGTGTGTTGGCGATGCGCGGCGTGTGTCTGTGTGTTGGCGATGCGCGGCATGTGTGTGTGTGTGTTGGCGATGCGCGGCGTGTGTGTGTGTGTTGGCGATGCAGGCTGCAGCTGTTCTTCTAATGTAAATGTGCCTTTCTCCGTGCACTTTCTGTGTGCCCGGCCACGTGCGCTGTTCTCGCACGGACCTCGCGAGTGCCTGCATGTGGGACTGGTATGTTTGCGCTGTCACGTATTCGTCGCATGGCTGCACGTACCGCACCGTGACGGCCGTACCGTAAATTCGCGGGACGAATACACGTACCGTTACACCCGTAGTAGAAACCAATTATATCAGTATACTTCTGCTTTTACTTCAGTTCAATATTTGCTTACTTCTTACACCACTGGCTGTTCCCACTGCACAGGTCTGCAAGCGTATTATCTGAAATCAAAAGTCTCACATATTCCTAAAGAAACAATCCAGCGCAATGCAAGGACTGTCAACCAAATCAAATTGAGATTAGCAACTTCAGAGGCCAGAACGTGGGACCTGTAAACACATTTACTATCCAATAGCATTGTGAGGCTGAACAACAGGACCCATTGACTATGTAAATGTACTTACAAAAGTAATCTTAAATAGCTAAAAGCTAAAAGTGATGTTGGCAACCGAGGGCCTCACAGGGTTAAACGTGGCTGCTGTTAGCGTCAGTAGCACTCATTTCATCCATACTCCAACCTGGTATAATACAATACCAGCACAGGCTGCCTGCTACATGCAAAACACATTATGTTATTGTTTGCTAACACTGAAACAGTCCCTTTAGGGATTGAGGAAAAAGTGGCGGGATTTCCTTAATGTAGGCTAGTCTATTATGTAGCCTCAGCTTGGGTCACATTGGCTTTGAATGGATAGAGCCATGAAACAATGGAAAATGTCAAATGTGATGTGACCAACTGTACTTCAAACAGCAGTAGATAATATTGATACCGGACACCAAATCCCCCCCCCCCTTGCAGCTGCTGCAGCTGAAGGTTATAGCTTGCAGGATTCAAACTAGCAACCTTCCACCTCTTTTTACCCCGGAGGAAGTGAGTGACAGACCGGTGTAACGGCATGTTTTGCATGGTTACAGGTTATGTTTTGGTTTGTGATGCTTTTCTTTTTTTCTAAACAGGAAGTAGAAAAAAAAAAGATAACCAAAACAGCAGCAGTTACTTCACATTCCTAGAAATCATAAAAAAAAATGCAACGGCTGAATACTGAGAACAGGACGTGCACCGTCCTCTGACGTCACTGTGCTCCCACTGCGCTGAGCTTCACACCCGTTGCACAACACTCTCACGAGAACTAAGTACAACGGGTGACTGTGTCAAATACTGTGAAGCGATGTTTCTGTAGCGATGTACCCATCAATCAGCGCATTTGGTTTTTGCAAAACGCTAACGTTATGCACTAAGGAGACAATTAATGACAAGAGTCAAGGAGACGTGCCGGATTTATATAGAAGCTTTTATCCAAAGCGCTTTACAATTTGTTCCTCACATTTTTACCCATTCACACACCGACGGCGGAGGCGACTATGCAAGGTGCCGACCTGCACATCGGGAGCAATTAGGGATTAAGTGTCTTGTACTTTATTTAAATATTTGAAGCGAGAACCTCTGCCACAGGCCACCAATGCAACTTTTCAGACTAAAGCTTTACATAAGCTTTTCAAATATCATAATAATGTGTGGGGAACATGTGTGATACTGGTAGTACCTTCTGGCAGGGGGACTGCCAATGGAAATTAGCCTTTTGGAAAACATTTTGTGCATTTACATTTGTAAAATGTTTTATTAATGTACGTTGTCCCCCTTGAACAAATAAAGTAAACCTAAACCTAGTCTAAAGTGCTGGGGGGGGGGGGGGGGGGTTCTGCCAGGGTAGATGCAAAACAATGCATTTTTAAGTTTCAAAATAACTTAAGTGTTTTTTGGGGGGCAAGCATGTTATTGAATGTATTGAATGCCTGCATCTGCCATGATAAGACCAGTGTTTGTGTCGTGAGTGTTCAGGCTTGCAAGTGTGCGCCTGCTGTTGGTTGACCTAATTCATCTCGATACATTAAAAATATTTAAGTGTGCTTCTCCTTCTCTATTGCTTGGCAACGTATTGATGAAATTATTTAATGAAACCCTGTAAGTGCGTCTGGGGTGCCGACTTCTCTATTGCTCAGCCTATAAGTTATTGATTTTGCTTTAAGCAACTCAAATGAAGTCTATTGTCTCCACTTATGTCATGCTGTTGACCATCCTTTGGACATTGAGGGCTCAACACTGCTGCTGTCGGGCGAAAACCTTACATCTCCGAAACAGACAAACAAGCCCATGTTCAGACAGATACACCTCTCTTTGAAGTTATAATATGTGGAATGGAGTTCTCGGTCCTTAGGGTCAGAATATAATTGAGACATTTTTAAACTACATTCCTTTTCGCCAGACAACAGTGGCAGCAGTGACAGTACTGACGGTACCATCGCACACATGGACATACTGAGCATAGGCTGTTAGACCCCGGTGGGAATCAAACTACTAACTGTGGCTATGTCGGCATCGCGCACTACCCGTTGAGCTAAAAAGGCCCAAAATACTGAGACCATGCTAGGGATGGACATTTTCGAAGTCGTTAAATTATAAAATTGTAATCTAAAAAAATACATTTCCCCTTGTTTTTACCGGCACCTACAATATGTAGTGTATTGAGGGGGGACCCTATTAACTGTTACACCGCTGAACGGTATGCTGGGTACAGCTCGCTAGCTAGCCAGGTAGCATAACTGGAGCTGGAAGAACAGAAAACAAAGATGAAGAAAGAGAGACCGGAGATGTTACATGGTAGCAACGTTTTGTACATTACATTAGTAATCGAATAGTTCCCAGTGACTATCGAATAGTACATTTGTGACTTTTGCCCATCCCTATCCATACGACTATCAAAAAGATGAGACAACAAAGTAAAGCACCGTCACAAATGCGGTTCGCAAAGGCACAGCACAGTGTTGCCACGAAGGGCGTTTACTGCCTTTGCAGATGCAGAAAATTAGGTTACCTCTTGACCGTGTGGAGTTCTAGTGAAATGTGTGGTTGACGAAAGGGAAATTGCCTGTTGCATTCTACATCTACCAACGTGCTTTCACACTCACGGCCACATGTGAGAATGAAAATGCAAAACGCGCTACACAAATTCTAATCACACACACAAGACTTCCAGAGAAAGACAGCTAGGACAGACTTGATGCGTTCAAGGACGTATTGATTGGTTTGACTAGCAGAGAGGAGCCTGCCATCCAAGGAGGTTGGTTTCCAACGGCTGGGGCCCCCAGATGGCTGCACACCTGCAGGGCTCACAGCAGAGTCACTAAAGGAAACTCTGGGGTTCACATGGTAAGAGTGTTCCCAGTACATACATGTATTTGCGGTGGCCCACCAACACATAGGTTCACCAGAATCAAGATTCCCCAAATGGATGAGATAACATACAGATGCTTACTGCTTTGCCACAGTCTCTCTCTCCCCTGCCTGCCACGGTGTCTCTCTCCCCTGCCTGCCATGGTCTCTCTCTCCCCTGCCTGCCATGGTCTCTCTCCCCTGCCTCACATGGTCTCTCATGGTCTCTCTTCATTCAGAACGCAGCGGCCCGCCTGATCTCAAACCTACCGAAGTCGGCCCATGTCACCCCACTTCTTAGGGACCTGCACTGGCTCCCCATTGCTGCACGAATCCGCTTCAAGACCCTTGACCTACCATACCATGCGGCAAAGGGAACCGCTCCCGCCTACCTCCGGTCAATGGTCTCTAACTACACACCCTCAAGACCCCTACGCTCTGCATCTTATGGCCGCCTCAGACCTACTCCTATCCAAGCTCCGGGAGGGTCATCATCACTGCACTTGTCCTAATAAATTAACCTACACTGTAGCACTCAACACTTTGATGAACATTGTTACTCAGCTGATAAGAGTTGTACCCTTCCTGATGACTTGTCGTACAGAACTTGTAAGTCGCGTTGGATAAAAGCGTCAGCTAAATGACTCAATGTAAATGTCTCTCTCTCCCCTGCCTCACATGGTCTCTCTCTCCCCTGCCTCACACGGTGTCTCTCTCTCCGCTGCCTGCCATGGTCTCGCTCTCCCCTGCCTCACACGGTGTCTCTCTCTCCGCTGCCTGCCATGGTCTCGCTCTCCCCTACCTCACACGGTGTCTCTCTCTCCGCTGCCTGCCATGGTCTCGCTCTCCCCTGCCTCACACGGTGTCTCTCTCTCCCCTGCCTGCCACGGTCTCTCTCTCCCCTGCCTGCCACGGTCTCTCTCTCCCCTGCCTCACACGGTGTCTCTCTCTCCGCTGCCTGCCATGGTCTCGCTCTCCCCTGCCTCACACGGTGTCTCTCTCTCCGCTGCCTGCCATGGTCTCGCTCTCCCCTGCCTCACACGGTGTCTCTCTCTCCGCTGCCTGCCATGGTCTCGCTCTCCCCTGCCTGCCACGGTGTCTCTCTCCCCTGCCTCACTTGGTCTCTCTCTCTCTCCCCTGCCTTACACGGTCTCTCTCCCCTGCCTCACACGGTCTCTCTCTCCCCTGCCTGCCATGGTCTCTCTCTCTCCTGTCTGTCACGGTCTCTCTCTCCCCTGCCTCACACGGTCTCTCTCTCTCTCCCCTGCCTTACACGGTCTCTCTCTCTCCCCTGTCTGCCATGGCCTCTCTCCCCTGCCTTACACGGTCTCTCTCTCCTGCCTGCCACGGTGTCTCTCTCTCCCCTGCCTGCCATGGCCTCTCTCTCTCCTGCCTGCCACGATTTCTCTCTCCCCTGCCTGCCATGGTCTCTCTCTCCCCTGCCTGCCATGGTCTCTCTCTCTCCCCTGCCTGCCACGGTCTCTCTCTCTCCCCTGCCTGACATGTTATCTCTATCCCCTGCCTGCCACGGTATCTCTCTCTCCCCTGCCTGCCACGGTCTCTCTCTCTCCCCTGCCTGCCATGGTCTCTCTCTCTCCCCTGCCTGCCACGGTCTCTCTCTCTCCCCTGCCTGCCATGGTCTCTCTCTCTCCCCTGCCTGCCACGGTCTCTCTCTCTCCCCTGCCTGCCATGGTCTCTCTCTCTCCCCTGCCTGCCACGGTCTCTCTCTCTCCCCTGCCTGACATGTTATCTCTATCCCCTGCCTGCCACGGTCTCTCTCTCTCCCCTGCCTGACATGTTATCTCTCTCTCCCCTGCCTGCCATGGTCTCTCTATCTCCCCTGCATCACACGGTCTCTCTCTCTCTCCCCTGCCTGCGACGGTCTCTCTCTCCCCTGCCTGCGACGGTCTCTCTCTCCCCTGCCTGCCACGGTATCTCTCTCTCCCCTGCCTGCCACGGTCTCTCTCTCTCCCCGGCCTGCCATGATCTCTCTCTCCCCGGCCTGTCATGGTCTCTCTCTCTCCCCTGCCTGCCACGGTCTCTCTCTCTCCCCGGCCTGCCATGGTCTCTCTCTCCCCTGCCTCACACGGTCTCTCTCTCTCTCCCCTGCCTGCCACGGTATCTCTCTCTCCCCTGCCTGCCACGGTCTCTCTCTCTCCCCGGCCTGCCATGGTCTCTCTCTCCCCTGCCTGCCACGGTCTCTCTCTCTCCCCGGCCTGCCATGGTCTCTCTCTCCCCTGCCTGCCACAGTCTCTCTCTCTCTCCCCTGCCTGCCACGGTCTCTCTCTCTCCCCTGCCTGCCACGGTCTCTCTCTCCCCGGCCTGTCATGGTCTCTCTCTCTCCCCGGCCTGCCATGGTCTCTCTCTCCCCGGCCTGTCATGGTCTCTCTCTCTCCCCTGCCTGCCACGGTCTCTCTCTCTCCCCGGCCTGCCACAGCTTGCCACCACTGTAAATAACTTAAGGACTGACAGGAAACACTGTGAAGCAAGAACTGCAGAACTGATCCAGGATTAGTATGAAACCTTCACTGAGACCAAAGAGAAAAACTGGTCTCAGAGGAACTCTCCCATTAAAGGATGCCGTGATTACATGCCCCGTGATTGGACACCGTCGAGCGGCCCAGACCTCCCACCTCTACAGTACAAAACGCCCAGGCTATACGAGGCATCCCTTCATAGAAGGAGCACGTTCAGTGTTAGACCAAGACTCCCAAGATGCAACGCTGAACGGCACAGGAAGTCCTTCATAGCCATCAGACTATAACCCATCACTGTGCCTCACTGCCTCACTGAGCACAGAATGACAGTACAAACTTTGGCATATCTTCCTGGACTTTTTGACGTATGACTTTTTACCTTTACGTAGATTATTTTTAATCTTTTACATTTTACTGTATATTTTAGAATGTATATACATATTTTATACATATCCCTGACTGTATTTCTATTCTTATTCGTGATTTGAGATTTTTGACTACCTAAATGTTTATTGTAGGCGATCTGTAGTGCTGAATGTCCCTCTGGATCAATAAAGTACTTCTATTCTATACGACATAGCCTTTGTTTAAATCTATACGGCGCTCTATTCCTCTGTGATATCACACTCTGCGTTAGCGTTGAGCCGTTCAGTCAATACAAAGAAAGAAAACGAGTCAGCCAGTGGCGCAGGTGCTCCGCGCGCTCCATATGGCAGGATTTAGGACGCCTGTTTTGCTTCAGCCGATCAAAGTAAACATTCAGAATAAAATCAATTATGTTTGTCAAATTAACTCGTGGCGCGGCGCCGCCGTGACCTCACTCACGGGCGGACACCATCGTGTGCTTTCACACCTGCCACGCCGTGTCGAGCTAATTGGTCTCAATGGAGTAGGTAAATGAATAATTACTTTCCAGCATTCCCCCCCCCCCCCCCCCACTTATTGAATTAGGGGACACAGAGGGAGGAAAAGCTATTTAAACAATTATATTAGTACCAGTTGTGGAGTGATTAAACCGCAGGACATGAAACTCCCAGCGAGTCGAGCTTAATGGAACGATATGATGAATCACGTACGACGTAAACGCTATGATGGAAGACGTGCAGCTTAAAAACCCGGTTTGAGGGGAAAAAGAGCATCAAAATGACAACGTTGCTTCGTTATGGCGCTTTCTCCAAACTAGTAGATCTCAAAATCGGCTACAGTTTCTGGGAACTTCATTCCATTTCGAGCAGAAGATGAAGACGAATTACCATAATTATGTCAAATGCAAAAGAAATCATCTCATGTTGCATTTTAACTAATTTCTTCAGACTACAGCCCCCTCTGTTCCAAGTATGTGCCAACATATGCCTCACAGTCTGTATTCTATCTCCTAAGGCTCAGCGATGAGCATCGAGCATGATGCTGATGTCCCTGTGATATGTCTATTTGGCCCCCGAGGCGCCGTAACTTAATAACTTTGTGATTTGGTCAATCTTAAAAATATATATATAAAACCCAAATGTCACTGGAAGCCTACAACAGTACACAAGCATGTGACTGCAAGCCACAGTCAGGCTCAAACTGTACAGTCACTGTCTGGCAAAACGAGGGGGAGCCATTACACCAAGAGGAAGTTAAAATAAACACATCACGTCGCTCCTGCCTTGAGGTCTTGTCAGATCTTGAGCTGAGCCTCTATCGAGTCTTCAGTCAACTCCCCCTCTCTGTCCGTTATGGCCGTCCTTGACTAAAGAAACTCCCAATTCGACTAATAGTCAAGAGTTCTTGTTTTGTTTTTAGTTTTTTAACTAAGTATTTTCTTAACCATTTCACTACCACACTACCCTTTCACAGCGACAATACAGAAGGTTAACCCTTTCACTGCTACACTACAGAAGGTTAACCCGTTCACTACCACATTACAGACGGTTAACCATCTGTAGTGTGGTAGTGAAAAGTTAACCTTCTGTAGTGTGGTACTGAAAGGGTTAATGTAACACTTATTAAAAACAAATCTTATTTGTAGTGCCGTCAATAGATTAAAATGTTTTTACTAATTAATCTCACAATTTTCAATAGATTAATCTAGATTAAAAATAGCATTTTTCTACTTAAGACCGAAGCTTGTAACAGATATTTAAGTGAGTAAAATCATGGAATTAATGTAAAATCAACACAAAGAAAGTATATTTCGATTCAAAGACTATTTGAATAGCTTTCTTTGAATAGTTTCTCTCCTGAGGAATACAAATGTTCAACAAAACCATCAACATTGACTCAGCTAGACCTCTTTCTTATATCCGCGGCACTAAGATTGAAGATTTTTCACTCCATAGATTCATTTAGATTAATTTATTTTAATGCTTTAAATCATTTAAATGTATCTCCAAAGTTAAAGCTTTAATTTTGGCAGCCCTACTTATTTGTGAATGTCCCTGTGATGCCTGATCTCCAAATGGTGACTAATAACCACAAAAAAAACACGAGTTCCATTTGAAGGCAGCCCTTAACTGAAAATGTTTTTGTTACCAATGATTTAGGGGAAATGCATGCGTTTGTGAAGTACTGAACATATACGACTGGATAAATGAGACTTGGATTATACTGCACAAGTTGTGAGTTTGTAAACGGATGTTTTGATACAGTACTGCTGTTGTTAAACCAAATCTGAATCAACTTCAATTAATCAACTATTTCTTCACCGTGGATACATGACAATCTCCATGAATCCAAGGCATCACAGGGTGAGTACAAATGAAAATGTTTGGGTGAAGTGCTCCTTTAACATGTGTGTCCATTATGAGCAGAAGACCATGTAATGCAGCATTTCGATAGGACTTCACTTTTAGAGAGCAAAATAATACTCATTAATTAGCTAGGAATTAATGAGGAACTAGCCCATTATGTTAACAAACCATTGATTAAGCATCAGTTACTAAATATTCAGACTCAATGTCTCAGTGCAGGGAAATTCCTTCCAGAATGGCTTCTACTTTGCTTACCGAACACATATCAAGTTCAAGTTTCAAGTTTCTTTATTAGTTGTCATACAAAAATACAGAATACTTTTATATGAAATGCTTTTTTCTGTTCTGCTCCTGAGAGTGTGCTAGATACAAATAAAAATAGATAAGTATAAAATAGAAAGTCAAAAGTATATAAACAAGTGTAAACAAAAGTGTTCAATATACATATATACAATATACAACACAGAGTAGGGGGAACATTTTTTAACTGAGTTACAATACAATACAGTACAGTGCAGAAATGGGATGAGGTACAACTTAGGGTAAGGTGCAATGAGGTATAAGTTGTAGTGCAAATCTCTTTACCAATAAATATAAAGTGTGTTAAAGTGTCTAAAGTGGGTAAAGTGGGTGCTACATTGAGTTGTTTATTTAAAGAGTGTGTACGTGTGGATGTGTGTGCTGTGAGTGTATTTGATGGTTTGTTACATAGTGTTATTGTCGTTGAGCATCCTGATGGCCTGGGGATAGAAGCTCCTTCTGAGTCTCTCTGTGCTTGCCAAGAGACTCCGGTATCGCTTGCCTGACCGCAGCAGTTCAAAGAGGCAGTTGTTTGGGTGTCTAGAGTCTTTGATTATTCTCTTAGCCTTACCCATGCAACGCTTGTTGTAAATGTCTTGGAGAGTGGGAAGCCCACCTCCAATTGTGCGTTTGGCTGAACAGGCCACTCTCTGTAGTCTGCTACGATCTTGTGCGGTGCTATTCCCAAACCAGGAGGTGATATTGCCAGTCAGGATGCTCTCTATTGTGCAAGCCTGACTTTGAACTTCCTTAGGCGCCTAAGGCAGTAGAGGCATTGCTGTGCCTTCTTGACTACACTGTCAATGTGTGTGGTCCATGTCAAGTCCTCGGATATGTGGACTCCGAGGTACTTAAAACTGTTCACTCTCTCGACCGGTGCCCCGTCGATGCTGAGGGGGCTGTAGTCCCTGACCCCCGACCTCCTAAAGTCCACAATCATCTCTTTTGTTTTGCTGACGTTCAGGGAGAGGCAGTTCTCCTGACACCACCGCGCCAGATTCTCTACCTCTTCCAGGTAGGCCCTCTCATCGTTTGCAGAGATCAGGCCCACCACACTGTGTCGTCAGCAAATTTGATGATATATATAAGTAAGGAACTAGCCTAAAACTAGCATAGAACTATCCATTTGACTCTCAAACCACCATGTTCTACCTGCTTACCTCCAATTCTAAAGGTTAAGTTAAAAACTATTAATTAATCATCTTAAACTTCTTGATCTTAATCTTAAAATTCAGTCGCTGGCTCGCTGCCATGATAATTGGTGTCAAAATCACTATTCCAATGCTTCGTTTTCTGTCTTTTTGATTGTGCTTTTTTTTTTTTTTTTTTGTCCCTCCAAAGATTTGCCTACAGCCTATTATTTCTACAGTTTATAGAAATAATAATCCAACATTCATTTTGAGAACCAGTTCTTCTGGGCGGCTAGGTGGCGCAGTGGGCAAGGCGCTCGCCACCAACGCAGGATATGCTGGGTTCGAGCCCAGCTCTCGGCGTTGCTACCAGCATGGCTGGTCGTTCATACTAATACAATTGGCAGTATTAGGGGGTGGGAAGCTGGTGGGTGGGGATCGGACGTTGTGGACAGCGACTCCTACAGGTCGGTTGGTGCACCTGCGCAGTAGAATCAGGAAGCGACGAGGGCGGCGTGTCCCTCCCACGCAGACCCTCGCCGCTGAGAGATCGCGCTGTGCAGGTGAAAAGATGCGACGGCTGCCTCCTCGAGTACCGGAGGGGACACGTGATGCAAGGCTTCGTCCACATTGCAGCCGGCTTGTGGGAGGCATGGCCAACAGCGTTCGAGACAGGGGAGGGTAGAATTGGACAATGCGAAATTGAGGGGGGGGAGAAAAATAGAAAAATGGGGAGAAATAGTAGATAAAAAAAAGAGAACCAGTTCTTCTCAGATAACGACATCATATGAAAACCTGTCGACCCCACAGTTCTCATTTGTCCACCGCATTTAATCTCCCAGCCAAGAAGAATGAAGCTTTGATTATTCTATGATAATTATACATATATATATATAAACCCCCAAAATGCTAATTGGGATACCCCTAGTTATTATGCTTTGTTAACATATAGTTCTTCACTGGTTCTCAGGTTCCTAATCACAATAACATTTACTGTAAGAACATAAGAACAATTACTTTTTACCTAAATATTTTTTATTGTGGTAATGTGGTGTCAATTGGTTCTCTCCTCTCTTCCAGCACCTGTTAGCTTTATATCATAAATATATGCAATGATGAATGTAACTGCCCCGTATTTATTCCCTTTATGTAATCAATAATGGATTTTCATTGTCTCGTATTATTAATATTTATTCATTCATTCATATTTTCCAGCAGTAGGTACTAGATACTGCTGTTGAAGAAACATGTGGATGATAGAGAGGGGAGAGAGAGAGGAGAGAGAAGATATATATATATAATAATAATTATTATTATTATTAAGGTCGCTTTACATAAGGGGGGGGGGGGGGGGGGGGGGAGATAACAAAATTAACAAACATAGTGGACAGACACAACATATACATATATAGTGAGAAAGTTAGGGGTTGAAGGCCAGGTTGAAGAGGTGGGTTTTGAGCAGTTTTTTAAATGAGTCCAGAGTTGGGGTGGTGCGGAGTTCAAGTTCAAGTTCAAGTTCTTTAATAGTTGTCATACAGAAGTACAGAATACTTTCATACAAAATGCTTCTTACTGTTACGCTCCAGAGACTGTGCTAGACAAGATAGTATCAAATAACATAATATAGCATGTAATTTAGAAGAAGAAAAATGAGGTCACAGTGTTCGGTATAGACATATGTACAATGTTCTGAGTTACCATATAATATACAATACTATGCAGTGTACTAATGTACAGTACTATCTAGTGCAAAGCAGAAATGGGATGAGGTACAATTTTAGGTACAATTTACAGTAAGGTGTACGAGTTGTAGTGCAATTCTTCATCAATAAATATAAAGTGTGGGGAGTGGGTGCTACAGTGTGTTTGTTTAAAGTGGGTGTGTGCTATAAAGTGTGTGGAGTGGGTGCTACAGTGTGTTTGTTTAAAGTGAGTGTGTGCGTGTGGATGTGTGTGCTATGTGCGTTTGGTGGTTGTTGTTGTGTAGTGTTAATTCATTGTTCGTTTAGCAGCCTGATGGCCTGGGGATAGAAGCTTCTTCTGAGTCTTTCTGTGCTCGCCTTGAGACTCCGGTATCGCTTGCCTGACCGCAGCAGTTCAAAGAGGCAGTTGTTCGGGTGACTGGAGTCTTTAATGATTCTCTTAGCCTTGCCCTTGCAACGCTTGTTGTAAATGTTCTGGAGGGTGGGGAGCCCCCCTCCAATTGTGCGTTCGGCTGAACGTGTCACTCTTTGTAGTCTGCTTCGGTCTTGTGCAGTGCTATTCCCAAACCAGGAGGTGATGTTGCCGGTCAAGATGCTCTCTATTGTACATGAGTAGAAGTTCTTAAGGATCTTCTGACTGACTTGGAACTTCCTTAGGCGCCTGAGGAAGTAGAGGCGTTGTCGTGCCTTCTTCACAACACTGTCAATGTGTGTGGTCCATGTCAAGTCCTCGGATATGTAGGCTCCGAGGTACTTAAAGCTGTTGACTCTCTCAACCGGTGCCCCGTCGATGCTGAGGGGGCTGTAGTCCTTGACCCCCGACCTCCTGAAGTCCACAATCATCTCCTTTGTTTTGCTGACGTTCAGGGAGAGGCTGTTTTCCTGGCACCATCCCGCCAGGACCTTGACCTCTTCCAGGTAGGCCCTCTCGTCGTTGGCAGAGATCAGGCCCACCACCACTGTGTCGTCAGCAAATTTGATGATTGTATTGCTACTCCGCTGAGCCACACAGTCGTGTGTGTACAGGGAGTAGAGGAGGGGACTCAGAACACAGCCCTGGGGGCCCCTATGTTGAGGGTGATGGATGAGGAGGTGCAGTTGCCTGCTCTCACCACCTGGGGTCTGCCAGTCAGGAAGTCCAAGACCCACTGGCAGAGGTCATAGCCCAAGCCCAGGTCCCTGAGCTTGGCTATGAGTATGGAGGGGACTATGGTATTGAATGCCGAGCTGTAGTCGATGAATAGCATTCTCACATAGTTCCCCTGCCTCTTGTCCAGGTGTGATGCTGCTGTGTGCAGCACATGGGCTATGGCGTCCTCCGTGGACCTGTTGGGGCGGTATGCAAATTGCAGGGGGTCCATGTTGATGGGGAGGGAGGAGCAGATGTAGCCCTTTACTAGCTTCTCAAAGCACTTCATGGCTATGGAGGTGAGAGCTACAGGGCGGTAGTCGTTGAGGCAAGCAGGCTTGGATTTTTTGGGTACAGGGATAATAGTGGACTTCTTCAGGCAGGTGGGGATGACAGCCTGTTCTAAGGACAGGTTAAATATGTCAGTGAATACTGGGGCCAGTTGGTCGGCACAGACTTTTAGGACGCGGCCGGGGATGCCGTCCGGACCTGCTGCCTTCCTGATATTCACTTTTTTAAAGGTCCGCCTCACCTCATGCTCTGTTACCCTGAACACTGCGCCTCCATCAGCAGCCGACCCCCCCCCCCCCATTGCCGTGGCTTGTGAGCTGGTGTTGTTATTACCAGCATCAAACCTTGCATAGAAGGTATTGAGGTCATTTGCTAAGGAGATGTCACTGTTCAGTTTGAGGGAGGCGCCTTTGTAGTCTGTCATCGTTTTGAGCCCCTGCCACATAGCTCTAGAGTCAGCTTGTTCAAACTGGAGTTCAATTTTATCCCTGTAGCGCCGTTTGGCCTCTGACACTGTCCTCCTTACGTTGTATCGCGCCACCTTGTGGTCATTCATGTTGCCTGCCACTAGGCCGTCGTTGTATGCTTTGGTGCGCTCTCTCAGAGCTTCACGGACGGATTTGTCTACCCAGGGTTTTTGATTTGGGTAAACTCTCATTTTGGTAGTGGGGATTGTTTCTTCCACCCTAGTACAAACATAGTCCAGCACTGTCTCCGTGTAGACATTAATGTTATCTGTGTCGCGGAACACATTCCAGTCTGTGCAGTGAAACACAGACCGGAGCGTCTCCTCTGACGTCAAATCCCATTTCTGCACCTCTCGCGAGACTACAGGAGTACTTTTAATTCTCTGTTTGTACTTTGGTGAAAGAAAGATTGACGCGTGATCTGATTTACCAAAGCCACTATCAGAATGAGCCTTGTAGCCACCTTTAAATTGCGTGTAACAGTGATCTAGGATGTTACCGCCTCTGGTGTTGCAAGTCACATGCTGATAGAAGTCAGGTAATACCTTTCTCAGATTGGCGCTGTTGAAATCGCCCAGCACCAAAATGGCGGCGTTAACGTTCGTCGCTTGTATTCTATTTACCTCGTCGTGGAGTCTGGAGAGCGCGGCGTTGTTGCTGGCTTGCGGTGGAATATACACTCCGATCAGGATGATCGCCGTTAACTCCCTCGGGAGGAAGAAAGGACGACACTTGATGGTTCTGCGGGGAGGGAGTTCCAGAGGGTGGGAGCTGCCACACTGAAAGCTCTGTCCCCGAACGTCCGTAGTCTGGTTCGGGGGATGGAGAGCTGACCAGTGTCCGTGGATCGCAGGGACCGTGACTGAGTGTAGGGGTGGAGGAGGTCAGTGAGGTACTGAGGTGCCAGGGCGTGAAGGGATTTGTAGGTGAGCAGGAGGGTTTTGTAGGTGATGCAGGATTTGATGGGGAGCCAGTGGAGATGGATGAGGATGGGGGTGATGTGCTGCCAGGGTTTGGTGCGGGTTAGAACCCTGGCAGCTGAATTTTGAACATACTGGAGCCTGTCCAGGGTTTTGCTTGGGACCCCGGACAGGACCCCGTTGCAGTAGTCCAGGCGGGAGGTGACAAAGGCTTGGATGAGGGTCTCAGCTGTGGTGTCGGAAAGTGATGGTCGGAGTCTGGAAATGTTTCGGAGGTGAAAGAAGGCAGATTTGGTGAGGGAATTTACATGGGATTGATAGGAAAGGGTGGAGTCCAGGATAACGCCCAAGTTGCGGACCTTAGGGGATGGGGAGATGGAGCAGCCGTCAATGTTGAGGGTGAGATCCCCAACCTTCCGGAGCAGGGCCTTGGGTGCCACAACCATGAGCTCGGTTTTATTGTTGTTGAGCTTGAGGAAATTAGATGACATCCAGGTTTTTATTTCGTGCAGGCAGTTGATAAGGGAGTGTGGGGGAGATGGGTGGATGGTTTGGTGGAGAGGTAGAGTTGAGTGTCGTCGGCATAGGAGTGGAAGTTGAGGCCATGGCGGCGGATGATCTGACCGAGGGGGAGCATGTAGATGGTGAATAGGATTGGGCCAAGTACGGAGCCTTGGGGGACGCCTTGGTTGACTCGGGCCGGGGTGGAACTGGAGTCGCCGATGGTGATGAACTGTGTCCGGGTGGTGAGGTAGGATTGAAACCAGGCGAGTGCTGAGCCAGTGATGCCGAGGTTGTTTGATAGGCGGTTGAGGAGGATGGAGTGGGAGACTGTGTCGAATGCTGCAGAAAGGTCAAGGAGGATGAGGATGCTAATGTGGCCAGAGTCAGCTGCAAGGAGGAGGTCGTTGGTAATTTTGATGAGGGCGGTCTCTGTGCTGTGTTGAGTTCTGAAGCCGGATTGAAAAGGCTCATAGAGCTCATGGTTGGACATGTATTGTTGGAGTTGGGCGGCCACTGCTCTTTCCAAGATTTTTCTAAGGAAAGGAAGGTTGGAGATCGGACGGAAGTTGTTTAGCTCGTCTGGGTCGAGGCCGGGTTTCTTAATGATGGGGGTGACGGAGGCTGTTTTGAAGCAGGGGGGGACGAGACCAGATTCAAATGAGGAGTTGATGATGTTGACCATGTTGGGGCAGAGAGCAGGGAGGCAGACCTTGACCAGGGTGGTAGGCATGGGGTCAAGTGAGCAGGTGGAGGCTTTGGCTGAGGCTATGAGCTTGACAACTTGGGGACCATTTACCGGGGAGAAGGAGGAGAGGCTGCATTGGGGGGGGGGGGGTACCCAGGGGGAGGAGCAGGTGAGGGGGAGGAGGGGGGCACTGCTAGCTGCTGGTAGATGGTATTGACCTTGTCCTGGAAAAAGACATGGAACTATATATTAAGGCTGTCAAAGTTAATGCATTATTAACGCAAAATTATTTTAATGCCACTATTTTGTTTTATATATATATCAGGGTTTCCGTTAGAAAAAATTGTTGCCGGTCTCCGTGACCTGCAAGATTTCAATCTACCGGACAAATGAGATTAATTCCGGTCATAGTTTATTGAGCTTTAAAACAATTGATAGGCAGGCTATATAAAGAATGTCATCCTCAAGGCATGTAGATTTATAATATTATTACTTAAAACTAGGCTACTTTTGCGTATACAGTCATTAATTAATATATTCCAAATAAAATAAGTCCCTCGATACTCCGTGCTGCTGCTGACTTGAAATAAAATAGACCGCGTATGTGGGCAGTCGGTCCGACACTAAACAGCAGTCTGTTATAATCACATTTTTATGAGCTAACGAATTCCGTTATATTGGACATTTGTATTAATTATATCAAGCGAAGAACTGAGAAAGCAGAGAGACGGCAACATTATCGTGGTTTGCGTGATGACTCTCTCCACCTCGCAACGACTTATTTGCAAAGAGTATGGCGCTGCAGAGAAGCTGATTTAGCTGTTATTGGCTCTTTTCTGGGAACCGCACAGCAGCGCCCCCCACCCAACATTGGCTGAATTGGAGTACTGCTGGAATACTGCATTGTGCTGATGTTGCTCTGGCTCTGCAGCTTCACAAAAGTTCGCACACCCAGCACTAAGCTCTCGCTGACAACGTCGTTGTCATTATTAGAAGCAACGAGGAAACAAATGTAATGATCGTTTCGTTCATCGCATAGGCCATTTAATTTTAGCCTATTTTAATACAATTCAAATAATCAAATTGTGCTTAGACTCAGGGAATAATTTTCACCGGACATTAAGACCGGAGAGATTAAATATGTCGGACTTCAACAGATTTTGCCGGTCAAATACCGGTAATATTGATACTCTCATTGATACTATGTTTGTTTCTGACTCAAAGTGTGTGTGTGTGTGTGTGTGTGTGTGTGTGTGTGTGTGTGTGTGTGTGTGTGTGTGTGTGTGTGATAGAGAGAGAGTGAGTGAGTGAGTGAGTGAGTGAGTGAGTGAGTGAGTGAGTGAGTGAGAGTGAGTGAGTGAGTGAGTGAGTGAGTGAGTGAGTGAGTGAGTGAGTGAGTGAGTGAGTGAGTGAGTAGGTGAGTGAGTGAGTGAGAGAGAGAGAGAGGGGGGGGGGGTGAGAGAGATGAGGAAGGGGCAAAAGAGAAAGATCTGGGAGAGTGTGTGTGGGGGGTATGAGTCCTCAGCCCTTGTGTGGGTGAATGTAACAAGTTCCTAACTTTTTCTTTACCCTATTATTTCATGCACACTTTATTCATTGTTTTAAATTATTATTTTCTTTTAAGTTATTTTGTTTGTTTTAAATTGTATGCAAATTTGTAATGCATGAGGGTCATCCTTTTGTGTTAAATGGCTGCTTAAACAAAAAAAATGGGGATGAATAGAAGTGTAAAGTTCAACACACTACTGTGTTAGTAATCATTACTATGTAATGTTACAGTTAGTAAATTGGTATGCCCATCTGCTCTTTTTTGTCGAGCTTGTTTTTATTTTATTTTATTTTTTTACAATTAGGTTTGCACATCTTAGTTACTTGAAGATTCTGGACAGTATTTCTCATTGTGGCAATAAATAAACATGCATTTTTTGCATAAAGCAAGCATTTGTCGACTCATGTTGATAAGAGTATTACAACTTGAAAAAGATCAGTTTAAGGTAGATTTAGAACAGATACAAAATATGCGATTAATTTGCAATTAATCGCGAGTTAACTATGGACAATCATGTGATTAATCAGATTAAATATTTTAATCGATTGACAGCCTCAATATATATAACGTATATATATATAGAAAGAGAGAGAGGAGAAAAAGAGGAGAGAGAGAGAGAGAGAGAGAGAGAGAGAGAGAGAGAGAGAGAGAGAGAGAGAGAGAGAGAGAGAGAGAGAGAGAGAGAGAGAGAGAGAGAGAGAGAGAGAGAGAAATGAGTGCATTATAATGAATGCAGCAGTTCCATCTTAAGGTCTTTAGTAGGTACTGCAGGACCAAAACACAGTCCCTGACTGTCAGTCTGTGTGTCGGCTAATCTCACGGTGTAATACGTAACATCAAATAACCAATACAGATCTCTTCAGGATGTATCTAGTAGTTTTACATAATGTCTTTATCTTTTTCTCACAATTCTCTGTTCCTTCTCTCTCTCTTTCTCCTCTCTCTATCTCTATCTCTCTCTAGCATGTCCCACTCCCAACAACAAGAGGATATTCATTGTGTGTGTGTGTGTGTGTGTGTGTGTGTGTGTGTGTGTGTGCGTGTGTGTGTGTGTGTGTGCGTGTGTGTGTCTGTGTGTGTGTCGCAGCACAGTGGAGTGACAGAGCGCTGTGCGTTATCTTGCGTGGGAGAGGGCGCTCAGTGAGTGAGACCATTGAGGGAGCAGCGCAGGGAGGAATTTCAAAGGTCTGCGTCACTGACCAGCCAGCTCCTCCAGTGAGCTCCTCCAGTGTGTCACTGACCAGCCAGCTCCTCCAGTGAGCTCCTCCAGTGTGTCACTGACCAACCAGCTCCTCCAGTGAGCTCCTCTAGTGTGTCAGTGACCAACCAGCTCCTCCAGTGAGCTCCTCCAGTGAGCTCCTCCAGTGAGCTGCTCCTCCAGTGAGCTCCTCCTCCAGTGAGCTCCTCCAGTGAGCTCCTCCAGCCAGCTCCTCCAGTGAGCTCCTCCAGCCAGCTCCTCCAGTTAGCTCCTCCAGCCAGCTCCTCCAGTTAGCTCCTCCAGCCAGCTCCTCCAGTGAGCTCCCCCTCCAGTGAGCTCCTCCTCCAGTGAGCTCATCCAGTTAGCTCCTCCAGTGAGCTTCTCCAGCCAGCTCCTCCAGTTATCTCCTCCAGTTAGCTCCTCCAGCCAGCTCCTCCAGTGAGCTCCTCCTCCAGTGAGCTCCTCCAGTGAGCTCCTCCAGCCAGCTCCTCCAGTGAGCTCATCCAGTTAGCTCCTCCAGTGAGCTTCTCCAGCCAGCTCCTCCAGTTATCTCCTCCAGTTAGCTCCTCCAGCCAGCTCCTCCAGTGAGCTCCTCCTCCAGTGAGCTCCTCCAGCCAGCTCCTCCAGTGAGCTCCTCCAGTGAGCTCCTCCAGTTAGCTCCTCCAGTTAGCTCCTCCAGTGAGCTCCTCCAGTTAGCTCCTCCAGTGAGCTCCTCCAGTTAGCTCCTCCAGCCAGCTCCTCCAGTGAGCTCCTCCTCCAGTGAGCTCCTCCAGCCAGCTCCTCCAGTGAGCTCCTCCAGTGAGCTCCTCCAGTTAGCTCCTCCAGTGAGCTCCTCCAGTTAGCTCCTCCAGTGAGCTCCTCCAGTTAGCTCCTCCAGTTAGCTCCTCCAGTGAGCTCCTCCTCCAGTGAGCTCCTCCAGCCAGCTCCTCCAGTGAGCTCCTCCAGTGAGCTCCTCCAGTGAGCTCCTCCAGTTAGCTCCTCCAGTTAGCTCCTCCAGTGAGCTCCTCCTCCAGTGAGCTCCTCCAGCCAGCTCCTCCAGTGAGCTCCTCCAGTGAGCTCCTCCAGTGAGCTCCTCCAGTCAGCTCCTCCAGTGAGCTCCTCCTCCAGTGAGCTCCTCCAGTGAGCTCCTCCTCCAGTGAGCTCCTCCAGCCAGCTCCTCCAGTGAGCTCCTCCAGTGAGCTCCTCCAGCCAGCTCCTCCAGCCAGCTCCTCCAGCCAGCTCCTCCAGTTAGCTCCTCCAGCCAGCTCCTCCAGTGAGCTCCTCCAGTGAGCTCCTCCAGTGAGCTCCTCCAGTTAGCTCCTCCAGTGAGCTCCTCCAGTGAGCTCCTCCAGTTAGCTCCTCCAGTGAGCTCCTCCAGCCAGCTCCTCCAGCCAGCTCCTCCAGTGAGCTCCTCCAGTGAGCTCCTCCAGTGAGCTCCTCCAGTGAGCTCCTCCAGTGAGCTCCTACAGTGAGCTCCTCCAGTGAGCTCCTCCAGTGAGCTCCTCCAGTTAGCTCCTCCAGTGAGCTCCTCCAGTGAGCTCCTCCAGTTAGCTCCTCCAGTGAGCTCCTCCACCGCTGCTCTTGTTGTGAATGGAATTTTCTCTGGGGTTTTAAGAAACAACCCGCGTCCAGGCGCACGTCTCCCACACAGACAGACAGTCAGACAGTCAGTCAGTCAGACAGTCAGACAGTCAGACAGTGTCACACACACACACACACACACACACCTGATCAGAGTTTCCCACCGTGCACCTCTCTCTCTCCGCTGAGGGAAACCGACTTGGAAGTGATTGCGGTGGGATAAGTGGGCCTGCGCTGTGACAAGGGAGCAGGGAGAGTCTTGAGGTCTACGATACCATAACCCCTTGATAAACCTCCTTGATTACCCCGAGAAAAACTGGCCTTTCCTAAACGGCGTGCCACTGGGGGAGGGGGGGTTAGGGGGGTGGCGCGGTAAAGTGCAAGGCTGGCAGAAGTGCTGGAGTTCAGCAAGCCCAAACCTGGCACCATGGGAAGCTACAACAATAAAGGTTCTTGACGGAGATGGCAGTTGGAAGGAATTCTCTGCGCTACGCTGATAACTGAAAGGATAAATAGACCAGGAACTGCGACGTGAATGACGGCAGGTAAATGCTGTTAACTGTCAAAAACAAAGGTGTTTTTTTTTTTAAACTTTTTTTCTCCTTCTTTTTCAGTGGTTCACTCTCGCTGGGAAGGAGTCAGGACACGGTGCACGCACGCACACGCTCTCTTTCCCTGGTGTGTCCTGTTACGCAGATATCACTGCTTTGCCAACAGTTCAGCCGTCACGGTGAACGTAATCTGCAGAGGATTGTTGTGATGGATTCAGTTTGTGGCGGGAAAAGAGCGTAGCTCAACTACTTATTCGTCATAGACAATACGGAAGGTTAACCCTTTCACTGCCACACGACAAAGGGTTAGCCCTTTCACTACTACCACACTACGGAAGGTTAACCCTCTTTACTATCACACTACAGACGGTAGCAAAGGGTTAACTTTCTGTAGTGTGGTAGTGAAAGGGTTCAAATGGATAGTTCTGATATTTGGAACCCTAGTCCTGCTGGGATCATCCCTATGTTCCCCGGGTCCTATGTTCCCCGCTTTGATTGATTAATAGATTGAAGATTTTATTAATATTTATTATTTTATTAATTATTAATGTCCGCCTTGTTTCGAACGGTTAAGCTTAGGCCCTCTTTCGAACTGGTTAAGGTTAGAGTTTGGAATCAGGGCTGGTGGTCTAAAATCAATTTCAATCAATCAATCAATCAAAGCGGGGAACATAGAACCCGGGGAACATAGGACCCGGGGAACATAGACATGCTCCCGTCCCGCTTACCGACGATGTTGTCGATTGGGTGAATATTTCTTCAGCACGATCCATGCTGTTCTTACATACTAGCTCTGGCTACAGTAGTTTGTCACAAACCAATGCAAAGTCAATGGGGTCAGGCTGCTTGTCTGTACACAAGATGACTGAGGCTGTGTTTAGACTAATATGCAGCTTTTGCTATAAAACCACACAGAAGATTTGCTACATTTACACCCGGCGTCCGTCCACACTGCCCGACGTTTCCGTTGCCTATACGTAGTGATGCACGATATATCGGCCGCCGATATAATATCGGCCGATATGGCAGTTTTTTTTACACATCGGTATCGGTCCGATATTTTTTTTTTTTTTTTACATGTTTTGGCCTTAAATAGTTTCAAAATATCAGTCATTTCTGAAAATAAGTTACAAAAGTAAAAAAATTATGCGTTTATTTGATTATCATAAAAAAGTGTTTTCTATACAGAGATATCGACATCGGTAAATATCGGTATTGGCCAGAACAGCAATATTAATATCGGTTATCGGTATCGGCCACAATTTTCACATCGGTGCATCACTACCTATACGTCATGCAGTTTGCAGTAGGCTAGACCGTGTGCACTAAACTCAAACGCACTGCGTTCAGGACAGCGTCACTGCGTGGCGTTCAATTAATCTTCCCCGTTGACAGTTTACACAGGAATGCGCAGGTGAAAGGTCTTGCGATATGCGTTTTCAGGAGAGAGGAATGGACAGAGATCTTTCTTGGGGCAGCACAAAAAATGCTCATGTGCACAGAGCTCATGTACGCCACTCTAAAATCTAAGATGTATTAGTCTAAACGTAACCTGACGTTGACTGAAATTAATCTACTGTCCCGCTTGTACAGACGGGAGCTTGACCCCATTGCCTTTGCATTTGTTTAACAAGCCAGAGCTAGTAGCTACAAGGAACAGCACATATTATGCAAAGGACTCTACAGATCAACATCTTCATTGGTAAGTAGGAAATGGGGCTTGTGTTTAAAAAAAACCAAACAATCCCTTTAAGCTTCTTATTCTCAAGCTATTGACTGGGCCACTGTTTAGTCTACTTGCTCTTACTAGTGCTGCTCCTTTCGCTCTGCATCTTCTGGCCGTCTCAGACCCACTCCTATCCGAGCTCCGCGAGGGTCATCAATGAGAAGCCGCCTATTCTCAGTCCTTGCCCCACAATGGTGGAACGAACTACCCACCCCAGTTAGGACAGGCGAAACCCGTCCAATCTTTCACCGTCGACTAAAGACGCACTTCTTCAACCATTATCTGAACAAATAAAATAAAAAATCTAACCCTAACTAACCTTATTGTCATGCACTTGTCCTAATACTAACCTACACTGTAACACGCAACACTTTGATGAACATTGTCACTCAGCTGATAAGAGTTGTGCCCTTCCTGATGACTTGTCGTACAGAACTTGTAAGTCGCTTTGGATAAAAGCGTCAGATAAATGACTAAATGTAAATGTTTGCTTTGCTATGTATGTAGGTAATATCCGAATTTCAGCTTATTCTACCGTTACACTTGTTGTCAGTGCCTTTATAAGAGAGCGTTGTGCCCAAAATATTAATATGAATGGAGCGTCCTGCTGGGAGATTCAGGCCAGATGCACAGGAGTTGTTAGCCGAGGTATATCATGTAAAAGCCTTACATACGGGTTGTGGTGGAAAGTAGCCGAAGCGGAATAACTTACTCAGTCAAAATATGGACTTGGTTAAAACACAGGTTTATTATATACTGTACCCAAACAGGTACAAGTAAATCAAGAGTTATGGCGGATGACTCAATGGAGACATCGGCCTGATGTGTCCCCAGAGAGCTCCCAGAATCCAGTGAGACGTAGGTCTTTATAGTGGAGAGAAAGGGATTCTGGGTAGAATGGCCCAGGTATTGGATTGGAGGTGGTCCAGGAGGGGGGAGGGGTGAGTTAGAAAAGGGGGGTATCAGGTGAGAGACAAAAGGTGAATGGGGACGGGGGGTTTGGAACATGACTGGGAGATTGTTTGAGGGGGAGGAGGGGGTCATTATTCCACAGGGTCGACATAACGTCTCCCTCTGCTCGTAAACACAGACGCTGGTCCATTTACAGCCGCAGCAGAACCACTCCGTCTTTTACACGTTCTGCTCAAACTCCAGTTAAACCGTATTTCTGTGGAGTTTTGCTCGCTGTGCTGATCCACAGGCGTCTCCTCGCTCCCCCGTTAGAAGTTGGACTGTGGGAGAACGAGGCCTGTGTGGACGACGAGCAGGCAGAGCCAGAGAGAGGTGAGCTACAGTCGCAGTACAGTACAGTACATCCAGGCTAACCTTCCGACAGCTGGCAGCTTTACTGTTCACAACGGGCAGCATGTGAGTCAGCCTTCCATGCTGGCCGGGCCGAGCAGTACCCACACGCAGCTCGCTGCCAGCAGATAACAAGACACATACAGTACAGAATGGTACAATGCAATACAATAGACCACCGCAACACTTCCGGTATTCTGAAAGAAAATGAATGAATGTGGATGAGAGCCTTGACATTAAGTGGTTGTAGCTACGGCTGTGGAGGTGCTGGAGACATGATCCAATAGACTTTTATACACCTGGGTCTCCTGAACACGGAGAGACCAATCCCATGTCGATCGGCACACAGAGCTATAGTCACTTTTGCGCACCTACTCCCGGACTCCGCATGCACAGATTTATAAACCTAGATCTCTGGACAATCCAGAGAGACTCCGTGGGCAATGTGCACATGCAGAGTTCGGGAGTAGGTGCGGAAAAGTGACTATAGCTCGGCAGAGAAAGTGCATCGACTTGGGACTGGTCACTCCGTATTCAGGAGACTCAGGCGTATAAAAGTATGTTGGATCATGTCTCCAGCACCCCCACAGCCTTGGCTACAACCACTTAATGTCAAGGCTCTTATCCACATTCATTCATTTTCTCCCCCCGCTCTCTCTCCCATGAGCTCAATGTAACGCGGAAGTGCAGTGGTCTATACGGAACCTGAGGGATAGCCACCGCGATTGGCTTGTTACAGCAAATCGACCCTCCACGCAGTGCAGTACATACTGTAGGGCTGTCTTCCACTAAAGAAATTCTTAGTCGACTAATAGGCTAGCTATAGAATTTTTCCACTAATCGATTAGTTAATTTCCACATGCAATGATTCAGAAGGACCTCTTCAAATCTTACCAGAGATGTTTCAGGAAATAACTTAAGGTAAAAAAACTAAACGACTAGCCTAATCGAGTAACAGAGTCCAAAGACCAAACCAACAGATTAATCAACGGATCAACTATGAGGGCGCAGCCCACAGTACAGTAAAGACTAGTTCAGGATGGCCTGGTTCCTAACCCTACAGTACAGTAAAGACTAGTTCAGGATGGCCTGGTTCCTAACCCACAGTACAGTAAAGACTAGTTCAGGATGGCCTGGTTCCTAACCCTACAGTACAGTAAAGACTAGTTCAGGATGGCCTGGTTCCTAACCCTACAGTACAGTAAAGACTAGTTCAGGATGGCCTGGTTCCTAACCCACAGTACAGTAAAGACTAGTTCAGGATGGCCTGGTTCCTAACCCTACAGTACAGTAAAGACTAGTTCAGGATGGCCTGGTTCCTAACCCTACAGTACAGTAAAGACTAGTTCAGGATGGCCTGGTTCCTAACCCTACAGTACAGTAAAGACTAGTTCAGGATGGCCTGGTTCCTAACCCTACAGTACAGTAAAGACTAGTTCAGGATGGCCTGGTTTCTAACCCTACAGTACAGGACACTGAGTGACCCCTGCTTGCTTCCCACAGGTTGTTAGGTTGTGCAGCTTGGGGCAGACAAGGACACAGAGTCAACCGACACATATCACAGCAAGCGCTGTTGATGTGTCACCGAATCAGTCAAGGGGAGTCTATTTGTGGCGCTCCCCTGCAAAGTGTACGTATGGGAAACACTGACCGCAGTACATATAGGCCAGATACGACGCGAGCATGACGGCAAAAATCTGGCCCTGATGTGTACAGTAACAGAGGGCTGAAGGGATAAATAGAGAGAGGGAGGGAGGAGGGGAGAGTGGACGGGTGGAGAGATTGAGCGCAGCAAGCAAGCACACAAAAAGCCTGTCTAATTTTTTTTCTCTCTCTCTCTCTCTCTCGCTCCCTCTCCCTCTCTTTCTCTCTCCCTCTCTCTCTCTACCCCCCCTCACTCTCTCACCATTACAGGAGCATTAGAGGTTGAGCAGCTCAACTGTTCCAAGATGTCAGAACTACAAAGCTCCCTTGAATGAGTGGTGGGGCCTCCTGTTCCCTCGCTCCGCAGCCGCTTGCTAGCTGGGACAAGACAGCTATGTCTGGCTGTGGGGAGAGAGAGAGAGAGAGAGGGGGAGAGAGAGGAGAGAAGGGGAGAGAGAGAGAGGGGGAGAGAGAGGAGAGAGGGAGAGAGAGAGAGAGAGAGAGGGGAGGGGAGAGAGGAGAGCTGAGAGAGAGAGAGAGCTGAGAGAAAGAGGGGGAGAGAGAGAGAGGGGGAGAGAGATGAGAGAGAGAGAGAGAGAAAGAAAAGAGAGAAAAGGGAGGGAGATAGGAGAGAGCGCTGAGAGAGGGGGAGAGAGAGAGAGCTGAGATAGAGAGAGTGACGCACACAGAGAAAAGGGAGGGAGAGAGACAATGCAAGGTGTTATAGAAATACAGAGGAGAGAGAGAAAGAGAGAGTGGTGACAGCTGGTATGGGGTTCAAAAACTGATATGGGATCGAATACGACAAAACCAGGCTAAAATAGGGTATCGGATGATATCAAGAAAATTTCTCCAATACTAAAACCTGATGCCAAGGGTTGTCTTTTTAGCCGGTAATTAGTCAAACATATTTAAAATCTCTCCGTTCATAATGTGCTGTGAAAATAATTCCCTCTTACTTTGGGTTCTCTGCCAAAGGGTGCCAGATGGATGAGAAGCTGTATTTTTTGTAGGATTATTGTTTGTTTCTGTTCACCTTATCAGTTGACAGTGTAGAGTGACAGAGAGGGTGAGAGAGAGATTAGAGATGACATGCGACCACGGTCGAAAACCCTGTGACATCACTGGTTACATGGCGTGCGTCTTATATAGGGTGGGAATCTCACAATTCCAATTCGATTTTGATTCTTGAGGTCACAATTCTGATTTGTTGCGATCATCTACAGTAGCTCCAGTCGTTTGAGGCGTGAGCCCTGGAAACCCTAGAAATGTTATATTTGAAAAAAATATCAGAATCACTGATCTGAGGAAAGTGTATAGATTAGATTGTAGATTGCCGTGTTACAAAGCTTGGCTAATCTGTAGCGTTTAGCAAGCTAATGATTAGGCTAATAGTAATAAGGTCATGAGTTCATCATTTTTAAAACTGCAAAATCGATTTTTGGAAATTTGAGAATTCCAAATTCCCCCTCGTCTCTAAATCCTAAATCCCTGTTAAGACGCTCAGGCAACAGGATCCTCTATTCCTGGATCTGTATATATCCCTGTTCACATAACTGTATACATACCTATATATTGAATTCTATATTCCATAGAATAGAATAGAATTGTCATTTTTGGTACAACAAAATTTAGTTTAGAGCATCACCACTGGCATACAAACATACTGAGTATAGCATTGTACAAAATAATAATATCAATAATATAATATCAATGTCAAATGTCATATCAATGTCAAAATAATATCAATAATATAATATCAATCAATGTCCCAAGTGCAATAGTGCTAGTGCAAATAAATAGTACACAGTGACAGTGACTACTCTAACTAGTCATACCACTGGCCAGTATGGCTTACTACTAGGGATGGGTACCTTTCACATTTGACCCGATACCGGTACCGGTACCGGTACCTGTGAATCGATACCGGTACCCAACGGTACCTTTTTTCGGTACTTTAGTCTCAAGAAATTTTATTTACCTACCTCAGTCGTAAAAAAAAAATCCAAACTTCAAATAACTACAATTTCGACAGTTTTCGGCTCGTCATTGCTCCGACTGCTTTGTTGTTGAATCAAGTCAAATCCTAGGTAAGCATATATTGTGCGTGTGAACGTTGACATGAAAAGAAAAAAGTAAAAAATGTTCTCACTTGATTCGATACTCGGTAGTACCGACGTGTTTCGGTTCGGTACCTCAAAAGTACCGAATTCGGTACCCATCCCTACTTACTACCATAGTATATGTTTACATCAGTATAGCATATATTACTCAGTAGTTTATTATATATATATAATATATATATAATAATCAATCACATTGTATATTGCTATTGCACTTTACTGTTACATTTGCACTCTGGTTAGATGCCAACTTATTTTCGTTGTATTGTGCTGTATGATGAGAATGAATATGAATCTAATCTAAGCAGGTCTTTTTCACCCAGAATGACATGGAAGGGATGGGATCAGACGCTTCTCACATCTTCTCCGATGTGTTATAGTTCTGTTCCGTCATTCGTTCTGTACACGTTGTCCAAAGAAAGACATGAAGAACTCCCACCGGTTTTTACAAACCGCGGTACATCCGGAGATGGTCTACTTCTACTATAAAAGGACACAGATCACTGTGGTCAGCTTTGAACGGGTAAATCCATAACGCGGCAACGACAAAACGACTTGCTACAAAAGTAGCCTAAGGATTTTTTTTTATAAAAACAATTTTTATCCACTTTTTCTCCTCCTATTTTCTGTATTTTCCTCCCATCCCAATTTAGTCATTATGCCAATTCCCCCTCCCCTTCCTGATCGTTGCGCGCATGTGCCCCCCACTGGTCGGTCTAGGGAGCCCTGCAGTCTATCACATGCTTCCTCCGATACATAGGAGACAGCCAGCAGCCTCTTTTCACCTGGCAGCGAGGACTCTCATTGGTGAAGTCAAGTGTAACACGTGGGAGGTCACACTACCCTCACCATTTCCCTCCCTCGCTGTGCAGGCACCCTGACCGACCTGTAGGAGTCGCTGTTTACAACGACCAGATTACCACCCACCGGCTTCCCTCCCGCTGACACTGCCAATTGTGCCAGTATGACGACCGGCCAAGCCTGAGGCAACGCTGACAGCCGGATTCGATACCAGTGTATCTGCGGTGGTAGACAGACGCTTAGTCCGCTGTGCCACCCCGGCCGCCACAAAAAAAGTAGCCTAAGGATTATTCAGAGAAAATAACAAGACCTAAATGTGATGTGATCTTACGTTGAGTAAAATTATGATTTATTGCATCTTGGAGGTGAAATGTGAGTTTTAAAGATGTTTTAAATGAATCCCGATCTAAGCCTGGGACCCGAGGCAGTGAGTGATGGACGCGGCAGTGATGGGCTCTGGTCTGTGTTGCAGTAACCACTGGATGGTAACACGCATAGAAGCCCATATATAAAGATCATTTTTCTATCTTCTTTGACCAGTCATTTGTATCGTCAGTCATTTACCACAGATGACGGCCCCCGTTCAGAGACTCGTTAGTGACCGTGACCGTCTGCGGCGCGGCATCAGAGGAAAC